>NC_091980.1:246214289-246514289 GCF_044704955.1 Pristiophorus japonicus | reverse complement strand
CTGAATGAACACTTTGGGAATTTATATTGCATTAGAAAATATACAAAAACTTTTAACAAAAAGTTCTAGTCATTCTAATGTACTCATGAGTACAAGCCTCTCCAACACTTGCTCTTTAAGTCATTCATAAGCATATGCATACATTTTAGTTCATCATTCTGTGATGTGCATTTTGGCATAAATGTTTGACTAAATTGGTAGTACTCTCAACTCTGAGTCAGGAGGTAGTGGTTCAGGTCCCATTCCATGGGCTCAAATTTGGCCCACCTCTTTTTTCAGCGCACTTACCGGAAATGCGGCGCTTTTCTCTGTTCATAAGTGCGCCGGAAAAAAAATAAATCGCTCCCCACTTTCACCATTGTCCGGCCTCTCCTCAGTCTTTGTGCAGCATGGCCAGTCGGGTCGGGAGCGGAGCCAGTGTCCTGCACTGAAAACTGCCGGGACATCTGCACATGCGCAGTGAAGTGTCCGCGCATGCGCAGTAGCTCCTCACCCCCAGCCTCTCTGTGTGCGTGCTGCAGCCGCTGTGTGTGGGACCCGATGCCCGCCCCTATCCGTGGCCGAGTGGCCTCCCGGTGCGATCAACCTCAGGCTTGAAATTTTATGCACTGTAGCTATGTTTGAACTTTCTTAATGGCTTTTCATTTTCCTGGACTTCTGGATATTTTGAAAAAATTATGTAAATAGGTTTTATCTCTTGTGAATAGTGATGACCATTTGTTAAGCCTATTCACCTGGTGCTATTGTGAAAGAACATAAGTGACAGAGGAACACAGAGAATATCTTATTTAGTGAAGTAGACTTATTTAGATAATATGGGCTCAATTTTGGCCCAGTATAGTCATTGCAAACAAATAGTTGTTTAAATTAGTTATGAGACTAGGGCAATGTAATTCAACTATCTTTTACTTCTTTTATTTTTGTAGTTTAAGCTTCCATGAATGCTTCTGTTGTATACTAAATTAACTTTGCAAAGTTTGTCATATGACGTCCTGAATAGCTGTTTGATCCTATTCACATTCTTTAGTCAAGTCATTAAGTTCTGCTGGCCTCCGATGTACCTACCTGCGCTGATTTCTTAACTCTCCGCAAGGGTTTTCTGAAGTGGCCACATACGCTGGCCGAAGTAGATTTGGAGTAACTATTAGCTGGCCAAAGTGGCCTACATGGCCAAAACTGGCATAGATGACTGGTAACGCCCTCTTTTGAGAAAAAAACTAAACTAAAAAAATCCTAACTAACTCACTTACAACGGCGCTAATTGAAGGTGTAAAATGGGAATTTTTAAGATACTACAGAAAAATCAAGGTGCTCCAAAAAAAAAGCAGCATCTCCTGACCAAAATTTACCTCCATGACTTCAGCACATAATAGGTTGACACTTCAATGCAATACTGAGAGAGTGCTGTATTGTCAAAGGTGTCTTTCTTTAAGAAGAGACTTTAAACTGATGCCCATCCTCTTATTTAGGTATTGTAAAAGAATTCATGGCACACTTCATGGAATTCGCCTGATGTGCTAACTAACATTCATCCCTGAACTAACTCACTTACCGTTGTAGAATTTTGCTCTGCGCAATTTGGTGTTACACTCCAAAATTAATTGATTAAGGTGCTTTGGGATATCATAAGGATGAGAAAGGCACTCCCCCTGCAAAACAGATACACCGCTTTGGGTACTGTTGAGGGGGATGACTCATCAGGGGAGAGAGCAGCAGCCAAGTTCATGGCACCATGGGTGGCTCTGCTGCACAGGAGGGCAGGAGAAAGAATGGGAGAGCTATAGTGGTAGGGGATTCTATTGTAAGGGGAGTAGATAGACGTTTCTGTGGCCGCAACCGAGACTCCAGGATGGTATGTTGCCTCCCTGGTGCAAGGGTCAAGGATGTCTCTGAGCAGGTGTAGGGCATTTTTAAGGGGGAGGGTGAACAGCCAGTTGCCGTGGAGCATATAGGTACTAACAATATAGGTAAAAAACGGGATGAGATCCTACAAGATGAATTTAGGGAGCTAGGAACTAAATTAAAAAGTAGGACCTCAAAAGAAGTAATCTCAGGATTGTTACCAGTGCCACGTGCTAGTCAGAGTAGGAATCGCAGGATAGCTCAGATGAATGCATGGCTTGAGCAGTGGTGCAGAAGGGAGGGATTCAAATTCCTGGGACATTGGAACCGGTTCTGGGGAAGGTGGGACTAGTACAAACCAGATTGTCTGCACGTGGGCAGGACCGGAACCAATGTCCAAGGGGGAGTGTTTGCGAGAGCTGTTGGGGAGGGGTTAAACTAATATGGCAGGGGGATGGGAACCTATGCAGGGAGACAGAGGGAAGTAAAATGGGGGCAGAAGCAAAAGATAGAAGAAGAAGAAAAGTAAAAGTGGAGGGCAGAGAAACCGAAGGCAAAAGGCAAAAAGGATCACATTACAGCAAAATTCTAAAGGGGCAAAGTGTGTTAAAAAGACAAGCCTGAAGGCTCTGTGCCTCAATGCGAGGAGTATTTGGAATAAGGTGGATGAATTAACTGTACAGATAGCAGTTAACGGGTATGATGTAATTGGCATCATGGAGATATGGTTCTAGGGTGACCAAGGCTGGGAAATCAACATCCAGGGGTATTCAACATTTAGGAAGGATAGACAGAAAGGAAAAGGAAGTGGGGTGGCATTGCTGGTTAAAGAGGAAATTAATGCAATTGTAAGGAAGGACATTAGCTTGAATGATGTGGAATCGGTATGGGTGGAGCTACGGAATACCAAAGGGCAGAAAACGCTAGTGGGAGTTGTGTACAGACCACCAAACAGTAGTAGTGAGGTTAGGGACAGCATGAAACAAGAAGTTAGGGTTGCGTGCAATAAAGGTACAGCAGTTATCATGGATGACTTTAATCTACATATTGATTTGCTACCATTTTGGTTAGCCCATGCGGTGGAGGAGGATTTCCTGGAGTGTATTAGGGTTGGTTTTCTAGACCAATATGTCGAGGAACCAACTAGAAGGCTGGGCATCCTAGACTGGATGACGTGTAATGAGAAAGGGCTAATTAGCAATCTTGTTGTGCGAGGCCCCTTGGGGAAGAGTGACCATAATATGGTAGAATTCTTTATTAAGATGGAGAGCGACACAGTTAATTCAGAGACTAGGGTCCTGAACTTAAGGAAAGGTAACTTTGATGGTATGAGACATGAATTGGCTAGAATATACTTAAAGGGTCGACGGTCGATTGACAATGGAAAACATTTAAAGACCACATGGATGAACTTCAACAATTGTACATCCCTGTCTGGAGTAAAAATAAAACATGGAAGGTGGCTCAACTGTGGCTAACAAGAGAAATTAAGGATAGTGTTAAATCCAAGGAACAGGCATATAAATTGGCCAGAAAAAGCAGCAAACCTGAGGACTGGGAGCATGTTATAATACAGCAGAGGAGGACAAAGGGTTTAATTGGGGGGGGGGGGGGGGTGGTGAATAGAGTATGAGAGGAAACTTGCTGCGAACATAAAAACATAAAAACATAAAAAATGGGGAGCAAAGAAATGGCGGACCAGTTAAACAAATACTTTGGTTCTGTCTTCACGAAGGAAGACACAAATAACCTCCCGGAAATACTAGGGGACCGAGGGTCTAGTGAGAAAGAACTGAAGGATATCCTTATTAGGCGGGAAATTGTGTTAGGGAGTATGATGAGATTGAAGGCCGATAAATCCCCGGGGCCTGATGGTCTGCATCCCAGAATACTTAAGGAAGTGGCCCTAGAAATAGTGGATGCATTGGTGATCATTTTCCAAGTCTATCGACTCTGGATCAGTTCCTATAGACTGGAGGGTAGCTAATGTAACACCACTTTTTAAGAAAGGAGGGAGATTGAAAACGGGTAATTATAGACCGGTTAGCCTGACATCGGTAGTGAGGAAAATGTTGGAATCAATTATTAAAGAGGAAATAGCAGCACATTTGGAAAGCAGTGACAGGATCGGTCCAAGTCTGCATGGATTTATGAAAGGGAAATCCTGCTTGACAAATCTTCTAGAATTTTTTGAGGATGTAACTGGTAGAGTGGACAAGGGAGAATCAGTGGATGTGGTGTATTTGGACTTTCAAAAGGCTTTTGACAAGGTCCCACACAAGAGATTGGTGTGCAAAATTAAAGCACATGGTACTGGGGGTAGTGTACTGACGTGGATAGAGAACTGGTTGGCAGACAGGAAGCAGAGAGTCGAGATAAACCGGTCCTTTCCAGAATGGCAGGCAGTGGGGTGCCGCAGGGCTCAGTGCTGGGACCCCAGCTCTTTACAATATACATTAATGATTTGGATGAGGGAATTGAGTGTAATAGCTCCAAGTTTGCAGATGACACTAAACTGGGTGGCGGTGGGAGCTGTGAAGATGACACTAAAAGGCTGCAGGGTGACTTGGGCAGGTTAGCTGAGTGGGCAAACGTGTGGCAGATGCAGTATAATGTGGATAAATGTGAGGTTATCCAATTTGGTGGCAAAAACACGAAGGCAGATTATCTGAATGGCGGCAGATTAGGAAAAGGGGAGGTGCAACAAGACCTGGGTGTCATGGTACATCAGTCATTGAAAGTTGGCATGCAGGTACAGCAGGCGGTGAAGAAGGCAAATGGTATGTTGGCCTTCATAGCTAGGGGATTTGAGTATAGGAGCAGGGAGGTCTTACTGCAGTTGTACAGGGCCTTGGTGAGGCCTCACCCGAAATATTGTGTTCAGTTTTGGTCTCTTAATCTGAGGAAAGACGTTCTTGCTATTGAGGGAGTGCAGCGAAGGTTCACCAGACTGATTCCCGGGATAGCAGGACTGACATATGAGGTGGGGGGGGGGGGATTGGGTGGGGTGGGGAAGGCATCAGTCTTCAACAAAATGGGGTACTGAAGTTGCATGATCAGCCATGATCATATTGAATGGCGGTGCAGGCTCGAAGGGCCAAATGGCCTGCTCCTGCACCTATTTTCTATGTTTCTATGTTTCTATGAGAGACTGGATCGACTGGGCCTGTATTCACTGGAGTTTAGAAGGATGAGAGAGGATCTCATAGAAACACATCAAATTCTGACAGGACTGGACAGGTTAGATGCAGGAAGAATGTTCCTGATGTTGGGGAAGTCCAGAACCAGGGGACATAATCTAAGGATAAGGGGTAAGCCATTTAGGATTGAGATGAGGAGAACTTTTTCACTCAGAGTTGTTAACCTGTGGAATTCCCTGCCGCGAGAGTTGTTGATGCCAGTTCATTGGATATATTCAAGAGGGAGTTAGATATGGCCCTGAGGGCTAAAGGGATCAAGGGGTATGGAGAGAAAGCAGGAAAGGGGTACTGAGGTGAATGATCAGCCATAATCTTATTGTAGTGGGGAAAATGCTTAAAGCTATCATTAAGGAAAACATAGCGGGACATCTAGATAGGAATAGTGCAATCAAGCAGACAACATGGATTCATGAAGGGGAAATCATGTTTAACTAATTAACTGGAATTCTTTGAGGATATAACGAGCATGGTGGATAGAGGTGTACCGATGGATGTGGTGTATTTAGATTTCCAAAAGGCATTCGATAAGGTGCCACACAAAAGGTTACTGCAGAAGATAAAGGTACACGGAGTCAGAGGAAATGTATTAGCATGGATCAAGAATTGGCTGGCTAACAGAAAGCAGAGTCTCGGGATAAATGGGTCCTTTTCGGGTTGGAAGTCGGTGGTTAGTGGTGTGCCACAGGGATCGGTGCTGGGACCACAACTGTTTACAATATACATAGATGACCTGGAAGAGGGGACAGAGTGTAGTGTAACAAAATTTGCAGATGATACAAAGATTAGTGGGAAAGCAGGTTGTGTAGAGGACACAGAGAGGCTGCAAAGAGATTTAGATAGGTTAAGCGAATGGGCTAAGGTTTGGCAGATGGAATACAATGTCGGAAAGTGTGAGGTCATCCACCTTGGAAAAAAAAACCGTAAAAGGGAATATTATTTGAATGGGGAGAAATTACAACATGCTGCGGTGCAGAGGGACCTGGGGGTCCTTGTGCATGAATCTCAAAAAGTTAGTTTGCAGGTGCAGCAGGTAATCAGGAAGGCGAATGGAATGTTGGCCTTCATTGCGAGAGGGATGGAGTACAAAAGCAGGGAGGTCCTGCTGCAACTGTACAGGATATTGGTGAGGCCGCACCTGATGTACTGCGTGCAGTTTTGGTCAAGTTACTTAAGGAAGGAGCTTTGGAGGGGGTACAGAGACGATTCACTAGGCTGATTCCGGAGATGGGGGGGTTACCTTATGATGATAGATTGAGTAGACTGGGTCTTTACTCGTTGGAGTTCAGAAGGATGAGGGGTGCTCTTACAGAAACATTTAAAATAATGAAAGGGATAGACAAGATAGAGGCAGAGAGGTTGTTTTCACTGGTCGGGGAGACTAGAACTCGGGGGCACAGCCTCAAAATACGGGGGAGCCAATTTAAAACCGAGTAGAGAAGGAATTTCTTCTCCCAGAGGGTTGTGAATCTGTGGAATTCTCTGCCCAAGGAAGCAGTTGAGGCTAGCTCATTGAATGTATTCAAATCACAGATAGATAGATTTTTAACCAATAAGGGAATTAAGGGTTATGGGGAGCGGGTGGGTAAGTGGAGCTGAGTCCACGGCCAGATCAGCCATGATCTTGTTGAATGGCGGAGCAGGCTCGAAGGGCCGAATGGCCTACTCCTGCACCTATTTTCTATGGTTCTATATAAATGCAAATTCTTTGTTTCTTCCTTCCCAACAACCAAGATATGGGATCCTGTGGTTCTAGAAAAATCCTTTGTTAACATGTTTGTCCAAATATCTTCCAGATATAATAAAAGACTCCAATAACTGTAACTAACTTGCTGCTCTGGAAAATGAGTAGCAGTTGATATGGGCTTTAATCACACTCATAAAAATAGCAAGTTATTTCTATATTCCTGTCCACAGCATGTTTCTTCAGAAATCCACCATGCGTCCTTTTCAACATGCTCTCTTACAAACTCAAGTCTTTTTGGGGTTTCTTGCACTGGTTTGGTTTCCTGTGAACATGCAACTTGACCATATAACTTATTTTGTGCAAGCTTTGCTTAATTGTTGTGATATAGATATCAGCTTTAATCAGCTTGGAAATTGTGTTCTGACAAAATCTGTTCTTCTTTACCACAATGTATATCATTGGATCAATAGTAATATATTATATAATTGAATCAGTAGTCAAAAGTTTATCTGCAAATGTGTGATGTCATACCCATTCTGATGCTACATTCAGACTGAATTTGAAGGCAAT
Source organism: Pristiophorus japonicus (assembly GCF_044704955.1). Classification (NCBI taxonomy): domain Eukaryota; kingdom Metazoa; phylum Chordata; class Chondrichthyes; family Pristiophoridae; genus Pristiophorus; species Pristiophorus japonicus. Next base: position 246,506,993 of record NC_091980.1, on the reverse strand, counting down.
CACAAGCAAATGCACTGGGATTTTGTGTGAAACAGCGTGAAATTTACAAAAAAGGAAAACACCTTTTAAGATTTCGCCAATATATTAAAATAGAATATGTGAGATGTGGGTAGTTCTGGAAGTTTGCAAAATTTAAGTTGAGAAAATTGCTCAGGTTTATTTTCAATATGCTCATTCTTTCACGATTTCCTCGATCACAACTGTGGCAGTAATGGAGCTGCACAAACGGATGTACAATATATATTAATGAGGTCACACACAAAAAAAAAACTGAATTCAGCTTTAAGAAATGTTGGTTTTAAAAATTATCCAGAATTCCTGCATAAAACTCAACACTGCAGAAGGCCAAAATTTGCAAATACCCATATTTAGTTAACAATAAATTAACATAAAACAACATTCCAAGCTATAATCAGAGATTAAGCACAGTGCACTCGTCACTTTTAATCATTAACCTTTTCCATTCATTTCAACGGGCCGAATACCAGTTGCTTTTACAAGACAAAAAGTGTGCAGTAAAAATACAGTTAAAGCAAATGCTCAGATTTTACTAATTTAAAAGGAACTTCAAACAGAAAGACCATCAATGCTACCGTGCATCTGCATTGACTTGAATCTTGTAATAGGAGTGCAATGGAGCTGTAGAAGCTAAACAACACACTAGTGTTTAAGGCTGTGAATAATAGACAAAAAGATTTTAAAGGTTAAGCATAAGCTGCAGATGGCTACCAAATAATGAAGGCTCCTGTGCCTTCCGTCTTTGTAAAGTGTAGAATCGAACAGGTGCTGCAGCTTATCAAAAATCAATGGTAGCTGTATTGTGCTCTTCAACATTTGCAAGGAACAAGAGGTAATACCTTTCCGAGGGAGTGCGTGCGTGCGTATGTACCAGCCATATCAATACCATGGCTACAAGAGTTGGAGAGACTGGGTACTCTGCAACAGCTGGCCCCTGAAGCCTCTTCACTATCTACAAGGCGCAAGTCAGGTGTGTGATAAAATACACGCACAATGCAGCATGTGAAGTATGAAATAACTCTCTACGTGCACACAAATGCAAAGTTGCCCAGAGGTGAATTCTAATGCAGTACTACACAGCAAACTACATCTCGAATTGAAATTACACAGCTGGGAGTATTCAAGCTAAATCCCATATGGGCAGATGACAGGAGGAACAATCCATTGTTGTGTTATACTGTTCATTTTTCTGCCTCGTGAATAAAACTATCGGGAAAGTTTGAACCAAGCTTTTAGCAGCAGTTACTAATAAATGTTTCAGGTTAACCAAGTTGTGTATAATATGGATACCTTAACATATCGTAGAATTATGCTGTTGGTAGATTAAGTTGATGATTAATTCCATTCAGCAGCACATCAACCTCACTAAAAAATTCAGAATGAGACACTCACTTCTGATTAATATATTTGTTTTATTTTGCTCATTTCTTTGTCAATTGGACCATTTGTGAAGACCAGCAGTGCTCTTTACCATTTATTCACAAAACATCATGCATATGAGTGATACTCCCTACTCACAGAATGCCTTACATGTGACCAGCATAGGGAGGAAAATATTGCAACAAAATCAGATAGCAGTACTGCTGGCCAAAGTACAGTTTGATAAAAGCTACATGAAACGCAGAATAACTTGTATTTCTGTATCATAAGCATTTATTCTAGAAGTCGTGGTATTCACATTCTAAATAGACTTTATATTGTCCTGTTAATCACTCTGGTGTCACAACTGCTGTCTTGTAGTTTAATTGCATATTGGATTTTGGAGGAGCAGAAATACATATGGTTTGGTCAAGAATAGCAGATTCATAACAATAACAGCACAACATTGGTGCAGGACTGTGCACATGGCCAAATAGCCTCAGACATGAGGGTATACAGGAAGGGAAGGAGAGAGAGACAAACTGAGAGAGACATTAATAACTTTAAATAAAGCATATTGAGAGAGATAAATGGAACTGATCGAATTGATTTGAAAGCACCGTACAACAAATTGGTAGACATTTAGAAAATTACACATCTTCTAAATCAATTCCAAACATTGTACAGTGATCATTTAGTTCCCTACAATCATTTTCATACATGTTCTATCAAATAAGATCACACAGCAAATTTGCCCAGTTTACATCTAAAAGCAGGATGGTAGCAGGTCCAGAATCGCATGGGATACTGAAAGAAGTACCAACTTACTGCTGGCTGCCCACCCATTCCAATTTTTGGGTGGCCCTCGATTTACATGACCAGAACTCCCATATGCAAATCGGGGGTCAAATAATGTTGTCAAACCGCCAATGCCACTTCCATCTCTGCTCGCATTGCTATCGTCAGCTCTTGATCCCGCCCACAAACATGGGCAGTGCAAATTTGAAGGCAGCCATTTCCAGCAATATTTGCTGGAAAGTTTGAGACATTTTGCTTGTATTATTACATTGTTTTTTTTTGTTTGTAGTTTCTGTATTATATTCAGTTGGTTGCTGTAGATAGTTTCAAACTCTTGAGGGGCTTCTGGCAATCACTTTTTTCATCATAGGGATCTTCTTGACAATTCCACTCTGGCAAGAGAGGGTGGAGCAGCAACAGGAAGAAGGAGCAATGAAAGCTGCAGTTGCAGGAAGATCAAGGAGGCATGCTTTCAGGAATCCTGAGCTTCCCGACAGAGTTTCTAAGCAATATACCTGCAATTCTCTGAAAAGCAGTGCATAAGGAGGCTTCGCTTCCCCAGGCAGGATGTCAGAGTTTTGCTGCCACCTGCAACAAGGCCAGCAATCAAATGCCAAAGTTAACACAACATTGCCCGTTGCAGGCAAGATCACTGCAGCCCTTAACTTCTTTGGCTCCATTTCCTTCCATGCTCTCACAGGGGATATTAGTAACATTAGCCAGTCAGCACTTCATGGTTATATTAAGCAGGTTACTGATTTCTTCTTTGGTAGAGCAAAACACTTTCCCCACGGACAACCAGAAGCAGGGTAGGGCTATGGGGTACACCAAGATTGCCAGCTTCGCCCAAGTCAAGGGTGTCATTGACTGCACCCATGCCACCCTGTGGGCTCCTTCGGACTGCCTTCACAAACTGTAAGGGCTGCCACTCCATTAATTTGCAACAGGTGTGTGATCATCTGCAGTGCCTGCTTTTGTGGCAGCTGCCATGACATTTTATATTGTGGCAATCTTACATTTTGACTCGCCCCACCCCCCACTCGTTGTCCTTGCATAGCAAGAGGTTGGTTGCTTCGAGGGTAGGGTTATCCCCTGCACACTTGGCTCATTATTCCTCTCAAGAACTCCCACTCAATGACTGTGCTGCACTAAAATCAGATCCATGGGTCAACTAAAGCCCTTGTTGCGCAGACCATTGAAGTCCTCAGGCAACAATTACAATGCACGGTCTTCTGGCTTCCTGCAATACAGCTCACAACGATCGACCTGTATGATAGTGGCTTTCTCTATTGCAGAACAAAATTATGCAGCATAGAGATAATATAAGAATATACCACTGGACGAGGACCTTCAGCATGATGGAAAGGACGCTGATGATACAGAGGATGGTAAAGAAACGAGAGCAATTCAACACCTGCTTGCAGCCAGAGTTATTGTAGAGCGCTTCAGCTCACCTATTCCTGCCCTCCTCCCGTATTATCATGTCCAACATGTCTCCCAGTTCCTCCAACCTTAAATAAACTGCATCTGTCCAAAGACCACTATTGTTATTTATGTCAGCTAATATGGCAGGGTCTATATTACACAGGATACTGATTCCTGTGCTGGTACTTGGAAGGGCAAGAGCAAGTGATCTTCAGGATGACTCCCCACTCTCAGTCTGTGCACCTGATAGGCCAGAGACATCTGATAGACCGAGAAGAAAGGGGAGAGGGACAAGTGTCAACGGGTATTAGCAGTAGTGGATGAGTGGCAGCAACAGAGTGTCATGCTAAATGTGCATGAGTGTGAGAGAGAGTTAAGCAGAAAGAGAAAATGGAGGGAAGATGCCCAAACACCCAACTTTGCATGGCCTCCAGCCTGGCCGTCTCCAGTACCCTCTCTCTGCAAATGATATTGATGGCGGCCTCTTCAATTGATCTGTACAGAGGCAGGACCTCCTACTGTTATATTCTCCGCCAGCTTTCTCCTACAAGAGTGGAAGTGGGTTGGTCTGTATCTTATGGAAAAGTTTTTAAGATGTTTGTGGCAGCTTAGCATAGTGTGCATGATGAAGGAAAGCAGCAGCAAGTGCGGCCAAGAGCAAGAAATAGCTGCGAGGCCAGAAGTGCAAGCAGAAGAAAGAGTAATGTAGAATCCAATTGTGACTGGAGGAGGGGCATGGTTAACGGGGAAGGGAAGGATTGATAGCATAGGGCTGCACAGAGAGCGAGAGAGGTGTGAATGGCAGTCTTATTTTGGAAGTTCTGGTACGGTCATTAAATTTTTTCCTGCACTGCACTGCAGCCAGTTCCTGGGAACACTTGTGGCATTTAATTGCTCTGCCACCTCTGTATCTGTGCTCACTGGAGGGGAAGAGGACCACTTTCCTGTTGATCACTTGCACAATGAGCACCTCCACCACTGCAGAGAATTTGGGAGCCCTGGCCGAAGTCAGGCTGCCTGCTGCTCCAGAAAACTGCTGTTTACAATGCCCCATCAAAAAAATAGACCTTCCCTTTAAGGGGCTTACATAAGAACAGAAGAATTAGGAACAGGAGTAGGCCATCTAGCCCCTCGAGCCTGTTCCGCCATTCAATAAGATCATGGCTGATCTGGCCGTGGACTCAACTCCACTTATCCGCCCTCTCCCCGTAACCCTTAATTCCCTTATTGGTTAAAAATCTATCTATCTGTGACTTGAATACATTCAATGAGCTAGCCTCAACTGCTTCCTTGGGCAGAGAATTCCACAGATTCACAACCCTCTGGAAGAAGAAATTCCTTCTCAACTCGATTTTAAATTGGCTCCCCCGTATTTTGAGGCTGTGCCCCCGAGTTCTAGTCTCCCCGACCAGTGGAAACAACCTCTCTGCCTCTATCTTGTCTATCCCTTTCATGATTTTAAATGTTTCTATAAGATCACCCCTCATCCTTCTGAACTCCAACGAGTAAAGACCCAGTCTACCCAGGATGCAGGCTGTCTTTAAGTAGAGGCCGTCCCTTCGGATTTCCAGCCCTCCCAATTAACAAGTTGTTTACAGGGATCGCGATTAGCACCGGCAGCTTGCCCTCGCCAATTGTATCTGAATTGGGCCTGACCTCAGAAATGTCACGGGCCTCTCACAGACTGCATCACGTAGATGGAGCTGTCGGTCGCCCTACCCACCCGATTTATGCCACTCACAAAAACCGACCCCCTATTTGTGTTAGATAGTTTGATTTTATTGTACATCAACATACTGGAGATCGTACAAAAGCAAAATACTGCGGATGCTGGAAATCTGAAATAAAGATAGAAAATGCTGGAAATACCCAGCAAGTCAGGCAGCATCTGTGGAGAGAGAAACAGTCAACATTTCAGGTCAGTGACCCTTCGTCAGAACCAGTTCCGTTTCTCTCTCCACAGTTGCTGCCTGACCTGCTGAGTATTTCCAGCATTTTCTGTTTTTAATACTGTCGATCGTATATGTACAACCTTAACAGATTAGAGGGACACAAATATGTAGCCTGGTATTCTGGATATGAAATTAAGATTGGAAAGGTAATTAAACTGAAGTGTCACCTTAATGTTGGCGTACTGCCTTAAACATGGCAACATGGTACAAAACATTGGATACAAACTGTACTACTTTGCACTGTGACACTAGTTTGATCTCCATATTCTACTGGGACTCCATTGCAACACAGCTGAAATCGGGAAGAAACCAAGGCAAACCCCATGTTAATCCCAGTTAAGAAGAGAATTGGGCCATATATGATGGCCCTCATGATCAAATACCCACTGACACTCACTGTCCAGATTCACACATTAGGCCAGTGTATGTGGCCTGTCCTGAAAAACCTTCCCTAGAGTTAAGGAAATCGGCGCAACTAAGGAAAACGGCGCAGCAGATGCCCGGACACACTGAAAGAATTGAAAAACACATAGCAGCAACTTACCTCCAACCCAGCCCGAAGGCTGTTCAGTCCCAAAGTATTAAAAACAGAAAATGCTGGAAATACTCAGCAGGTCAGGCAGCAACTGTGGAGAGAGCCCAAAGAATGTAACTTAAGCAAGACAGCAGAAGGCCATTAGTGCCTGTGGAATTGTGCGGATGATACACCATCCAAAAAACGTTTATCTTTCCACTTGTCCCCTATCTGTCACATCACAAACATGCAAATTAGAGGTGAAATATAAGCTCAATTACACCATTTCCCAGTTAATAGTAACAGAACTACCTGTGCGCAGGCAGTCTACGTGAAACAAATTTTCCAAACCTAAACTATAAATCCAATTAAAATATATATTATGAAGGAGCAACAGAGTTAAAATAATCTTCAAAATAATCTGATGAGTTGACTCAATGCTTTCTATTAATGAGATTGTTCCTATAATTCATCATCTCTTCAAAAAAAAGTCTCAATTGGAGCCAAAATTTTTTTTAGAGATCCACAGATACATTTCACACTGGTACAACTTCGAATTTATTTCTGTAAATTCGTATAGTTCCAATCCAATAATTATGCAGTATGCTCTACACAACAACAAAACTTGAAGCTTGAAATATATTTAGACAAAATAAGTAAAGGAAAGAATGCCCATAAACACGAGACCTGAGCTCAAACTCGGAGGCACTGAAGGAATATCAATTTGTTTTTATCATTTATCTCAGTATCTCATTGAGTGGGGTCTGTTCTGTTGAAAATGAAATATCAGCAAAAAAAAGTGTAAATTTAGAAAAATAAAATATAAAAATAACTTTAAAAAGGCAAGCTTCAAGAAGTAATTGAACCTTGTTTACTACAACTTTGTCTTTCACCAGCTCTGAGCAAATGAAACGCAGTGCTGTCTCGCCAATATAGATTGTCTAATATCACAAGTTGCTACTTTCAAGCAAGTATCTGGGTAACAGGCAATAATGAACCAACCAAGCTCATACCAGAATAAAAGTTAATTCATCTTTATTTGCCAACTGCTGCATTTCTGTTACTGCACCAAGTCGATGCACTACCAATACCACACCCTCTCCCCATTAATAGAATAGATTGCCTTCAAACTGCATTACAGATTTGTTCAAACTGGAGATCCATGCTATGAAGATGTGGAAAAAAATCTGAAATGAGAGCCAGTGTTTTTTTTCCCCCCCTGTATGCTAAATAAAGAACATGTGTTTACTGAGGAGCTCTGTTTTGTTTGGCTATTCAGAGTGTATAGGACTGCTTCTTTGTTGATTTTCTACGGTCACTCTCTGTTTCCATTTTCTAACTTTGCCTCTAGCGTACAGCTGCGGACTGTTCTGCTGTGCCTTGCATCTCAATGAGCCTGCTCAGACTGCAGTCAGGAGTGCACCCCAATGGAGAGGTCAAGCCTGAGTCAGCAGACTGTCTGCACTAGACTGGCGCTCCACAGCTTAGCGATGCTCTGCGTCTTTCACTGCCCATATAAGGCAGCTCAGTATTAAAACCACCTATTCACAATAAGGCAAATCCACTTGCTGTTTTTGTATGCACTTCGGTCCTATGAATTTTGCATTAATGGACTTACAACAGACTGCATTAGGATGACTGACATTGCCGTCAACAGGTTGATGAGAAATGCCAGCGTCTCAAGTGCCACTACAGCCTTTTTAAGCTAAACCTTATTCTCACGCTCACACATTACATACTGCACCTGCTTAATTATCATACCACTATACATATGTTTGTACCCCAAGTTCTGAATTTACAATTAGAAGGATATGACAATGTAACTCCGGAATTATTTTGTTACAAAAACTATTCAGCTTGCTTGCCGAAATCCTGATGGCAAGCAATAATTAAAAATATTCCTGAACTGCTCAACTTAATTCGACATCAATAAACCATCCAATTAATCCCATAATACAACATAATGTGTTAATTTTACATGCTGCATGTGAACATAGAGACTCAAAACAGACATCAAGTAGCTGTGTGTCTGAGCAATGCTGTTAGAAAATGCTTATTTCTTTATATTGTATTCAAAATAACAACCATTCACTGTGCAGTATATTTTTCTTTGTAATTCCACAAAATGTTCCTTTTTTTAATATCAATTTTATTTTTTAATAAAGCATTTAATTGGAGTATTTTATTCCTTTTTGGAAGATATTTTTCTGCTTGCTTTTTATTTAAGCCTCCTCACACACCATTTCCCCAGCCAAGAAGTAGACATTCTTCAACTGGCCTATTTCCACCTCTGGAACATCGCCCAACTCCGCCCAGCCTCAGTTCACCTGCTGCTGAAACCCTCATCCATGCTGGCCGGCCTCCCACATCCTACCCTCCATAAACTTGAGCTCATCCTAAACTCAGCTGCCCATGTCCTCACTTGCACCAAGTCCCATTCACCCATCATCCCTGTGCTCGCTGATCTGTTTTCAAATCCCTCCGTGGCCTCACCCCTCCCTATCTCTAATCTCCTCGAGCCTCACAACCCTCCGCGATATGTGTTCCTCTAATTCTGGCCTCTTCAAAACCCCCTGATGTTAATTACTCCACCATTGGTGGCCGTACATTTAGCTGCCAAGGCACTAAGCTTTGGAATTCCCTCCCTAAACCTCGCCACCTGTTTTTTCTCCTTTAAGATGCTCCTTAAAACCTACCTTCTTGAACAAGCTTTCGATCATCTTCCCTAATATCTCCTTAAGTGGCCCGGTGTCAAATTTTGTTTTATAATGCTCTTGTGAAGCGCCTTGGAACATTTTACTACGTTAAAGGCGCTATATAAATACAAGTTGTGGTTATTATTGTAGAGGTTGCACACGAGTTGTGTGGGAAAGGTACTCATCAGCGCCTCTCACTTCCTACAACTTGCCTCCATTTGCAACTTCTTCAGACAGCCTGACTGAGCTCAGTCACTCACACTATAGGATAAACCTGTATCCTACTATTCCATGGCATAACGCACTAGTGCACATGCATATACTGTCACAGCATCCCTTTCATGCATGTGTGAAGACAAATTACACTGCATCCTGGAAACATCAGTGATTCATAAATCTATTCAGCCTTGCTCAGATTTTCTCCTACTCTCAGCTCTCAAAACCCCGTGTGAAATAATGAAAACGAGTTAATGGCCTGGAATCTGCAGTCAGTGTCGAAGCGAAGGCGTTCATCGCTGGCCCCAAAGTAAGTTTCACACAAAGATCTTGTGATCTTTGTGTTAAGAAGTTCAGGATTTCTGACATTCAATTCAAATCAATGAAGTATAGTGGGGATCCCCTTGTGCGAGCTGCTGTGACGTCAACAAGCTGTCTTAAGCAGCCAATCAAAAGGCAGAATTCTCAGACAACGAACAAGGATTGGGTAAGCTCTTAAAATTCTAACTTTTTTAAGTTGTTTTAAATGGTCTTAAAATTTTTAACTTTTATTAAAATGGATAAATTTCACACTGCACAAAATTAAAATTAGTTTTTCAGGACCATATCCTTTGTTTTGCAGTCAATACAGTGTTAAAACCTCAGTTACACCTAACTTTTAATAGGGAATTTAACAGCATAATCACTGCGGAAGAGCCAATGTTTTCGTCAGTTTCCCTGATTTGAGTGATTACACTGATTGCCTGCTCTGTGGCGGGCATATTGCAGCCTGTGTTGGTGCTGTGAACGATCGACCCGCAACTTCAGGAATTCCGTATGCGCCAGTGAATGTGCCAAGTCCCAAAGTTGCGGTCAGTGTCAAAGGCAGAACGACAGCGAACGCTGCCAGGTCACCATCATCTGAACCGCAAATTACGGGCCATTAGTCAAAACTTTACTGAGCCACAGTTTTTTTTTTAAGTGAAGATAAATAGCATCGATTTACCTGTGAAAATTCACATTTTAAGCATATGGTGCTTTGTTGACCATTGGGTGCAAATGAAGTAGGCATGAGTAACCGGTGAGGAATATTGATCTTTATTGTAAATGCACCCCAAATGCTATAGTCATGCCACTATGTGTATTTCTCCTAGGCTTAAATGGTAAAAGGCAAAATGCTTCAGAAAACATTGTTAATGAATTGCTAAATGCATGCGATGCCTTGCTACATTGAAATAGAGAAAAATGTGTTTAGCATTTCAAAAAGGAAAAAACATAAACAAAAAGGAAGTTCCTTATTTCTACTCAGACCTGACTTCAGTTATTGAGCAGAAGATCCCAGTTATCCAAGCATCAGTGGAGCACTATCAGTAGCAGTCTGTTGGATTTAGATTGGATGCAAGTGATAATCCAACTGTCATTTCATTCTCAACCCCTGCTCCTCTTGTCAGACATGGCCCCCACTGAAACGCGGACTCCAATCCCATGGTCAGATTGACCGACCTGGCTTAATCCAATTGCTGCCAAGTCCAAAGTACAAAATGCTGTGCGGTAATTTCATTGCTCAACCACCCACCCTCACAATACTAAAGCATTAATCTAGCAAACCTCTGTAGACACTGTACATTGTCTAATCTGGAAAATAAGTAAATAGTTATTAACTGCTTCCACAATATACTCTTTAAAAAGCTCTGACTCACATGAATGAATCTTTTGCCAAATGGTTTGATATGCTGTGGACATTTGGGAAACAATGAAAATACATACAGTATCGCATACTTAATATTTAGCAGTTGGGATGGACTAGGTTTGATCCAACAGTCGGAGTGGGAGTCAGGTCTCAAAATAGGCCCACAGTCAGATGGGAGTGAGGAGCAGGATGAAGCTAACCGTAATCTAGGTTTCTGAACATATTGAACAGTTGACAAAGCTATCAGTTTCCCTCACTGAGCAGCTGAGTGGATTATCTTTTTGTTTTGGTCCCCGCATCTTGTTAGTTACTTGAGATGTGCAAAACTGATCATTACAGTTACTTGCTGATTAGCAGGTTTCTGAAGAGTGAGTTTAGTGAATTTATGCAGTACGGACATGCGACTATGAAAGCTGAGAGTATCTGCCAGTTTGATCAACACGAGCTAAGCGTAAACAGGACTTATTGGGCCAGAATTTACTGTAAAAATAACGGTGAGGCTCACTGTTATTTATGCATAAATTGGACAGCAATTTCAGGCGAGCACAGATGCGCAGTTAAACGTGAAAATCTGGAAGTTGTCCTCCATAAGCTGCATCAAAATGGCATTTCCCTGTCTGGTTTCCCTTTCAAATGTATTGAACACTGAAGTTCCTGGACTTGCATGGTAAATAAAGACTAACTCACTACAGCAAAATAGATTTGTCCGTTTCAGTCTATGTATCCTATGCAATGGTGTGGTAAATCCTAATTACTGCTAAACAACCATTCAAACACTGAAAACTAACTTTTAAAGCATGGAGTCTCATTCCTTCAGATTTTAATTGTTGTTGGAGATTTAATAGAATTAAATTACATTTTTATTTACCTTTTCTTTATCTCATTTTGCTCTCTCTTTCTTAATCCAATCTTTCCCTCTCTTTGGGCCCAAGTTTCCACAAGAAAAAAAACGGGCGCCCCTCCGAGCTGGGCGCCCGTTTTTCGCGCCTAAAACGGAGCCTAAAAAAATCCTCGGTATTCTCCACCTACTTACAGGTCCTGTGGCCCTCGGCGCAGCCAGCACGAGCTGTGGGGGGGCGGAGCCAGGTCCCGGCGCTGAAAACAGTGCGGGGACCTCTGCACATGCGCGCTACAGTCGGCACGCAAGTGCAGTAGCTCCAGGCGCCGAACTGTGTGGGAGGGGCCCGAAGCACGCAGCCCCTAGCCCTGGCCCAATGGCCTCAATGGCGTGAATGAGGCTCCTCCCACGGCCAGCTCCTGCTCCCCGCCCGACCAGACCCGACACTCGCTCCCCCCCCGCCCCCCCGCCGACCAGACCCGACCCAACACCCGCTCCCCCCCCCCCGCCCCGAGACCCGACACCCGCTCACCCCCCGCCCTGACCCCCAACACTCGCTCCCCCCGACCCGACACCCGCTCGTCCCCCGCCCCGACCCGAGACCCGACACCCGCTCCCCCCCGCCCCGACCCCCGACACCCGCTCCCCCCCCCCCCGACCCGACCCGAGACCCGCTCTTCCCCCCCCCGACTGACCCGACCCGACCCGCGCTCCTGTTCCCCGACCCCCCCGCTCCTGTTCCCCGACCCCCCCCGCTCTCTCTCTCCCTCCTCTCTCTCTCTCTCTCTTCCCTTCCCTTCCCTCCCCTCTCTCTCTCTCCCCCTCTCTCTCTCTCCATCTCTGTCTGTCTCTCCCTCCCCCCCTCTCTCTCCCCCCCTCTCTCCCTCCCCCCCTCTCTCTCTCTCTCTCCCTCCCCCCCCCTCTCCCTCTCCTCCTTCTCCTTCTCCTTCTCCTCCTTCTCCTCCCACCCCCCACCCCACGAACGGCTGCAGAATTCTCCCTGGCTGAAGCACTTTCACACAGGTAGGAAGATGGTTTATTTAATCTTTTCTTGGCTTATAAATGTTTATTCAGGTTGGATTTATTTGTATAATATTTGTAGAAGTATAAATAAGGATTTATTGTCGAATTTAATGAGTTCCCTTCCCCCCCACCTCGTTCTGGGCGCCTAATTTGTAACCTGCGCCTGATTTTTTAATGTGTAGAACAGGTTTTTTCAGTTCTACAAAAATCTTCACTGGCTCCATTCAACTTTAGTTTGGAGTACGTTTTCACTGTGGAAACTTTCAAATCAGGCGTCAGTGGCCGGACACGCCCCCTTTTGAAGAAAAAATTCTGTTCTAAACTAGAACTGTTCTACCTGACTAGAACTGCAGAAAAAAAAATGTGGAGAATTGCGATTTCTAAAATAGTCCGTTCTCCACCAGTTGCTCCTAAAAATCAGGCGCGAATCATGTGGAAACTTGGGCCCAATATTTCACTTTCTGTACTTGATTTAACATTGCAATTCATTATTCGACCTTACAATTCCGACTCGGCGCTGCTCATTAACAATACTTCAATTTGATTGGATAAGGAGACACACAGTTGCTTGACCTGTTTGGGTCCCAGATGCCCTGTTGAGGGTGCTGTGCAATTTGGATTTCTAACGTACAACTACTTCATAGAAATGATCATGGAAGTTAAAATAGGCAAGGGCAAGTCTAATGAACAGTGCCACAGCTAGAGTATATTATAGCCCATTATGTTTTTCATACTTTATTGTTGCAGTGAGCATCAAAAATGGGAATGTAACCAGCATGACAGCTTAGTAGAATATCATTGGATAGTTCTGGTCCAAGGACAGCAAAGTCAAAGCTGTACTGTGGTGGTCTACCAAATTATACTACTGCTCATATTCCTTGAGCCTTTTAGCCTAATGAATCATAAATATTATACATATAGAAAAGCAAATGTGCCTACAGCATTAAGAGTATACACACACACACACACACATATATATATATATACATATATAGTGCTAGCAGTTGCAATATGATAATTCTGTTGCATTATTAGTGCTGTAGTAATTCCAGACCCATTCACAGTACACTACTTTCCACAGAACATTTCAATCCAGGAGGGAAAGGTAAAAGACAAAATGGACTGTAATTTGTGCCTCTACGGGCGCGTACGAGGTGCGCATACGCATGCACTCCACATGTACTACAACCCAGAAATTGCGATCTGTCAATTCCCTTGACAGATCGCACTAATCCCCAGGGAAAAGGGTATCTGCGGGCGGACTTCTGCCCAACGAATGCCCATGAAATTCTTATGCCTGGTAAATCCAGTGTAAGTGTTTTTAAAAAAAAAAAAAATTTTATCAATAATTTGTACAGTTAAAACCCTGTGCAATAACATAAGTTTACTTTTAGCCCCTTTAAAATGTTTTTTTAATTTTTGTTTTAAATATTTAATTAAATGCCATTTTAAATATGCAATGGTTTTTTAAAAAATTATTTTTAAGTGTAGAGATATTTTTGGGGGTATTCCCATTCATACTTATGGGGATTCCCCATAAGCCTGAATGGGGATTCCCTTCTTTCATTCTTTGGGTCAGCTCACGTGATCGCGGGACGCTGGCGAACTGCCTGCACCCTGGAGTTACGTGGGCCTCCATCCGCTGGTACCAGGAGAGGCCCAGGTCCGCGAATGTCCGTACCTCCAGGACCAGTAGTTACACGGGCATTTTATTTGCAGATCGGAGCCATTTCCCCGCGAGAAGCCTCCGACTGCAAATTCAGGGCCAATCATTTGTTCTGCAAGAGTACTTACTACAAAAATGAAAGTGTGTGATTTCAGATACAAGATGTCCAATTGTTTAATGTACATATACTGAAAACTAAGTTCTCAAGCTATCTCGATCTAACCATGAATGCTAAAGAATGCTCATGTCTTTTTGAAACTAAACTTTTTTAAAAAAGGAGAGAGAAAACAGGGAATTATAGAATCGTTGGCCTGACATCAGTAGTGGGGAAAATGTTGGAATCAATTATTAAAGATGTAATAGCAGCGCATTTGGAAAGCAGTGACAGGATCGGTCCAAGTCAGCATGGATTTATGAAAGGGAAATCATGCTTGACAAATCTTCTCAAATTTTGTTGAGAATGTAACTAGTAGAGCGGACAAGGGAGAACCAGTGGATGTGGTGTATTTGGACTTTCAAAAGGCTTGTGACAAGGTCCCACATAAGAGATTAGTGTGCAACATTAAAGCACATGGTATTGGGGGTAATGTGTTAACATGGATAGAGAACTGGTGGGCAGACAAGAAGCAAAGAGTAGGAATAAACGGGTCCTTTTCAGAATGGCAGACAGTGACGAGTGGGGTACCGCAAGGTTCAATGCTGGAACCCCAGCTATTTACAATATACATTAATGATTTAGACGAAGGAATTGAATGTAATATCTCCAAGTTTTCAGATGACACTAAGCTGAGGATACTAAGAGGCTGCAGGGTGACTTGGACAGGTTAGGTGAGTGGGCAAATGCATGGCAGATGCAGTATAATGTAGATAAATATGAGGTTATCTACTTTGGTGGCAAAAACAGGAAGGCAGAATATTATCTGAATGGTGACAGGTTAGGAAAAGGGGAGGTGCAACGAGATCTGGCTGCCATGGTACATCAGTCATTGAAAGTTGGCATGCAGGTACAGCAGGTGGTGAAGGCGGCAAATTGCATGTTGCCCTTCATAGTGAGAGGATTTGAGTATAGGAGCAGGGAGGTCTTACTGCAATTGTACAGGGCCTTGGTGAGGCCACACCTTGAATATTGTGTACAGTTTTGGTCTCCTAATCTGATGAAGGACATTCTTGCTATTGAGGGAGTGCAGCGAAGGTTCACCAGACTGATTCCCGGGATGGCAGGACTGACATATGAAGAAAGACTGGATCAATTAGGCTTCTATTCACTGGAATTTAGAAGAATGAAAGGGGATCTCATAGAAACATATAAAATTCTGACGGGATTGGACAGGTTAGATGCAGGAAGAATGTTCCCGATGTTGGGGAAGTCCAGAGCCAGGGATCACAGTCTAAGGATAAGGGGTAAGCCATATAGGACCAAGATGAGGAGAAACTTCTTCACTTAGAGAATTGTGAACCTGTGGAATTCTCTACCACAGAAAGTTGTTGAGGCCGGTTTGTTAGATATATTCAAAAGGGAGTTAGATGTGGCCCTTACAGCTAAAGGGATCAATGGGTATGGAGAGAAAGCAGGAATGGGATATCAAAGTTGCATGATCAGCCATGATCATATTGAATGGTGGTGCAGGGTCGAATGGCCTACTCCTGCACCTATTTTCTATGTTTCTATGGGACATATAATCTTAATTTGAATCTGAAAGCAAACCAAAGGCCAATAAAGAATCTTATTCATGAGCTCAGGATTCAGCTTGGTAAATAAAGACTGCTCTACACCAAATATTTGATGTATTTACTTAAACAACTCCTGCTTTTCCTCTTTTATATGCTCACTTGTACCTATAAGGTTGGCTTATATGCTTCTATCTTTATAAAAAAATAAAATACATCCAACATAGAAGCTTTCAGTCGAAAACTGGCTTTTTGATGAGTACCATGAGTTGGAATCCCAGTTTAATATTAGTCAAATGTGCTGGTCCTGATTGGGCAAGTTTTGTAAAATCTAGAATCTTTTCAAAACTGCAGACAAGTTCATTTCATAGTAAAGTTGACGCAGTGGAGGGAAAAAAGGAAGAAACTGGCCTGCTGAAAATCATTTCACATTTCTAGTCCAAAACACGTGGTAATTATTTTGCAAGTATCAAAATGAGCTTTTTTGAAATCTTGCATGTACACTTCAATTCCCAATTGTCATGCATGCCAAAGATGTAATGGGTAACCTCAAAAGTGGGCTTCAATGGTCACCAACACAGAACTCTGGCTAAGGTCCAAACGGTCCCAGGCTCCTGGCTGAAGACGATAAAAGTCAAGACATTCAAACCCCATTTACAGGGCTGCTTGGTAATAGGTTTCTGTTATACATCTTAAACCACAAATAGGGATGACACAGGTTCTCTCCAGCTATTCCTCAATGATTTCGCAATCATTTTGGTCGTTTTCCTAAACCTAATTTTAGGTAAAGCACATTTCTAATACAAGATTTGTAAAACAGCAGGTGGTGATGGTCCACTTACCTTCTGCCCCCAAAACATAATTCTTGTCCGAAAGAAAGCTTTATTAAAAATACGTTTTTCAATTGCTAAAACCTTTGTATTCATTTTTAGGAATGTGGGAATTGCTAGCAAGGCCAGCATTTATTGCCCATTCCTAGTTACCCTGGATAGAACAGAGTAGCTAGCTAGGCCACTTCACAAGGCAATTAAGACTCATTTTGGTGCAGGACTGGAGTCATATATAAGCCAGACCAGGTAAGGACAGCAGGTTTCCTTTTCAGTTGGGTTACCACCACAATCCGGTATTTCTAGAACTTTTAAACTGAATTCAAATTGTCAACCTGCCTTGGTGCAATTTGAACTCATGTTCTCTGGATTACCATCCTAGTACCAGAACCACGACACTACTGTAACTCTGTTTATACTTCTATTATAAACATTGTACAGGTAGGTAGTTTTAAAAACAATCCTTCAACCCACAATTATTTTCTTCACTTAATTTGAAACAACAACATAGTCAATACAGCAACGTGCATTATTCCATATTCTAATTTAACTAATCTTCTGTTTTTCAGTGAAAGATTTTCCTGTTCCCACTATCATTACTATTTATTGACACCGTTTCTTCTCTACGAAAATTCTACATTCAAGTGTTTACCACAATACTCCAGTGATGCCAAAAGAAATGCCACATTTTGCAGTTGTAAAGCGAGCTGATTTTACACACCAAATAGCTACACAGCAGGCCTATGGAGCTTGGAGACAGCTGATGGCAATGGTTGTCAGCATCCCATTTTGAATGAAAGCTGCAGCCAAATCCCAACATCTGCTCCAACATCATTTACTTTTTACATGACATTTAGCAAACACAGAATCAATTACACATTATCAAACAGTATTATTTTCTCTATTTAGCATTTAAAGTGTGTTTATCACCAGTCCCAACTGCATACTTGAAGAATTTCTCCTAATCTACTCCTTAGAAATGAGCACCTAATTAGATATCAAATGCTGTATTTACATTCTGAAAATTTAGCTAGAATAAAACTGCTAATGGAAAAGCTTGCAATACTAATTCAGTCTGGGCTACCAGATTACTGAATCTGCACTTCAGTAAGAGACGTATTCTATCATGCGTTACCAAACCATGTGAAATGAGAGCAAGCTTTTGCATCTGGCTTACAATAATTCAATGAAAGCCTGGCACACTGGCATTTAGACAGACCTCCTGCATGTACAGAAGATCCGGTGGGCACTTAGCCATAATTACGAAACAATGTTTCTGTTCCACTCTTTCAGCTGCAGCATACGCAATACTATTTCTTGAGACAAACTAATGGGGAAAGTTGTACATTCTGAACAAAAGCATCAATTGTACTGTCTAAACAAGTTGGGGTTTATTCTCTTTGTTTAAAGCTACAAAAAAATGCCTTGCAACACCTTTTCAAAAGCAATAGCCTCATCATATAATACCCATAAATGGCCTCATAGTACATTTTGAACATTTTGAATTGTTGACTGAAAAAAGGACAAATAGTAACTTAGAGAACTAAAGAGAAGTTCCATGCCTTGGGCTAAACATTCCACTTACACAGCATAAGCATTCTCACCATCGGCAATACAAACACACCACATTGCACAAGGTAGCAAGAACGCCACACTTATCTCCCAAGTGCTAGCTCTTAATTTCATATATTCAAAAGTAATGGCTGTGCAAAAGCAAAGATTTTGCTTTGTTATCCCCAACATGTTGGAATCAGCAACTTGGCTGGATAAGTGAATATCAGGCAGTAACTAGAAATGTCTGAATGTATGTGCTTAAAGCAGTGGTTAAGCAGATAAAAGGAGAGGCTGGTCTGGAATCTCATCTTGCATGTATGTTTTTTAAAAACACTTTGCAGTCACTGTGTAGCAATAAACCAACATTAAAACAATTGCTTTGTAACACTACATGAAACATAAATGAAAAACTATCCCATATGCTCTTGGCAAGTCTGAAGCCAGAGAACAGGTTGATGAGAGAAATACTGTGTAGGGAGCAAACCTGGGAAGAGAAATAAACAGGGAAGAGGAAAGACTTTAAATGGGGGAAAAACAAACAAAACATTCCAAGTTATTTTTAGTTTAAGGGAGAGGGGATAAAAATTAAACAGTTTTCCGTGGAACTTAGAATTCTTTATACCTTATAACACGTGAATCTGCTAACAATACTTTTTGCACACTTGCGACTGGACTCAACCCTCAATAAAAATGAAATGTGGAAGACTAAAGACAATAGTGAAATTTGAGAGTTCAGTAGCCAGTGGAGCTGCTTCTACACATTGGAACAGAAGCTGGTCAAAAAGAAAACAGCCTTTCACATTAGTCAAGGCCCACGGTTAACATTGTGACCACTAATCCTTTAGACAAGTAGCTATCGAGTTTTACTTCCCCAAAGTCTTAAACCAGTCACCCATAAATGATATGGTCAATCTTGTATGCAAACTTGAGTTAATCCAGAACTCTGTAGCCTATTCCTCTCACACAACATTATGCACATCCATTGCCCCTCCTTGCCATATTCCCCATGTGCACTGGCTTTAAGATCAACATCAAATTCTTCCAGTTTTCTCTCAGCAACCTGCTCCAGACATATGTCACAGTCCACACTCTTTGCTCTACCAACTCTGGATTATTTGTTCCCCACTCCCTCCACTCCACCAATCTTTCAGCCACGATACCCTGCTCTTTGGAACGTTCTCCCAAAATCACTTTGTCTTGCTACTGCACTTCAACCATTTCTTCGACTCCAATCCTTCCCATCTCCAGCTTGGCATCCTTCTCTTCCCCTTGTAAAATACTCTGAAATAATCTACTACAGGAGAAGTGCTGTATTAACACTGGGCGCAATTACAAGAGGTAGAGGACTGTAGCATAGTGGTTATGTTACTGGACTAATGATCCAGAGACATGAGTTCAAATCCTACCATGGCAGCTGGGGAATTTAAATTCCGTGAATGAAATAAATCTGGAATAAAAAGCTAGTATCAGTAATGGTGACCATAAAACTATCGGATTGTCATAAAAACCCAACTAGTTCACTAATATACTTTAGGGAAGGAATTCTGTCGTTCTTGTCTGGCCTTTTTGTGGCTCCAGACCCTTAATTGCCATCTGAAATGGCCTAGCAAGCCACTCAGTTGTAAAAAAATAGTACGAGAAACAAAAATAAAACCAGACATCGGCACCGGCTAAGGACATGACAACAGTACACCCCGCCCAGTTGACCCTGCAAAGTCCTCCTCACCAACATCTGGGGACTTGTGCCAAAATTGGGAGAGCTGTCCCACAGACTAGTCAAGCAACAGCCTGACATAGTCATACTCACAGAATCATAGCTTTCAATATTCCAAATTCCATCGCCATCCCTGGGTATGTCCTGTCCCACCAGCAGGACAGACCCAGCAGGGGTGGTGGCACAGTGGTATACAGTCGGGGGGGGGGAATGGCCCTGGGAGTCCTCAACATTGACTCTGGCTTCAGGTCAATCATGGGCAAGGGTTACCACCTACTGCCCTCCCTCAGCTGATGAATCAGTACTCCTCCATGTTGAACACCACTAAGGAGAAGCACTGAGGGTAGCAAGAGCCCAGAATGTACTTTGGGTGGGGACTTCAATGTCCATCATCAAGAGTGGCTCGGCAGCACCACTACTGACTGAACTCACCGAGCCCTGAAGGACATAGCTGCCAGACTGGGCCTGCGACAGATAGCGAGAAAAAAAACACAAGTGAAAAACCTACTTGACCTCGACCTCACCAATCTACCTATCTCAGATGCATCTGTCCATGACAGCATCCGTAGCCGTGACCACCACAGTCATTGTGGCGATGAAATCCTGTCTTCACACCGAGGACACCCTCCATTGTGTTGTGTGGCACTACCACCATGCTAAATGGGACAGATTCAGAACAGATGTAGCAGCTTAAAAGTGGGCCTCCATGAGGTGCTATGGGCCATCAGCAGTAGCAGAATTGTATTCCAACATACTCTGTAACCTCATAGCCCAGCATATCCCTCACTCTACCATCACGCCAGAGGACCAACCCTGGTTCAATAAGGAGTGTAGAAGAGCATGCCAGCAGCAGCACCAGGTGTACCTAAAAATGAGGTGCCAACCTGGGAAAGCTGCACAGAACTACATGCATGCTAAACAGCGGAAGTAGCATACAATAGGCAGAGCTAAGTGATCCCACAATCAATGGATCAAATCAAAGTTCTGCACTCCTGCCACATCCAGTCATGAATGATGGTGGACCATTAAACAACTAATGGGAGGAGGCTCCATGATTATCACCATCCTCAATGATGACAGAGCCCAGCACGTGAGTGCAAAAGGCACAGCTGAAGCGTTGGCAATCATTTTCAGTCAGAAGTGCAGCGTGGATGACCCATATCTGCCTCCTCCTGAGGTCCCCACCATCTCAGAAGTCAGTCTTCAGCCAATTTGATTCACTCCACGTGATATCAAGAAATGGCTGAGCGCACTGGATACAACAAAGTCTATGGGCCCTAACAATATCCCGGCTGTCATGCTGAAGACTTGTTCTCCAGAACTAGCCGCACTTCTAGCTAAGCTTTTCCAATACAGCTACAACACTGGCATCTATTCGTCAATGTGAAAAACTGCCCAGGTATGTCCTGTCCACAAAAAGCAGGACAAATCCAATTAGGCCAATTACCATTCCATCAGTCTACCCTCAATCATCAGCAAAGTGATGGAACGTATCATCGACAGTGCTATTAAGCGACACTTACCAACAACCAGCTCACCAATGCCAAGTTTGGGTTCTGCCAGGACCACTCGGCTCCAGACATCATTACAGCCTTGGTCCAAACGTGGACAAAAGAGCTGAATTCCAGAGGTGAGGTGAAAGTGACTGCCTTTGACATCAAGGCAGCATTTGACCGAGTGTGGCATCAAGGTGCCCGAGTAAAAGTGAAGTCAATGGGAATCAGTGGAAAACTCTCCACTGGCTGGGGTCATACCTAGCACAAATGAAGATTGATGTTGGAGGTCAATTATCTCAACCCCTTGACATCGCTGCAGGAGTTCCTCTGGGTAGTCAGTGTCCCAATCATCTTCAGCTGCTTCATCAATGACCTTCCCTCCATCATAAGGTCAGAAGAGGGGATGTTCGCTGATGACTGCAGAGTTCACAACTCCTCAGATAATAATGGAGTCCATACCCGCATGCAGCATGACCTGCACGAGATTCAGGCTTGGGTTTATAAGGTGCCAGTAACATTCACACCACACAAGTGCCAGGCAATGACTATCTCAAACAAGCGAGAGTCTAAACACCACCCCTTGACAATCAATGACATGATCAACAACATGAGCGTCGGCGGCAGTCGGGAACAGCATCGGAGGTCCGTTGGTGAGGCCTATAAAAGGCACAGCATGGAGTCCGGGGCCCAGCGTCGGCGGCAGTCGGGAGCAGCATCGAGGTGGTGCGTGGAGAGGCCTATAAAAGGCGTACTTGTGCAGCTACAGGGAGAAGGCAAAAAAGAAGTAGAAAGAAACAGAAAGGTGATGTCACAGCCAAGGGGGTAAGTGATTGGCTGATGATTGGTGAGTAGTTTTTCTTTTTTCTCTTCTATAACAGTGAGTAAACTTTAGCATTGTTGTTGCTTATCTAAGGGTTAAGTCATGGCAGGAGAGCTCGGTCACGTGTTATGCTCCTCCTATACCATGTGGGAACTCAGGGTCGACACCAGTGTTCCTGACGACTACGTGTGCGGGAAGTGTATCCGCCTCCAGCTCCTGACGGACCGCGTTGCGGAGTTGGAGCTGAGGGTGGATTCACTCTGGAGCATCCACGATGCTGAGAATGACATGAGTAGCACGTGTAGCGAGTTGGTCGTACCGCAGGTAAAGGGTCCACAGCCAGATAGGGAATGGAAGACCAGTGCAAGGAAGTTAGTGCAGGGGTCCCCTGTGGTCATCCCCCTGCAAAACAGATACACTGCTTTGAGTACTGTTGAGGGGGATGACTCATCAGGGGAGGGCAGCAGCAGCCAAGTTCATGGCACCGTGGCTGGCTCTGTTGCACAAGAGGGCAGGAAAAAGAGTGGGAAGGCGATAGTGATAGGGGATTCAATTGTAAGGGGAATAGATAGGCGTTTCTGCGGCCGCAACCGAGACTCCAGGATGGTATGTTGCCTCCCTGGTGCAAGGGTCAAGGATGTCTCGGAGCAGGTGCAGGACATTCTAAAAAGGGAGGGAGAACAGCCAGTTGTCGTGGTGCACATTGGTACCAACGACATAGGTAAAAAAAGGGATGAGGTCCGACAAAACAAATTTAAGGAGCTAGGAGCTAAATTAAAAAGTAGGACCTCAAAAGTAGTAATCTCGGGATTGGTACCAGTGCCACGCGCTAGTCAGAGTAGGAATCGCAGGATAGCGCAGATGAATACGTGGCTTGAGCAGTGGTGCAGCAGGGAGGGATTCAAATTCCTGGGGCATTGGAACCGGTTCTGGGGGAGGTGGGACCAGTACAAACCGGACGGTCTGCACCTGGGCAGGAACGGAACCAATGTCCTAGGGGGAGTGTTTGCTAGTGCTGTTGGGGAGGAGTTAAACTAATATGGCAGGGGGATGGGAACCAATGCAGGGAGACAGAGGGAAACAAAAAGGAGACAAAACCAAAAGACAGAAAGGAGATAAGGAAAAGTGGAGGGCAGAGAAACCCAATGCAAAGAACAAAAAGGGCCACTGTACAGCAAAATTCTAAAAGGACAAAGGGTGTTAAAAAAACAAGCCTGAAGGCTTTGTGTCTTAATGCAAGGAGTATCCGTAATAAGGTGGATGAATTAACTGTGCAAATAGATGTTAACAAATATGATGTGATTGGGATTACAGAGACGTGACTCCAGGATGATCAGGGCTGGGAACTCAACATCCAGGGGTATTCAACATTCAGGAAGGATAGAATAAAAGGAAAAGGAGGTGGGTAGCATTGCTGGTTAAGGAGGAGATTAATACAATAGTTAGGAAGGATATTAGCTTGGATGATGTGGAATCGATATGGGTAGAGCTGCAGAACACCAAAGGGCAAAAAACGTTAGTGGAGGTTGTGTACAGACCTCCAAATAGTAGTAGTGATGTTGGGGAGGGCATCAAACAGGAAATTAGGGGTGCATGCAATAAAGGTGCAGCAGTTATAATGGGTGACTTTAATAAGATTGGGCTAACCAAACTGGAAGCAATACGGTGGAGGAGGATTTCCTGGAGTGCATAAGGGATGGTTTTTTAGACCAATATGTCGAGGAACCAACTAAGGGGGAGGCCATCTTAGACTGGGTGTTGTGTAATGAGAGAGGATTAATTAGCAATCTCGTTGTGAGAGGCCCCTTGGGGAAGAGTGACCATAATATGGTGGAATTCTGCATTAGGATGGTGAATGAAACAGTTAATTCAGAGGCCATGGTCCAGAACTTAAAGAAGGCTAACTTTGAAGGTATGAGGCGTGAATTGGCTAGAATAGATTGGCGAATGATACTTAAGGGGTTGACTGTGGATGGGCAATGGCAGACATTTAGAGACCGCATGGATGAACTACAACAATTGTACATTCCTGTCTGGCGTAAAAATAAAAAAAGGGAAGGTGGCTCAACCGTGGCTATCAAGGGAAATCAGGGATAGTATTAAAGCCAAGGAAGTGGCATACAAATTGGTCAGAAATAGCAGCGAACCCGGGGACTGGGAGAAATTTAGAACTCAGCAGAGGAGGACAAAGGGTTTGATTAGGGCAGGGAAAATGGAGTTCGAGAAGAAGCTTGCAGGGAACATTAAGACAGATTGCAAAAGTTTCTATAGATATGTAAAGAGAAAAAGGTTAGTAAAGACAAACGTAGGTCCCCTGCAGTCAGAATCAGGGGAAGTCATAACTGGGAACAAAGAAATGGCGGACCAATTGAACAAGTACTTTGGTTCGGTATTCACCAAGAAGGACACAAACAACCTTCCAGATATAAAAAGGGGTTGGAGGGTCTAGTAAGGAGGAGGAACTGAGGGAAATCCTTATTAGTCGGGAAATTGTGTTGGAGAAATTGATGGGATTGAAGGCCGATAAATCCCCAGGGCCTGATGGACTGCATCCCAGAGTACTTAAGGAGGTGGCCTTGGAAATAGTGGATTCATCGACAGTCATTTTCCAACATTCCATTGACTCTGGAACAGTTCCTATCGAGTGGAGGGTAGCCAATGTAACCCCACATTTTAAAAAAGGAGGGAGAGAAAACAGGGAATTATAGACCGGTCAGCCTGACATCGGTAGTGGGTAAAATGATGGAATCAATTATTAAGGATGTCATAGCAGCGCACTTGGAAAGAGGTGACACGATAGGTCCAAGTCAGCATGGATTTGTGAAAGGGAAATCATGCTTGACAAATCTTCTGGAATTTTTTGAGAATGTTTCCAGTAGAATGGACAAGGGAGAACCAGTTGATGTGGTATATTTGGACTTTCAGAAGGCTTTCGACAAGGTCCCACACAAGAGACTAATGTGCAAAGTTAAAGCACATGGGATTGGGGGTAGTGTGCTGACGTGGATTGAGAACTGGTTGTCAGACAGGAAGCAAAGAGTAGGAGTAAATGAGGACTTTTCAGAAAGGCAGGCAGCGACTAGTGGGGTACCGCAAGGCTCTGTGCTGGGGCCCCAGTTGTTTACACTGTACATTAATGATTTAGACGAGGGGATTAAATGTAGTATCTCCAAATTTGCGGATGACACTAAGTTGGGTGGCAGTGTGAGCTGCGAGGAGGATGCTATGAGGCTGCAGAGCGACTTGGTATAGGTTAGGTGAGTGGGCAAATGCATGGCAGATGAAGTATAATGTGGATAAATGTGAGATTATCCACTTTGGTAGTAAAAACAGAGAGACAGACTATTATCTGAATGATGACAGATTAGGAAAAGGGGAGGTGCAACGAGACCTGGGTGTCATGGTACATCAGTCATTGAAGGTTGGCATGCAGGTACAGCAGGCGGTTAAGAAAGCAAATGGCATGTTGGCCTTCATAGCGAGGGGATTGGAGTACAGGGGCAGGGAGGTGTTGCTACAGTTGTACAGGGCCTTGGTGAGGCCACACCTGGAGTATTGTGACAGTTTTGGTCTCCTAACTTGAGGAAGGACATTCTTGCTGTTGAGGGAGTGCAGCAAAGGTTCACCAGACTGATTCCCCGGATGGCGGGATTGACATATCAAGAAAGACTGGATCAACTGGGCTTGTATTCACTGGAGTTCAGAAGAATGAGAGGGGACCTCATAGAAACATATAAAATTCTGATGGGTTTAGACAGGTTAGATGCAGGAAGAATGTTCCCAATGTTGGGGAAGTCCAGAACCAGGGGTCACAGTCTAAGGATAAGGGGTAAGCCATTTAGGACCGAGATGAGGAGAAACTTCTTCACCCAGAGAGTGGTGAACCTGTGAAATTCTCTACCACAGAAAGTTGTTGAGGCCAATTCACTAAATATATTCAAAAAGGAGTTAGATGAAGTCCTTACTACTAGGGGGATCAAGGGGTATGGCGAGAAAGCAGGAATGGGGTACTGAAGTTGCATGTTCAGCCATGAACTCATTGAATGGTGGTGCAGGCTAGAAGGGCCGAATGGCCTACTCCTGCACCTATTTTCTATGTTTCTATCATTGCCAAATCCCCCACCATCAACATCCTGGGGGGGGGGGGGGGGGGGGGGAGGGGGGGGCGGCAGTTACCTTTGTCCAGAAAGTTAACTGGATCAGCCACATAAATACTGTGGCAACAAGAGCAGGTCAGAGGTTGGGTATTCTGCAGCAAGTGTCTCAGCTCCTGACTCCCCAAAGCCTTTCCACCATCTACAAGGCACAAGTCAGGAGTGTGATGGAATACTCTCCGATTGCCTGGGTGAGTGCGGCTCCAACAACAGTCAAGAAGCTCAGTACCATCGAGGGCAAAGAAGCCCGCTTGATTGGTACCCCATCCACCACCTTAAACATTCACTCCCTTCACCACCAGCACACCGTGGCTGCAGTGTGTACCATGTATAAGATGCACTGCAGCAACTCGCCCAGGCTTCTTCAGCAGCACCTCCCAAACCCACGACCTCTGCCACTTAAAAGGACAAGGGCAGCAGGCCCATGGGAATACCATCATCTCCAGGTTCCCCTCCAAGATACACAGCATCCTGACTTGGTGGTATATCGCTGTTCCTTCATCATCACTGGGTCAAAATCCTGGAACTCCCTCCCAAACAGCAATGTGGGAGTACCTTCACCACACGGATTGCAGTGGTTCAAGGCAGCGGCTCACAACCACCTTCTCAAGAGCAATTAGGGATAGGCAATAAATGCTGGCCTTGCCAGCAATGCCCACATCCCATGAACAATTTTTTTTAAATTAAGAGAGTAGTGCAGAGTTCCAATGAGTATTGAGCACTGTTGGGCCAGTACATACTGATAAAAGTCAAAGAAAGGTGAAACAAGTTTAATCATGTTTCTTGTGGGTAGTTAGATTAGCCCTAAAAAAAAAAAGGTTTTAGTGCATTTCTTGTCTCAGTGCATTCTGGAGCGTGAACTCATGTGCATCACTGCACAATGCAATCGGTGGTACACACTCTGGAATTCCTACCCGCTTCCAATTATAAGGCTATATTATACTCTCTCTTTTATTTTGGTGCTGCTTAGCTTAGGCATGCATTACGGTCACATTTTCTGGTCCTGAATCCACATATAAATCAAATAATATCACCGTAGCAAATTCTATGTAAAAGTGCCCTGGGGGACAAGGTTGTCAGTAAAACCAACTGCTTCAATAAAGGATCAAAATAAATTGGCAGTCTAGCACTTCACCACTTAAATATATGCTGTCTTGTTAGAACTTCTGAGGCTATAAACAGTACCTTCCTGAAATCAATAAACTATACATTACATTTCACTGTTAATCCAGGGCTAGAAAACCAAACATATTATCAGGTTCTAGATCATTATTACTCTGTCACCAGCATATCACTCACTGCCTGTTCCACACCCACCAAGTAACTGATAAATATTAAAAATTGACAATGATTTAAAATATACATTTTATTATACAGCACAATGAATGACAGTCATTAAGTGGTTAATGTGTGACTCCTGCTTTAAAATATTTTTCTCCCCTTCTGCTTTCTTGGTTAACCTCCCTGTGACTGAAAGGGCAAGTTCCCACTTAAAGGATAAGCAGTTCCCACATCTTCAATGTTGTGAAACTTTTCAGTATGGAAGTGAATAGCTGGAAGGCTGCAGCCACAAGCCCAACATACTTAAGCAAACTTATGTGCCATTACTCCATGGGATAGTTTACTGGTGCTTCAATGTACTGTCCCACTATGCCATTTACCTGTACATAATCTTGTGGTCGTGTTTTTAAAAAGAAAAAAGTACATTTAAAAAAAAGGAAAAGACTTAAGAACAAATAACAAAAAAAATGAAAAAAAAAAGGAATTGAAAAAGCTAAGAAAGGACGGAGATAGAGGAAGCAACAAGTTACATTAACTGGGGCATATATTTTTCAAGCCCCAAAACTTATTTCCTAATAGATGCTGCAGACAAAGCTACACTCTGCGGTTATCCATATCAATCAAACCTCACTAACAAGCAAGATATAAAAATTTAATCATCTTGGGAAACCCACTTTCTCTGCTTAGTGCTAGGTGATATCTATGCATCAGAACTACTTTTGTGATACTTATGTAAGAATCAACAATACAGAGTATATCACAAAGTGAGGGACACTGCAGGGTATCCTTTCCCTCTTACTCCAATCCATGCTCTTGTGGATTTCAATTACCTCCCTGTAAATTGGGCAATTAGCAGCAACCAAAAACCTCAAAAGGAGTAATTTCAGGATTGCTACCAGTGCCACGTGCTAGTCAGAGTAGGAATCGCAGGATAGCTCAGATGAATACGTGGCTAGAGGAGTGGCGCAGAAGGGAGGGATTCAAATTCCTGGGACATTGGAACCGGTTCTGGGGGAGGTGGGACCAGTACAAACCGGACAGTCTGCACCTGGGCAGGACCGGAACCAATGTCCTAGGGGGAGTGTTTGCTAGTGCTGTTGGGGAGGAGTTAAACTAATATGGCAGGGGGATGGGAACCTATGCAAGGAGACAGAGGGAAGTAGAATGGGGGCAGAAGCAAAAGATGGAAAGAAGAAAAGTAAAAGTGGAGGTCAGAGAAACCCAAGGCAAAAAGCGCCACATTACAGCAAAATTCTAAAGGGGCAAAGTGTGTTAGAAAGACAAGCCTGAAGGCTCTGTGCCTCAATGCGAGGAGTATTCGGAATAAGGTGGACGAATTAACTGTGCAGATAGCAGTTAACGGGTATGATGTAATTGACATCACGGAGACATGGCTCCTGGGTGACCAAGGCTGGGAACTCAACATCCAGGGGTATTCAACATTTAGAAAGGATAGGCAGAAAGGAAAAGGAGGCGGGATGGCATTGCTGGTTAAAGAGGAAATTAATGAAATAGTAAGAAAGGACATTAACTTGGATGATGTGGAATTGGTATGGGTGGAGCTGCGGAATACCAAGGGGCAGAAAACACTAGTGGGAGTTGTGTACAGACCACCAAACAGTAGTAGTAAGGTTGGGGACAGCATCAAACAAGAAATAAGGCTGCATGCAATAAAGGTACAGCAGTTATCATGGGTGACTTTAATCTACATATTGATTGGGCTAACCAAACTGGTAGCAATGCAATGGAGGAGGATTTCCTGGAGTGTATTAGGGATGGTTTTCGAGACCAAGATGTCAAGGAACCAATCAGGGAGCTGGCCATCCTCGACTGGGTGATGGTTAACGAGAAAGGACTAATTAGCAATCTTGTTGTGTGAGAACCCTTGGGGAAGAGTGAACATAACATGTTAGAATTCTTTATTAGGATGGACAGTGACACAGTTAATTCAGAAACTAGGGTCCTGAACTTAAGGAAAGGTAACTTCAATGGTTTGAGGCGTGAATTGGCTAGAGTAGACTGGGAAATGATACTTAAAGGGTTGACGGTGGATAGGCAATGGCAAACATTTAAAGATCACATGGACGAACTTCAGCAATTGTACATCCCTGTCTGGATTAAAAATAAAATGGGGAAGGTGGTTCAACCGTGGCTAACAAGGGAAATTAAGGATGGTGTTAAATCCAAAGAAGAGGCATATAAATTGGCCAGAAAAAGCAGCAAACCTGAGGACTGGGAGAAATTTAGAATTCAGCAGAGGAGGACAAAGGGTTTAATTAAGAGGGGGAAAATAGAGTACGAGAAGAAGCTTGCCGGAAACACAAAAACTGACTGCAGAAGCTTCTATAGCTATGTGAAGAGAAAAAGATTAGTAAAGACAAACGTAGGTCCCTTGCAGTTGGATTCAGGTGAATTTATAATGGGGAACAAAGAAATGGCAGACCAACTGAACAAATACTTTGGTTCTGTCTTCACGAACAAAGACACAAATAACCTTCCGAAAGTACTAGGGAACCGAGGGTCTAGTGAGGAGGAGGAACTGAAGGATATCCTTATTAGGCGGGAAATTGTGTTAGGGAAATTGATGGGATTGAAGGCCGATAAATCCCCAGGGCCTAATAGTCTGCATCCCAGAGTACTTAAGGAAGTAGCCCTAGAAATAGTGGCTGCATTGGTGATCATTTTCAAACAGTCTATCGACTCGGGATCAGTTCCTATGGACTGGAGGGTAGCTAATGTAACACCACTTTTTAAAAAGGGAGGGCGAGAGAAATCGGGTAATTATAGACCGGTTAGTCTGACATCAGTGGTGGGAAAAATGTTGGAATCAATTATTAAGGATGAAATAGCAGCGCATTTGGAAAGCAATGACAGGATCGGTCCAAGTCAGCATGGATTTACGAAGGGGAAATCATGCTTGACAAATCTTCTGGAATTTTTTGAGGATGTAACTAGTAGAGTGGACAAGGGAGAACCAGTGGATGTGGTGTATTTGGACTTTCAAAAGGCTTTTGACAAGGTCCCACACAAGAGATTGGTGTGCAAAATCAAAGCACATAGTATTAGGGTAATATACTAACGTGGATAGAGAACTGGTTGGCAGCCAGGAAGCAGAGAGTCGGGATAAACGGGTCCTTTTCAGAATGGCAGGCAGTGACTAGTGGGGTGCCGCAGGGCTCAGTGCTGGGACCCCAGCTCTTTACAATTTCCATCAGTGATTTGGATGAGGGAACTGAGTGTAATATCTCCAAGTTTGCAGATGACACTAAACTGTGTGGCGGTGTGAGCCGTGAGGGGGACGCTAAGAGGCTGCAGGGTGAGTTAGACAGGTTAGGTGAGTGGGCAAATGCATGGCAGATGCAGTATAATGTTGATAAATGTGAGGTTATCCACTTTGGGGGCAAAAACGCGAAGACAGAATATTATCTTAATGGTGGCAGATTAGGAAAAGGGGAGGTGCAACGAGACCTGGGTGTCATGGTTCATCAGTCATTAAAAGTTGGCATACAGGTGCAGCAGGCAGTAAAAAAGGCAAATGGTATGTTGGCCTTCATAGCTAGGGGATTTGAGTATAGGAGCAGGGAGGTCTTACTGCAGTTGTACAGGGCCTTGGTGAGGCCTCACCTGGAATAGTGTGTTCAATTTTGGTCTCCTAATCTGAAGAAGGACGTTCTTGCTATTGAGGGAGTGCAGCGAAGGTTCACCAGACTAATTCCCGGGATGGCCGGACTGACATATGAGGAGAGACTGGATCAACTTAGCCTTTATATACTGGAGTTTGGAAGGATGAGAGGGGATCTCATAGAAACATACAAGATTCTGACGGGACGAGACAGGTTAGATGCGGGTAGATTGTTCCCGATGTTGGGGAAGTCCAGAACCAGGGGACAGAATCTTAGGATAAGGGGTAGGCCATTTAAGACTGAGATGAGGAGAAACATCTTCACTCAGAGAGTTGTTAACCTGTGGAATTCCCTGCCACAGAGAGTTGTTGATGCCAGTTCATTGGATATATTCAAGAGGGAGTTAGATATGGCCCTTACGGCTAAAGGGATCAAGGGGTATGGAGAGAAAGCAGGAAAGGGGTACTGAGGGAATGATCAGCCATGATCTTATCGAATGGTGGTGCAGGCTCGAAAGGCCGAATGGCCTACTCCTGCACCTATTTTCTATGTTTCTATGTTTATTAAATTACTAACTTAAATAGTTTATCTTTAGATGACTGGGTACTAGTGGCATATCAACCAAATAGAGCAGCTTAGTGGCAAGGTATTATTTTGTATACGATCGCATTGAATTTTGTAAATATAATACAGCTAACATTGCAATTAATGAATTTTATTTCAGTGAAATCAGTATCAGTGTTTTTGATGCAAGATAATGGATTTTAGACGTCTATTATATTCCAGTTTTAGGGATGAGTAAAACCTCAGCTGTTACTTAGAATTCTATAAGTGTTATCAGAAAATGAAAATCATTCCCATATTTAAGGCATTTTATAATACAGAACATAAAAAGTACAGGAAAGAATAAATGAAACAGCATCATGTTAGAAAACAATGATACTTTTGCCCTTATACTAGTTACGTGATGCTGTATCATCCTGTTTGCTATCGTCACAATGCTCATTTGATCTATTTGTAACAATGATGTACATCTGAATCTCATTAACACAAACTAAAATTAAATTACACCAAGTACCTGTCCATTTCAAAAGGTAAGGAATTCCAGATTATGGGGCCTATGCAGCTAAAAGGGATGCACAAAAGCTTAGAGTCAAATATACAAGGAATTCAGGGGAACGGGATAGTGGAGCTGGAGGAGCTTACAGACATAGGAGAGGGAAGGCATTAAGGGATTTAAACAAGATGCGCATATAATGCCTTTCACAACCGCAGGATATCCCAAAACGCTTAGAAAAGTACTATTATGGTTTGATATTATTGAACCCATTAATCGTAGCTTTGTAACACTATTACAGCTGTGGACTATTAAATATTTAGTTTATCTTAGATATTTTTATTCAAAGTTTCTTATATTGAAATCAGTATCTACTTAAATTTCCAGTTTGTTCTTTACAATTCTGGCTCTTGTAATACATGAGAGTAAGAAGTCATGCTTAAAGTTAAAAATTAAAAGTACAAAGTAAACTATTCACAAGTTTGCTTGCTTGAAGGAAATGGAAGTAATGCCAGATCTTACTGGATCAGGCAAACTTTTTCCTGTGCCCTTCATTACATTACACATCCTTTCCCACATTACAACAGTGGCTACACTTCAAAAGTACTTCATTGGCTGTAAACGCTTTGAGACATCCGGTGGTGGTGAAACGCGCTATATAAATGTAAGTCTTTCTTTTAGCTCAAAGAGATTTGGTGGCGGAACCAACAGTTCATCTCCTTAACCAATGAGATTTAAGGGTTTAGAAATAAACAAACAGAGAAGGACTAAGAAGGAGGGTGAATTAGAGTGGGTAAATTAGAGGCAAATCAGGTATGGAAAGAGAAAAAAAAAGGAGGGAAAAAAAGATTGGGTTGAGGGAGAGAAAAGAGACAGAAAGGAAACGTAAGAAAAAAACAAATATTTTAAAAGCTCCAACAATTCACTACATGCAGGTATGAGGTTGAACAGTTTAAATTGTTCCCTTTCAGGATCGGAGAGTTTGATTAGCACTGCATTAAAAATTATCACGTTGTTAAAAAGGTACTTACACTGTTAAGTTCCAGCCCTATCTTTCTGCAGTGAGGTTAATGACCAATTAATATACAAATCCAGCAAGTTCTTAAAAATAACAGGGAAACTAAGGTCGAGATGCCATTTGTACGAACCAAACAGCGGAGCGGCGTGAATCGACCAGGAAGTTCCGGAGATTTGCAGCTCATATTGGAACATAGGAGCAGAGGAACAGGAGTAGGCCATTTAGCCCCTCGAGCCTGTTCCGCCATTCAAAGAGATCAAAGCTGATTTACGATCTCACTCCATATACCTGCCTTTGCCTCATATTAATGTTCCCCCTAATTTTTTGGGGGGGATGCATAGTCACTCTAGGGACTGCATGGCCCATGCATATTTTAAAAACCGGTCCCAGCCTGCACGGGGCCAAAAGACAGTTGTGCGGCTGCACAGCTTAGAGGGAACATTGCCCCATATCGCTTAATAACTTTGGTTAACAAAAATCTATCAATCTCAGCTTTAAAATTAACAATTGATCGAGCATTAATTACCATTTGCAGAAGAGAATTCCAAACTTCTACCACCCTTTTTATGTGTAGAAATGTTTCCCAACTTCACTCCTGAAAGGTCTGGCTCTAATTATTAACACTGTGGTCCATAGTCCCAGAATCTCCAACCAGCAGAAATAGTTTCTCTCTATCTACCCTATTAGTTCCCCTTAATATTTTGAAAATGTCGATCAAATCACCCCATAACCTTCTAAATTCCAGGAAATACAATCCTAGTTTGTGTAATCTCTCATAATTTAACCTTCTGGTAAGTCTACACTGCACTCACTCCAAGGCTAACATATACTTCCTAAGGTGTGGTGCCCAGAACTGCTCACAGTACTCCAGGTCTGGTCTAACCAGGGCTTTGTATAGTTGTAGCATAACTTCTACCCCCTTGTATTCTAGTCCTCTAGATATAAAGGCCAGCGTTCCATTAGCCTTTTTGATTATTTGCTGTACCTGTCCATGACATTTACAAGTATTTATGTAACAACTTTAACGTACTAAAACATCCCAAGACGCTTCACAGGAGTGTTATAAGACACAAAAAATATTTGACACCGAGCCATATAAGAAGAAATTACGGCAGATGAACAAAAGCTTGGTCGAAGAGGTAGGTTTTAAGGTGTGTCTTAAAGCAGGAAAAAGAGATACAGAGGCAGAGAGGTTTAGGGAGGGAGATCCAGAGCTTAGAGACCAGGCAGCTGAAGGCACGACCACCGATGGTTGAGCAGTTATAATCAGGGCTGCTCAAGAGGACAGAATTTGAGGAGCGCAGATATCTCTGGGGGGTTGTGGGGTTGGAGGAGTTTCATCATCATAGGCAGTCCCTCGGAATCGAGGAAGACTTGCTTCTACTCCTAAAGCGATGACGCAGCCGTTTGACCCCGGTTCGGACGTGGACTGGGTCTGTAACGGATCCACTGGTAAGGATCACGGCCTGCATGTCGTTGTGGAGCAGGCGAAGGATGTTGACAAACTTTTGGGGGCACCCAAAACGGAGGAGGATGGTCCATAAGCCCTCACGGTCGACTGTGTCAAAGGCCTTTGTAAGATCGAAAAAGGCCATGTATCAGGGCTGGCACTGCTCCCTGCATT
Organism: Pristiophorus japonicus; assembly: GCF_044704955.1. NCBI lineage: Eukaryota > Metazoa > Chordata > Chondrichthyes > Pristiophoridae > Pristiophorus > Pristiophorus japonicus. The sequence continues at coordinate 246,471,983 of NC_091980.1, read as the reverse complement.
TTTCCTGCAGTTGTCATGCTGCAAAGATCATGTCCGTTGTTCCCCGTAGGGGACGAAATCCGCATTGTGACTCCGGGAGGAACTCCTCGGCCACAGGGAGAAGACAGCTGAGGAGAACTCTAGCGACAACCTTCCCCAATGGTTGATAGCAGGAAAACTCTTCAACAACGACGAAGACGACCGGACCACCAGCGACGACCGAGCCTCCTGCTGGAGGAGTTTACAGAGATAGGGAGGGGCAAGACCATAATCGGGATTTGTACAGAAGGAAGAGAATTTTGAAATTGAGGCATTGCTTAAACGGGAGCAATTGTATGTCAGTGAGCACAGGGGTGATGGGTGAACGGGACTTAGTGCAAGTTAGGACACGGGCTGCCGAATTTTGGCTGACCTCATGTTTACGTAGGGTACAATGTGGGATACCAGCCAGAAGTGTATTGGAATGGTCAAGTCTAGAGGTAACAAAGGCATAGATGAGGGTTTCAGCAGCAGATGGGATGAGGTTTTCAGCAGCAGATGAGCTGAGGCAGTGGTTGGGACAGGCAATACCACGGAGGTGGAAATAGGCAGTCTTAGTTATGCTGCAGATATGTTGCCGGAAGCTCATTTCAGGGTCAAATATGACATCTAGGTTGCGAACAGTCTAGTTCAGCCTCAGATTGAAGCTAGGGAGAGGGATGGAGTCGGTGGGCAGCGAACGCAGTTTGTGGCGGGGACCAAAGACAATGGCTTCAGTCTTCCCAATATTTAATTGGAGAAAATCTCTGCTCATCCAGTACTGGATGTCGGACGTGCAGTCTGACAAATTAGAGACTGTGGAGTGGTCAAGAGAAGTGGTGGAGAGGTAAAGCTGGTTGTCAACAGCGTACTCGTGAAAACCAACACCGTGTTTTCGGATATCGCCGAGGGGCAGCATATAGATGAGATTTTCTGGCTACGATTAGATAGATAAGCATGGAACCAGGCGAGTCCAGTCCCATCCAGCTGGACGATGGTGGTGAGGCGTTGAAGGAAGATAGAGTGGTCAACCATGTCAAAGGCTGCAGATAGGTCGAGAAAGACGAGGAGGGATAGATTACAGTCACAAAGAATGTCATTTGTGATTTTGATGAGTCATTTCAGTTATGTGGCAATGGTGGAAACCAGACTGAAGGGATTCAAACATGGCGTTCCGGGAAAGATGGGCGCGGATTTGGGAGGCAAAAACATGTTCAACGACTTTTCTAGAGGAAAGGGAGGTTGGAGATGGGGTGGTAGCTTGAAAGGACAGTGGGGTCAAGAGAGGGGTGATAATGGCAGATATGAAGGAGAGGGGGGCAGTACCCGAGGAGAGAGAACCGTTAACAATTCCTTTTCAGTATGGCAGGCAGTGACTAGTGGGGTGCCGCAAGGCTCAGTGCTGGGACCCCAGCTATTTACATCATTTACATTAATGATTTGGATGAGGGAATTGAATGTAATATCTCCAAGTTTTCAGATGACACTAAACTGGGTGGCGGTGTGAGCTGTGAGGAGGACACTAAAAGGCTGCAGGGTGACTTGGACAGGTTAGGTGAGTGGGCAAATGCATGGCAGATGCAGTATAATGTGGATAAATGTGAGGTTATCCACTTTGGCGGCAAAAACACGAAGGCAAAATATTATCTGAATGGCGGCAGATTAGGAAAAGGGGAGGTGCAACGAAACCTGGGTGTCATGGTACATCAGTCATTGAAAGTTGGCATGCAGGTACAGCAGGCGGCGAAGAAGGCAAATAGTATGTTGGCCTTCATAGCTAGGGGTTTTGAGAATAGGAGCAGGGAGGTCTTACTGCAGTTGTACAGGGCCTTGGTGAGGCCTCACCTGGAATAGTGTGTTCAGTTTTGGTCTCCTAATCTGAGGAAGGACGTTCTTGCTATTGAGGGAGTGCAACGAAGGTTCATCAGACTGATTCCCGGGATGGCACGACTGACATATGAGGAGAGACGGATCGACTGGGCCTGTATTCACTGGAGTTTAGAAGGATGAGAGGGGATCTCATAGAAACATATAAAATTCTGACGGGACTGGACAGGTTAGATGCAGGAAGAATGTTCCCGATGCTGAGGAAGTCCAGAACTAGAGGGATAAGGATAAGGGGTAAGCCATTTAGGACTGAGATAAGGAGAAACTTCTTCACTCAGAGAGTTGTTAACCTGTGGAATTCTCTACCACAGAAAGTTGTTGATGCCAGTTCATTGGATATATTCGAGAGGGAGTTACATATGGCCCTTACAGTTAAAGGGATCAAGGGGTATGGAGAGAAAGCAGGAAAGGGGTACTGAGGTGAATGATCAGCCATGATCTTATTGAATGGTGGTGCAGGCTCGAAGGGCTGAATGGCCTGCTCCTGCAACTATTTTTTATGTCAGCTCACATGGGAATCAGAAAAGGAAGTTGGAGGGTCAGCAGTTTAGTGGGTACCCTGGACAAGATGAACATGGAGCGATCAAGAGGGGAGATCAGAGAGAAACTGAAGATGCAAGTTCAGGGCTAGGGCAAGGGGGAACCTGAGAGGAGGTTCGGCCTGGTGGGCTATGTACTTAGACTCCCAAGTCTCTTTAGACCGCCACTGTTTCTAGCATTTCACCATTTAGAAAGTACTTTGTTCTATCTTTTTGGGTCCGAAGTGGATGACCTCACATTTGCCTACATTGAAATCCATTTGCCACAGTTTTGCCCATTTGCTTAATCTACTAATATCGCTTTGTAATTTTATGTTTCCATCCACACTGCATACAATGCCGCCTATCTTTATGTCCTCGGCAAACTTGGATATGTGGCTTTCTATCGCGTTATCCAAGTCGTTAATAAATACGGTGAATGGTTGAGGCCCCAACACAGATCCTTACAGGACACCACTAGTCACATCCTGTCCCATTTTACCTACTCCCTGTCTCCTGCCACTCAGCCAATTTCCTAACAAGGTCAATACTTTGCCTTCAATTCGATGAGTTTGAATTCAACTTTAGCTAACAGTCTCTTACGAGGGAATTTATCAAATGTCTTCTGGAAGTCCAATATAAATAACATCCGTAGACATTCTGCTGTCCCCCACTTTAGTCACCTCTTCAAAAAATTAAATCAGGTTTTTCAGGCATGACCTACCCTTAACAAATCCATGCTGGATCTCTCTGATCAGCTGAAAATATAATGTATTCAGTCACTCTAACCTTAATCATAGACTCTCGTAATTTCCAACAACAGATGTTAGACTAAATGATCTATAGTTTCCTGGTTTCCCTCTCTCACCTTTCTTAAATAGCAAAGTGACATGCACAATTTTCCAATCTAAAGGAATGGTTCCTGAATTGAGAGAACTTTAGAAGATTATCGTTAGGGCATCTGCAATGTGCTCACCTACTTCCATTAAAACCCTGGGATGGAAACCATCTGGTCCTGGGGATGTGTCATACTTTACTGTTACTTTGCTTACTTTAACTTTGGTGTGTCCCTGTCCCTGATTCAATATTATTTTCCTTGGCATGCTACCCTCTTCCTGTACTGCAAATACTGATGCAAAGTAATTCTTCAGCATGTCCGTATCCCTTAATCCCCTGAACTTGCTGGTCAATTTGCACATTAATAAGGGTGTACGTTGTTAATACGGCATCATTTTTCCAGCAAGATTCGACCCAAAGGTGAAACATAAAATAAGAAATGACTGTAAATCTGAATTGTTAAAAACACTGAAGGTAAGAAATAGGTAACTAACAACGGTTTTATATAAAAGTAAATATCTAATCCAGTGAAGAAATTTCTGTTTAAATGCTAACACTTTAGATCTGCAAACTTTCGACTATAATTCAGACACAACAGAATTAAGTTTCAGCAGAGCACAAAGTACATGAAAACTAAACTTCTCAAAAAAGAATAAAATGTCCAAGGTATCCTTTAAAAAAACTAGCAACACCTGCTGATTACAAAATGAGCTGTTAACTTAAGATCATTAAAATTCTTTGAATATTTGTCAGTGAATGTTCTAAAAATATGCAGTTTTCCTGTGGTTCCTTAGTTCTGAGTTCTTGAAGTTAGCCAAGGGATTTTTTAAAATTAATATTTAAAAGAACAAAAGTACCACATTTGTTTCACAGTACATTCCTAGCACTCCTCTTCGGATTGATAATTCCTAAAATGTATAATATAAACAACATCAGTACATAGAAATTCAACTCAACAAGGATGGTTTATTTTTTTAACTGTATGCTGCCTGTTTGTTAAACAGCTATCCACTTTTCATTTTAAAACAAATCTGTTTTACAAAACCCAAAACACTGCAGATGCTGGAAATCTGAAACAAAGACAGAAAGCACTGGATACACTCAGGTTCGGCAGCATCTATGGGGAGAACACATCAACATTTTGTGTGCAGGACCCTTCCTTAGAACTGAAGATATTACAAATGAACGGCATTTAAAAAAGAAACAGAAGGGAAACAGGGGAGGGGTGAGATAGGACTGTTCGTAAACTCAGCCCCCTATTTGACCCCGAGCTGAGCTTCTGACCCGAAATCCCCTCTATCACAAATACCACCTACTTCCACCTCCATAATATTGTCAGTCTCCACTTCTGCCCATCTGCTGCTGAAATCCTCATCCAAGCTTTTGTTACCTCCAGAAACAACTGTTTCAATGCTCTCCTGACTGGGCTCCCATCTTCCACCTTATATAAACTTGACCACATCCAAAACTGCTTGCTGTATCCTTAGTCACACCAAGTCCTGTTCACCCATCATCCCTGTGCTTGCTGATCTACATTGGCTCCCAATCCATCAGCGCCTCCATTTTAAAATTCTCATCCTCATCTTTTGATCTCTCCATGGCTTTGCCCCTCCCTATCTCTCGCTCCTCCAGCCCTACAACCCTCTGAGCTCTCTTCCTTCCTCCAAGTCTGGCCTCTTGTGCATGCCCCACTTCCTTTTCCCCACCATTGCAGCCATGTCTTTAGCTCGCTAGGCCCTAACCTTTGGAATTCTGTACCCAAACCTCTTCACCTTTAAGATTCTTCTTAAAACCTATCTCTTTGCAAAACTTGTGATCACCTGTCCCAATTTCATTAACAATTTTTATCTGATTATGCTCCTTCCAGTTCTGAAGATTCGAGTGCCAGCTGTGGCTCAGTTGGCAGCACACTTGCCTCTGAGTCAGAAGGTTGTGGGCTCAAGTCTCACTCCAGAGACTTGAGCACAAAAATCTCGGCTGACAGCCCAGTGCAGTACTTAGGGAGCGCTGCACTGGTGAAGGTGCCATCTTTCAGATGAGATGTTAAACCGAGCCCCTGTCTGCCCCCTCATGGATGTAAAAGGTCCTATGGCTCTATTTCAAAGATGAGCAGGGGAGTTATCCCAGGTGTCCTAGCCAATATTTATCCCTCAATGAACATCAACACAGATTATCTGGTCATTATCACATTACTGTTTGTGGGAGCTAACTGTGTGCAAATTGGCTACATTCCCTGCATTACAACAGTGACTACACTTTTTTTTAAAAAAAGTACTTAATTGGCTGTAAAGCAGTTTGAGATGTCTTGTGGTTGTGAAAGGTGCTATACAAATGCAAGTCTTTCAAACAAAATTATTGGTAATATATTGCCACACTTCTTTACAACAACAACTTGCATTTATATATCGCCTTTAACGCAATAAAATGTTCCAAGGTACTCTGAGACGGCCACGGCTGAGACTCAAGAATCTTCAGAACAGGAAGAAGGCATCCAATGTTCAAATTGGCTTTTTTAAATGATAAATGTTGTGAAAAGAGTAGAACAACTGGTTATATACAATAAAGACATTAGAAAAAGTCAGATCAAACCTGGAAAATCAAGTTTATAAATTTTTGAATCAAGTTTTGATCCAGAATTTAATCACTGAGATTCATCAGGGATACTCACACTTTTTCAATGATTTTTGATATTATTTGGATATCAGACCTTTTGGTTTATTTTACTTACCAGATAAAGGAACCCACTTACCCTGAAATATATTGTTTACACTTTGTAATCTAAAATTAATTTCAATAAAAGGTCTCAAAGAAACTACTATATTAAATGGGACACACTCAATTTTCCTTATCCTAGATAAAAATGTTTTTAAACACAAATTGTATTGGTATTGGTAAATAAAGTGGAAATTTTAGACTTCTAAATTTTCCCACTATTACTACATACATCTACCTCCCACTGTATTAAACCCACCTTTAATAATAGAGTAATGCTTTCCAAATGTGTTATATGTGACTAAATGCAACAGCTGTCACAAACCAAGAGTGGTGCTTTATTAATAACTGACATTAATTTAAAAGTAATTGGCCATCCCAACACAAATAGTTACATATAAAGATTTAATGGTATTTTTCAAAAATATACACCTTGGTGATGCAAGGATATGTGCACTAGTCCTTGATCCTATCTTGTAATGTATAAACATTCCTGTATTATATAAACATGATATCCTTTCTTGCAATGTACAGCATTTGGTATAAGAACACTTTGCCAGTATAGCTAGCATTTGATCTATATTTTATTTCCTATGTAACATCTTCCTGTATGTAATAGAGTAAAACAAATCAGTTGCTTATTAACAATATTTTATTACAAGCACTTATGGAAAAGTAGACATAGGACTGCACTGTCAATGTGTGGTTGAAGAGTCTATGGTATTAATGGGGTCAATTTGGAGAAAAGTGTAGTGGAAATGTCTGGGTGGTAAAAAAAAATATCACCATCATTCAAAAGGAAGTGGAGAGTAAAACACACCCATTACTGCACTGAAGCTCAATTCCAGTGTTTGTGCTAATGTCTCTACCGCCTGTTCAAATTGCACTCTCCGTTCCATAACATAATCTTGGACTTATATAACACTGGCACAATAAAATTATTGATAGCATTTTGTATAATAACATGATTTTCTGACTATGACATGGCACCACACCTTTAACAAATGTTATTCTATTTCCACATTTAAAAAATGGTTGTTTTGGTCAGTTTTTAATGAAATATAAGCAACACATTTCAGGAAAATTACCCTATTGGCTTATTTTCCCCAAACTCAATGAAACCCAACCTACACTATCAGATCAAATGGTAATAGTTCATTGCACAGGATCATCGAATCTGAAAGAGAATCTCATGCAAGCAGTTTGAGAGGAGTAAATCATTTTCCAATTTTGTACACACAAGTGAAATATCTAAGCAAGCAGGTGGAATAAAATATCTGAAGTGAGGTCTGTACTTTCTATATGCACTTTGTTCAATAACATCTCACCTCGTTTGTGAAGCCACCCTTCTTTCACTATTGCACCTTCAGTCATAGTGGTACGAAATATTTAAACAGCAACAGAACTTCAATTAAAGGGAGTTGACTTCTGATTCTTCACAGTAACCTGCATTGGGCGCAAAAAAAAATCATGGAATTATGTCAATGAGCGTCAGTGTGTTTTGGTTTACGCAATTGCTCGCAGTCAGTCGTTTCCAAGCTATTGTAAACTTACGGTCCAGAAACGGATCTAACGTTAATGAATGGCAGGGACGGCAACGTCTCTGGTGCAGCATCGATAGCGAGCATCCTGCTCTCAGCTCACAGCCACAGGAGGAGCGGCGGCTCCCTGGTTAAAGGGGCGGCGGGGGGCGGGGAGCGGAGCCCAGCCCAGCCCGGGCAACTGAATGATCTCCGCCCTGTCTGCTCAGCATCTCCGCCAAACCTTCGCCCTTCTCCGGACGGGCAAATGGAAACAGGCCTAGCGCTCGGCCAGGGCCTGGGGCGCTGGAACCGGGTCTCAATCGAAAGTTTACCCCGAGCCTTGGTTTCCTACCTGCAGCCGCTCCGCTCCACCTGGCCCGGCCTCTCTCTCTCTCTCTTTCCCCTTCCACTGTCCTATCCCTATTTTGAGATCCGGACCATGCCTGCCACTCTCACGGCGCTGAGCTGCTGAGCGGCTGAGCGCTGAAGTCAGCGGTGGGACAGCTTCCTCCTTGTGTGAGAATTGGTGACGTTCGGCTGGCCTGGGCTCCTCGGCGCGTCAGTACGAGGGCTACACACCGCCGAGCTGAGCTCATGGATCACTAACTGGCACCAAACAAAGTACCATGATCCGCATTAACAACAAAATAACTACTGGCACTGACAACCAAAGTCATTAACATGATGCACACTAAACAAAATAACTACGAGGACTGACAACCAAAGTAACTACCATGATCCGCACTAAACAAAATAACTACTGGGACTGACAACCAAAGTCATTAACATGATGTACACTAAACAAAATAACTACTAGGACTGACAACCAAAGTAACTACCATGATCCACACTAAACAAAATTAGTACTAGTACTGACAACCAAAGTAATTACCATGAGCCACACTAAACAAAATAACTGACAACCAAATAAAGTAACTACTGTGACTAACGACAGGGACCAGTAGTAAATAAAATAACTACTAGGACTAACTACTGGGACTACCACCAAACAAAATAACTATTATGACCGTCGGTAAACATAAGAACATAAGAAATAGGAGCAGGAGTAGGCCATTTGGCCCCTCGAGCCTGCTCCGCCATTCCATAAGATCATGGCTGATCTGATCTTGGCCTCAACTCCACTTCCCTGCCCGCTCCCCATAATCTTTATCATTCAAAAATCTGCCTATCTCCACCTTAAGTGAATGGGCAAACATTTGGCAGATGGAGTATAATGTAGGAAAGTGTGAGGTTATCCACTTTGATAGGAAAAATAAAAAAGCAATGTATTATTTAAATGGGGAGAGATTACAAAATGCTGCGGTACAGAGGGATCTGGTGGTCCTTGTACATGAAACACAAAAAGTTAGCATGAAGGTACAGCAAGTAATTAGGAAGGCAATTGGAAAGTTGGCCTTTAATGCAAGGGGGATGGAGTATAAAAGTAGGGAAGCCCTGCTACAACTGGAGTACTGCGTACAGTTTTGGTCTCCTTATTTAAGGAGGGATATACTTGCATTGGAGGCAGTTCAGTAAAGGTTCACGAGGTTAATTCTTGAGATGAAGGGGTTGTCAATGAAGAAACTTTGAGCAGTTTGGGCCTATACATTGGAGTTTCGAAGAATGAGAGGTGATCTTATTGAAACGTATAAGATTCTGAGGAGGCTTGACAAGGTAGATGCAGAGAGGATGTTTTCCCTCGTGGGAGAATCTAGAACTAGGGGGCATAGTTTCAGAATAAGGGGTCACCCGTTTAGAACTGAGATGAGGAGGAATTTCTTTTCTCAGAGGGTCGTGAATCTTTGGAATTCTCTGCCCCAGCGAGCTGTGGAGGCTGGCTCTTTGAATATATGTAAGGTGGAAATAGACAGATTTTTTTGAATGATAAGGGAATCAAGGATTATGGGGGTGGATGGGGTAGGGGAGTTAAGGCTAAGATCAGATCAGGCATGATCCTATTGAATGGCGGAGCAGACTCGAGAGGCCAAATGGCCTATGCCTGCTTCTATTTGTTATGTTTTTATGTTCTTAAATATATTCAATGACCCAGCCTCCACAGCTCTCTGAGGTAGAGAATTCCAAAGATTCACGAAGATTCCAAAGAAACTGGCACCAGTTAAGTAACAACTGGGATCCAATAAACTAAAATACTACTGGAAGTGGTACTAAGAAAAACAATGACTGGGACCGCCATTAAACACAATGACTTCTGGGACCAGCACGAAACAAAGTGGGACAAACTATTGTGACTGGCAGTGAACAAAGTAACTGTTTCCACTGGTGGGTGAGTTGGCAACCAGAGGACAGAGATTTTTAAGATAATTGTCAAAAGAATCAGTTATGATCTGAAATGCACTGCCTCAAAGGGTGGTCATAGCAGATTCAACAGTAGCTTTCAAAATGGAATTGGATATACATTTGAAAAGGAAACATTTGCAGGGCTATGAAGAAAGAAATTGGATAGCTCTTTCAAAGAGCCAGCACAGACATGATGAACCAAATTACCTCCTTCATAGTAAGATTCTATGATACTGGAACCAGCACTAAACAAATAACTATTGGGACCAGCAGCAAACAAAATACTGAAATCAGCACTGCCTAAATAACTACTGGGACTGATAATAAACTAAATTACTACTTGGGTTGAAGGCTCATCGCAAATAACTACTGAAACTAACTATTGGGAATAGCACTAAATAAAATAGCCACTGCCACTAGACAGAGTAACTCCTGGGACTAACCACTGCGACCACCACTAAAGCAAGTAACTGCTGGGATTAACTACAGAACTTCTACTAAACAAAGTAACTTCTTGGACTCAGTACTAGGACCACTACTTTTCAAAGTAGCTACTGGGATCACACTAAGCAAAATAACTACTGGGACAAACTATGGAACTACTAAGCAAGACCAGGGAGGGGAGGAGGGAATGGCAATAGTAACCCTACATGCTGCTGGAAACCAGGCCCTGGTTAAAATACCCCGAGTTACTTACCCGCCAGAAAGCCGCACAGCTCCCACCAACCACAATTTTCACTCGGACTTCTGGATGGGAAGATAAACTGTCCGCCCAAAGTTGACGGGGTCTGTCTTTAAATGTGTAGATCACAGATCGATGGCACCATCAGGCCCTGACTGCAATTTTAACTCCAGCCTGAAGGAAAAGCCATTGCAGCTTTCCCATCAATTGACCAGTTAGGACCTGCCAGGAAGAAGTAAAGGACATAAAAGGTAAGTTTTACACTTGCCTTTGTCGGGCCAAGAGGTGTAGGAGCATTCCTCCAGGCCCCACTAGGAAAGTATAGGCCTTCCCTGCCGTGGAACCTCCTTTCACACATTTACCTGAGTGTCAGTGGGGGTCCCTTGGTTACCAAATTTTCCAGAGGCTGACAGCTGTTATGGGTGGGAATTTGGACTGGTAGCATGTTAAAAGTAGCCACTGGAACTGCTAATAAGCTAAGTAACTATTAGGGCTGACTATGGAACCGAGACTTCTACTAAACAAAGTACCTACCAGGGACTAGCTATGGAACCACTACTAAACAAAGGAACTATTGGTTCCTTTATTAAATGATTTGAACCAGCCACTCACTAACTACTGTGGGTAAAGGGACAAACTATCCAATTATCTACTGTTGGGACAGCAGTGTACACTAACTACTACTTGCTAGAAACAGTAACTGCTACTATTCCTATGAACTGGAGGGAGCCTGCTAAGGTTTGTCCAACAACAACAACAACAACTTGTATTTATATAGCGCCTTCAATGTAGTAAACTGTCCCAAGGCACTTTACAGGAGTATTATGAGATTAAAAAATTGACACCAAGCTGCATAAGGAGAAATTAGGTCAGGTGACCAAAAGCTTGTTCAAAGAGGTATGTTTTAAGGAGCGTCTTAAAAAGAGGAAAAAGAGATAAAGAAGCAGAGAGGTTTAGGCAGGGAATTCCAGAGCTTGGGGCCTAGGCAACAGAAGGCATGGCCACCAATGGTTGAGCAATTAATTGCTGTCCAGGGTTCATTATTCTTTCACATTGTATGAAAAAATACAAAACATCTAACTGTTGAGTACAGGGGCATGCTAAGTGTTGTAGAGAGGGATAGACCTAACTGCTACATCTACAGCAAATCAGCTATCTGCCGTGACTGGGAACAGGAAGAAACTGAACAGCAAGATTACTTTAGGGAAGATGATAAGCCATTTACAACATATTACCAGCCTTAGCTGAGTACTCAGTAACCGTGTTTAAAACCTCTGCTATCCAGCGAACACTATGAGTGTTCTGGCAGAAGAGTGTTTAAGTTTGGGTACAGGAAAGACTGATTTTAGAGGATCTAGATAACTGACATTATTTAATTTAATCAATATCTAGAATTCTGGGTGGGATCATGATCCTTGGCAAGGGATATTGTACACTGCACTGCCTCCATTCTCTGCCTCTACCCCTACTGAGAGATTGCCATGTTTGACAAGCTGTATTTTATTAAGCTGTGGTTGCAACATCGTGCTTTAATTAAACTATTTGCCTGGAATAGGACTGTTAAGAATAAATCTGAAAGATGACTGCTACTAAATACTTTACATGAGAGAATGCTACTATCCAGACTCTGAGATCTGTGGCATTGATGAAACAAATGTCTTCGACAGTTTGAAACTAGCTTTTATCTACATACAAAATTGCTACTATGAATCAGACAAAAAACATAATTGGTGTCTCAGCTGTTGGATTGAACTGCTTTCTTTAAAACTGTTTGTAAAATTGTAACAACGTATCTTGATAATATGAATTTTTAAAATATTGGCAAGTCATAGTGTATTTTTAAGGGGGAAAAAAGTAATTATAAACTGTTAGATTGTATAGACTGTATTGACTGTATATAGACCATACCACTGTATCAATACTACTGGAAGTTTATATGAAATTGCATATTGAGTGATAATTTTCATTTGAAAAAAATTAAGAACCAATGACAACTTGCATTTATTTAGCACCTTTAATGTAGAAAATAGAAATCCCAAGGCACTTCACACAGGCATAAGGGCAAATTGAACAAACCAAAGAAGAGGCTAGTAAGAGGGTCACCAAAGGCTTGGTATAACAGGTAGGTTTTAAGAAGGTCTTGAAGGGGGAGAGAGAGGAGAGGCTTCAGTCTTCCCAATGTTAAGCTAGAGGGAATTCCGGCACATCAGAAAACAATCTGGCAATACAGAGGCAGTGGGGGGATTGAGACAGCTGGTGGAGAGTCGAGCTGGGAGTTGTAAGCATACATATTGAAGCTGACCCCATGTCTGTGGATGATGTTGCTAAGGGGCATCATGTAGATGAGGAAGAGGTGGGGTCAAAGTTGGATCCTTGGCGAACTCCAGAGGTAATGGTGTAGAGGCTTTGGCTACAAACAGGTAAGAACGGATCTAAGCTAAGATACTCCCATTGAGCTGGACAGTGGAAGAGAGGTGTAGGAGAAGGATGATCCGCTTGACCATATCAAAGGTTGCAGAGAAGATGAGGAGTGATAATGTACTACAGTCACAGTCACAGAGGATGTCATTTGTGACTTAGATAGTGCCACGTTGGTGCTGTGGCTGGGGCCAAACTTGGTTAGCGAGATTCAGACAGGAGTTTCAGGAAAGTTGGGCATGGATTTGAGCAGTGACAGCATGGGCAAGCATTTTGGAGAGGAAAGGGAAGCTGGACATGGGGTTGTAGTTTACAAGGAGAGGGTCAAGGATTGGAGAGGAAACCATTTACAATGTCAGCTAGCAAGAGGGCTAGGAAGGGAAATTGGGCAGTCAGCAGTTTAATGGGAATGGGATAAAGAGAGCAGGAGCTGGGTCTCATGGACGAGATGAGCTTGGATAGGGCATAAGTGGAGATTGGCGAGAAACTAGAAAGAGACACTTCAGTGCTTGGGCAGGGGAGGACCTGAGGGGAAATTTAATTTGGAAGAAAAGTGGTGGCGGGAAGGAAGCAGCAGCGGCAGATTTTGTCTCAATCATAGTGGCGAAAAAGTCCATGAGCTCCTCACACCTGCTGTTGAAGGTGATGGGGCAGAGGAGAAGGGTTTAAGGAGATGGTAGGTATTATGTATGTATGTGACCTTACCAAATGTAAGACTTGCTACCAGGGGACACACCTGTGGGAGACCTAAGGGTCACCTGTGCACCCTGGGCAAGCAGGTATAAAAGGTGGCTCACCATGCTGCTTCCTCACTCTAGAATCTGAATAAAGAGACCAAGGTCACAACATTTGAGCTTGCGATATAGTACTGTGGATTTATTCTGAACATAACAAATTGGCGACGAGTAACAGATCACGAATTTTCATGCGGTAATGGCTGCCATTGGTATTCTTGAGAGATTTGTTGAGGGTGATGATTGGGAAGCCTTCGTTGAGCACCGCAACCAGTACTTTGTGGCCAATGAATTAGACAAGGCTGAGACGATGGTCAAGTGCAGGGCGATTCTCCGCACCGTATGTGGATCATCGGTATATGGCCTCCTAAAACCGTCGCTCCAAGGGCCAGAACGTGGCGAGTTTTGTCGCCGACCTAAGACGCCTTGCAGGGCAGGATCCTTGGGGGAAATGTTGCGGGATTTTTTCGTGCTTGGAATTGGTCACAAGGTCATCCTTCACAAACTGCTGTCTGCTGAATCCCTAGATCTCAGCACGGCCATCAAGATAGCCCAAGCCTTCATATCCACGAGTGATAACACGAAACAGATATCTTCACAGAATCGAAGCTCACCGGCGAGCATCGTGCAGAAAATAATGTTTGCAGCAGGCAGAACGGCACAGGGCAGGGCCCACCCAATTGCAGAGGCCAGACCTAGGCCTAAAGTGACTCAGAGTCCGCCGTGGGGCGTGAATGCGTATCCATTAGCTCTATGTTGGCGCTGCGGGGGCAGCCATAGTGCTCATGGGGTGCCGCAGGGCTCAGTGCTGGGACCCCAGCTCTTTACAATATACATTAACGATTTGGATGAAGGAATAGAGTGTAATATCTCCAAGTTTGCGGATGACACTAAACTGGGTGGCGGTGTGAGCTGTGAGGAGGATGTTAAGAGGCTGCAGGGTGACGTGGACAGATTAGGTGAGTGGGCAAATACATGGCAGATGCAGTATAATGTGGATAAATGTGAGGTTATCCATTTTGGGGGCAAAAACACGAAGGCAGAATATTATTTGAATGGCGGCAGACTCGAAAAAGGGGAAGTGCAACGAGACCTGGATGTCATGGTTCATCAGTCACTGAAAGTGGGCACGCAGGTACAGCAGGTGGTAAAGAAGGCAAATGGTATGTCGGCCTTCATATCTAGGGGATTTGAATATAGGAGCAGGGAGGTCTTACTGCAATTGTAGAGGGCCTTAGTGAGGCCTCACCTGGAATATTGTGTTCAGTTTTGGTCTCCTAGTCTGAGGAAGGACGTTCTTGCTATTGAGGGAGTGCAGCGAAGGTTCACCAGACTGATTCAGGGATGGCTGGGCTGTTATATGAGGAGAGACTGGATCAACTGGGCCTTTATTCACTGGAGTTTAGAAGGATGAGAGGGGATCTCATAGAAACATATAAAATTCTGACGGGACTGGACAGGTTAGATGCAGGAAGAATGTTCCCGATGTTGGGGAAGTCCAGAACCACGGGACATAGTCTTAGGATAAGGGGTAGGCCATTTAGGACTGAGATGAGGAGAAACTTCTTCACTCAGAGAGTTGTTGACCTGTGGAATTCCCTACCACAGAGAGTTGTTGATGCCAGTTCGTTGGATATATTCAAGAGGGAGTTAGATATGGCCCTTACGGTTAAGGGGATCAAGAGGTATGAAGAGAAAGCAGGAAAGGGGTACTGAAGGAATGATCAGTCATGATCTTATTGAATGGTGGTGCAGGCTCGAAGGGCCGAATGGCCTACTCCTGCATCCAATTTCTATGTTTCTATGTTTCATCAATGTCGATTCATGCCCTATGTGTGCAAGGGACTGTGGCACCTCCAGCGAATGTGCAAATGATCTCTGACTCACCACATGGCAGAGTCAGGAGAGGACGACCAATCCAACGAGGATCACGATGAACGAGCAGGAGAGGCAACTGAACCTGAGAATGAAGAGGAAGTATATGGGATACACACCTTCACCACCAAAAGCCCTCCGATAATGTTAAAAGTTGAACTTAGCGGCACTCCAGTCTTCATGGAACTAGACACGGGGGCGAGTCAATCAGTCATGAGCCAGAAGGCATTCGAGAGGCTGTGAAGCGACGAAGCCAAGCGACCTGAGCTGATCCCGATTCAGGCAAAGCTGCGCACCCACACCAAGGAACTGACACCAGTTATTGGTAGCGCGGACATAAGAATATTCCATGAGGGAGTAGTGCACGAATTACCACTGTGGATTGTTTCAGGTGATGGACCAACGCTGCTTGGCAGGAGGTGGATGGGGAAGATCCAATGGAATTGGGAAAACCTCTGCGTACCTTCTCCGGCGAACGAGGCCACCCTTTCCCAAAGGCCGCGCAAACTCCCACTTCCAGCTGAACCAGGCATCGAAGTGCAGATCCATTTGCAGATCCCTGAGGCACAGGCCGTTCATCACGACCACGAGGAGGTGAAGATCAACCGAGCAGCGGTACAGGCGCGGTACCCACCACCCGAAGCCGACAACCCCTTCGCAACAATGGAAGAGGCTCCAGGTCGACCATGCGGAGTGGGACTCCGGCCGAAACGATCTGAATGCGTCTTGCCGACGCCAGAGGAAAAATATCTGGGGAGGAAGATCACGGCAGTTGGCATCACGGACACGGATGAGAGGGCGCCCAGACCACAGGACGAGAAGGCGTCCAGACCACGGGACGAAGGTGCGTCCAGACCACGGAAGGTCGCCGCAACAGAACGGAGGAACGTGTCGCCCAGCAAGGAAGACGACTGGGTTTGGTGCAAAGGTAAAAGGGCAGCTGCGGTGAAGGCCAGGAACCCACCACGCTCAAATAAATTGTGTGCACTATGTAACCCTTGCGAGCGGTCCTTCGCGACCAATGATGTACCATTGTATGGGGTTGGGGGTACCTTACAACAAGCCAAAGTAGCGGGCGAACACCAACCAGTTGTATATGTATCTAACAAAGTATTCGTAGCAAGTGAGATGTTACCGCACGGGGTCGGGAGTGTTGTGCAGAAAGCAAAAGTAGCAGGCGAGCCCCAAACGATTGAACATATATCAAATAAGTTAAACAAAGCAGCAGCCTGTGTTCACGGGACTACAGAGACATACCAAAGAGTGTCCCAATATGCGCTCAAGTCAGACAAGTTGCTCATCCCACAAGTTTGGGAGAGCAGAGGCACCCATTATCGATGTGTTGTTTCGAGAATGTCCAACACTGTCTGTGCACTGTAACATAATCCGCCACGGGCCAGGCACAGAGAGCAGCAACTATGCTCTCAGTTGGCCACCATTGCCCATCCCCAGGGTGGAAACGGCACAGCCTGCAGACCCACTCGCAGTCGTGGAAGTGCTAGAAAGCGAGGGGTCAACCGTAACACCCCATCAGCTTAGGACCTGGACCAGCCAGGATCTCACGTTACCGCCTACCGAAGATGAACTGCTAGATGGGATGTGGCAACCTATCCGCCAAAGAGACAATAGACCCATCCCAACGTTGCAAAGCAAGGCAGGGCAGCTACACGCAGTCGGTGGTCTGGGGCCCCCATACTACCGCCCAATGGCCATGGGGACCACTAGGCCTCCAGCCACTACCGAAAGTCTCAAGGCCATTGTGCCCATCCTGGGCTTGCCAGACCTCAGGGTCAGCGCCCAAATCACTAAACCTAGCACCACACGTGTCACGGTAGACTCCCGACAGACCCGGCTATCCTGGGTGTTATGCAATCACCAGACAGAATCACTCAGAACCGAGCCTTCCGCATGCCATCAGCAGAGAATGCACCATAAATGCACGGTCCCTCCACGCGACAGCTGAATAAGTGATGTCGACCATGTTCAGGACCCCAGTCGGGCCGCCAGCACCGCATTAGCCAAGGGATGGAATGGAGATGTATGTGATGAAAATGGAGCGTTTGATTGTGAAGCCATGTACCTGGCTAATGAGTAAAGCAGTGGGACAAGACCAAACTGCGAACGACAGATAACCAGGAATCACACTGAAAGGACCTGACCCCCAGTGACCCACTAATATGATCAACTTCGCCGTCAACCACAAGGATGAACCCACCATGTCAGGACTTCAACGCAAGTGATCGACCCGGGGGCGCGGGGCGCCAGATCGCCTCAACTTGCAAACAACTTGCACAATAAGACTTTGGGGGGGGGGAAGTGATGTTATGTATGTATGTAGACCTTACCCAAATTAAGACTTGGCACCAGGGGGCACACCTGTGGGAGATCTAAGGGTCACCTGTGCACCCTGGGGCAAGCAGGTATAAAAGGTGACTCACCATGCTGCTTCTTCACTCTAGAGTCTGAATAAAGAGACCAAGGTCACAACAGTTTGAGGTTGCGATATAGTCCTGTGGATTTATTCTGAACATAACAGTAGGTAGTGGAGAAAAGAGACCAGGGTTTGTCTTTGTTCTCCAGGATTATACTGGAGTAGTGAACAGTTTTGACAGAGCAGTGGGAGGCCCATAGCATTTTATGTGGTCCAACCAGATCTGGTGCTGGATGGCTAAACCAGTCCTGTGGTTCAGTGTTAAGATTGTAAATCTGGATCCTGATGGTCCTAGTGGACTGCATAATGGGAAAATGACATTGGATACTGAGATAAAATGCAGGGAGATCTGAAACAGGGCATATAAATTTGGTATTTGCCATTCACAGGACCTGTAGAAGTTGCAAGACTTGAAGAATATCACGAAGGTAATGCTAGAACATTGCTCTATATAGTAGCACAGGACATATGAGGGAATGAAGGAACATCTTGGTTGTTAGAGATGGGTTTGATTTTCCAACCATTCATAATCAATGCGTGATAAATCCAGCCCATGCAGAGAATACTGTATTGAAAAAAAATGTTAACGAGGATGTAATAAGGCAGGTAGTACAAGTGAAAATAGCAGGGTTGAGAAAGTTACATTACACATGCCATGATGCCAAAAGGAATGTGGATTTCCACAGATCAAATCACCATATAATTTGCCCATACTGCGATTATGTTTAAAGGAAACGAATTGTGCATAGTAGAAGGCTAGGAGTGGAACAGATTGTGGATCCTGACAGCAGAAAACTCGCTCAGAAGCGAGACTTTTCAACGAGTTGGAGAGGTGCACAAACTAACTGGTATGTACCATATTAATCATGGATTCTATGATTTGCATGTTATATCATCATGTCCTTGCAGATTGTGCAAACATATGTGTGATGACAATACAGTATCCAAATGGCTGTTTCCTATCTGTACTCTTTTCAAAGCAAGGGGAACCGTGATCTTGTAGGCACGTTCAAAGAACAGTCACCACAGTATCACCCATAGCCGCAACAAACACCAGCACAGACACTTTGCAGTAATTGGGTCGTATTGAGACTGAAGAAGATATGGTGAACACATGACACTGGTGTTGAAGGCTGATGAGGAACTGCAGATATGGTGTAGGTTCAGCATATACTGACTGACCCTCTTGAGTTGTTTCAAGATACAGAAATTAGAGGGCCTGCTTTCAAATAGAAGATCTTAGAACATATGGTCCAACCCTAGTACAGGTTGAGGGTCCGAAATCTGGAGTTCCAAAATTCGGAATGTTCCGGAATCCGGACACTGGCCAATCCGTGGTGGGGTCATCTGGAAACCGTAAAATGTTCCGAAATCTGGACTCCCCCCGCCTCGGCGGCCCGACTTCACCCGCCACAACCTCGCCCCGGCCCTCGGCAGCCCGACCTCGCCCTGGCCCTCGGTGGCACAACCTCCGGCCCGACTTCGCCCGCCCTGACTTCGCCACGACTTCGCCCGCCCCGACTTCTCCGCGACTTCACCTGCCTCGGCCCTCGGCGGCCAGACCTCGCCCCGGTCCTCCACGGCCCAACCTCGCCACAGCCCTCGGCAGCCCAACCTCGCCCTGGCCCTCGGCGGCACAACCTCCGGCCCGACTTCGCCCGCCCCGACTTCTCCGCGACTTCACCCGCCTCGGCCCTCGGCGGCCAGACCTCGCCCCGGTCCTCCACGGCCCAACCTCGCCACAGCCCTCGGCAGCCCAACCTCGCCCTGGCCCTCGGTGGCCTGACCTCCGGCCCGACTTCGCCTGCCCCGACTTCGCCACGACTTCCCCTGTCCCGGCCCTTGGCAGCCCGACCTCGCCCCTGCCCCGGCTTCCCCCCCGGGCCCCGTCTCCCCACTTCTCCCGTCGGCCCTGGCTCCACCCCTTCTCCTCCCTCTCCCCCTTACCTCGGCTGCCAGACCCCACTTACCTCGACCCAGGCAAAGACGTTCTAAAATCCGGAAATACACGGAATCCGGAATGGCCTCGGTCCCGAGGTTTCCGGATTTCGGACGCTCAACCTGTAATGCAGATCAAAGATGTTAATAGGCGGACCCTCGAACCAAGAGTTCACAGATGTTTCAATGAAGGACCCGATGTTCCAGTCCTGAACTCCAATTGAAGGGGTGGAAACATAGAAACATAGAAAATAGGTGCAGGAGTAGGCCATTCGGCCCTTCGAGCCTGTACCACCATTCAATATGATCATGGCTAATAATGCAACTTCAGTACCCCATTCCTGCTTTCTCTCCATACCCCTTTATCCCTTTAGCCGTAAGGCCCATATCTAACTCTATTTTGAATATATCTAACGAACTGACCTCAACAACTTTCTGCGGTAGAGAATTCCACAGGTTCACAATTCTCTGAGTGAAGACATTTCTCCTCATCTCGGTCCTAAATGGCTTACTCCTTATCCTTAGACTGTGGTTCTGGACTTCCCCAACATCGGGAACATTCTTCCTGCAGCTAACCTATCCAATCCCGTCAGAATTTTATATGTTTCTAAGAGATCCCCTCTCATTCTTCCACATTCCAGTGAATATAAGCCTGGTCGATTCAGTCTTTCTTCATATGTCAGTCCTGCCATCCCGGGAATCAGTCTGGTGAACCTTCACTGCACTCAATAGCAAGAATGTCGTTCCTCTGATTAGGAGACCAAAACTGTACACAATATTCAAGGTGTTATGTCACCAAGGCCCTGTACAACTGCAGTAAGACCTCCACACTCCGACACTCAATTCCTCTCGCTATGAAGACCAACATGCCATTTGCCTTCTTCACCGTCTTCTGTACCTGCATGCCTACCTTTAGTGACTGATGTACCATGACACCCAAGTTTCTTTGCACCTCCCCTTTTACTAATCTGTCACCATTCAGATAATAATCTGCCTTCCTGTTTTTGCCACCAAAGTGGATAACCTCACATTTATCCACAAATACTGCATCTGCCATGCATTTACCCATTCACCTAACCTGTCAAAGTCACCCTGCAGCCTCTTAGCATCCTCCTCACAGCTCACACTGCCACCCAGCTTAGTGTCATCTGTAAACTTAGAGATATTACGTTCAATTCCTTCATCTAAATCATTAATGTATATTGTAAATAGCTGGGGTCCCAGCACTGAACCTTGCGGTACTCCACTAGTCATTGCCTGCCATTCTGAAAAGGACCCATTTATTCCTACTCTTTTTTTCCTGTCTGCCAACCAGTTCTCTATCCACATCAATACATTACCCCCTTACCATGTGCTTTAATTTTGCACATTAATCTCTTGTGTGGACCTTGTCAAAAGCCTTTTGAAAGTCCAAATACACCACATCTACTGGTTCTCCCTTGTCCACTCTACTAGTTGCATCCTCAAAAAATTCTAGAAGATTTGTCAAGCATGATTTCAATTTCATAAATCCATGCTGACTTGGACCGATCCTGTCACTGCTTTCCAAATGCGCTGCTATTACATCTTTAATAATTGATTCCAACATTTTCCCCACTACCGATGTCAGGCTAACCGGTCTATAATTCCCTGTTTTCTCTCTCCCTCCTTTTTTAAAAAGTGGGGTTACATTAGCTACCCTCCAATCCATAGGAACTGATCCAGAGTCTGTAAAATGTTGGAAAATGACCACCAATGCATCTACTATTTCTAGGGTCACTTCCTTAAGTACTCTGGGATGTCGACTATCAGGCCCTGGGGATTTATCGGCCTTCAATCCCATCAATTTCCCTAACACAATTTCCTGACTAATAAGGATTTCCTTCAGTTCCTCCTTCTTGCTCGACCCTCGGTCCCTTAGTATTTCCAGAAGGTTATTTGTGTCTTCCTTCGTGAAGACAAAACCAAAGTATTTGTTCAATTGGTCTGCCATTTCTTTGTTCTCCATTATAAATTCACCTGATTCTGACTGCAAGGGACCTATGTTTGTCTTCACTAATCTTTTTTCTCTTCACATATCTATAGAAGCTTTTGCAGTCAGTTTTTATGTTCCCAGCAAGCTTAATCTCATATTCTATTTTCCCCCCTCCTAATTAAACCCTTCGTCCTCCCCTGCTGAATTCTAAATTTCTCCCAGGACGATGCCTGTGTGTGGATTTTTTTAACGTGTTGTGACGGTTGCACATCAGCCACCACACGGGCTTGACAGAGCTAGACCTTTATCCAGTGGCAAGGGTTAATGTTGCTACAGTTGTACAGGGCCTTGGTGAGGCCACACCTGGAGTATTATGTACAGTTTTGGTCTCCTAACTTGAGGAAGGACATTCTTGCTATTGAGGGAGTGCAGCGAAGATTCACCAGACTGATTCCCGGGATGGTGGGACTGACCTATCAAGAAAGACTAGATCAACTGGGCTTGTATTCACTGGAGTTCAGAAGAATGAGAGGGGACCTCATAGAAACGTTTAAAATTCTGACGGGTTTAGACAGGTTCGATGCAGGAAGAATGTTCCCAATGTTGGGGAAGTCCAGAACCAGGAGTCACAGTCTAAGGATAAGGGGTAAGCCATTTAGGACCGAGATGAGGAGAAACTTCTTCACCCAGAGAGTGGTGAACCTGTGGAATTCTCTACCACAGAAAGTAGTTGAGGCCAATTCACTAAATATATTCAAAAGGGAGTTAGATGAAGTCCTTACTACTAGGGGGATCAAGGGGTATGGCGAGAAAGCAGGAATGGGGTACTGAATTTGCATGTTCAGCCATGAATGGCGGTGCAGGCTAGAAGGGCTGAATGGCCTACTCCTGCACCTATTTTCTATGTTTCTATGTTAACTAGGATGACGAGACCTGCTCTGCTGCATAGACCTAGTGTGCACACATATGTAGTGTGGGCTGGCCTATGCTGCCCCTGGGCCCTCGGCTCTTCTGGGCCCCGTACCCTCATTTGCCACACTTCCGCCACGATCTCTCGCCGCTCCTCCACCATAAAAATTCGCCACACCTCTGCCATCAGGACCTAGTTCACTGATTGGAGCGTGGGCAGGAGCATCAGCGGGGCAAAGGTACAGAGGAGGAGCAGGGAGGACGTGGTGGATGTGTGACGAATGATCGAGGCGGAGAAGCGATGAGAGATCGTGGCTGAGATTCGGTGGTGATCATGGCGGAGGTGTGGCAAGTGTTTTGTGGCAGAGAAGCGCTGTTGGAACAGAGCTTGAATTATAGTCACAACAAATTCAAGATTTTGTTTTCGCAAAGGAAAAAATAACCTGATTTTTAATTTTTAAAGGACTAAATATTAGAAGCATCGCTGATAGATGTCATCAATGTTGCTGTGCATGCTCTGGGGTCTAAATCTCCAGGAAGCAATAATGGTCTACTTCAAGAACAATTACAGACAACCATAAGAGAGGGAAACCATCGAACTCATAGATGCCCAGTGATTCTATGGTCAGAAATCAGTGGACATTATGAAACAAAATCCAGCAGTGGCAAGCCTGCAGAAACACAGGAGCATGTCAGTGACAGGTCTGTGTCATCATGTGGCCCTGCACAAGTGACTAGCACTTCTTTTGAAAGCAATGAACCACAATGGCTCCAGCAAAGGAGATGCATGACACTATTGTAGCTATACCTAGGTAGATACAGAAACAGTTTATGAGACCTCTGTAAACCATGCAGCTTGCCAGTTAGCTGAGCAGCCACCCACCACTACAGCTCTTCTAATTTATGCGGATAAAAACACTAGGCATTTGCAAAAGTTCATGGGCTAGATTTTCCATGTTTTTTGCATGCTAACGCCCACTTAACGTCCATTTTACCGCTGAAATGACGTATGATGCCCTTATGTTGCTCACTTAGCCACAAAATGGAAACTGACGGGCATTTTTCAGAAACCTATCGTCAAACGTTACTTTCCCGATGTGCGTAATGCCGGGAAAAAATAATACCGCCCGCCTACCTTTTTTGGGCGGAATCATCAGAATGCGCGAAATCAACGCCCATAATATTGCCCAGTGTTACTTTCCGCACAGAATTAATGCCGTGATTCAATAATACCGCCCACCCACTGCTTTTTTTCGTAAAGCGCACATTTGGCAAAATTAACGCCCAGAAGATCACCTACCTTCACTTTCACCACCTCGCACAGATATCGCCCACAATATCGCTCGCCCAAAAAAACACCCAGAAAAAGTGGAACCGTTCTGAACTAAAGCCAGTGGTGTGGCTGCCATTTTTTAGTTGCAGGTCGCTTCATTCAAAAGGCTGCTTCCACTTCGGGGGAGTTTGCATTGACTCTGGAGTTCTTCTCAGGTGAAGTGACCATCTCAACAGACATATTTTCAGACTCTGGACTATTTGGGATTTACTCTAGGTGTATTTTAGTGAGGAAATTATTGCTTCTTATCAATCGCTATTATACTTTCATTGCAATGGGGCCAGCCATTTCTCAGCCTGCATCGATTAATACGCAGATGCTGCAGAGTGCAGATGGCTCAATGTGTGATGCACATCATTATGTCCCCAATTTAAGACGTGCAAGAATGAGGAGGAGGGCCAGACCATGCACACCCCGTACATACAGGGAAAAGAGGTCTTACCACGAAGTGTCCGACCACACTTGCCTTCGGAGACTGCGCTTCCACAAGGTGGTGATCACTGAAATATATGAGCTCATCAGGCCACATATGCAGCCTGCCATCAGGACATCAGTGTCGGTCGAGGTCAAGGTCACCGCGGCACTGTCCTTCTACGCGTCCGGTTCCTTTCGGGCTTCTGTGGTCGAGATTTGTTCTCTGTCTCACCATGCAACCCATTGCTGCATTAGACAGGGCACGGAGGCCCTGTACGCGAGAAGGATGGACTTTATCAGCTTCCCCATGAGGTTCAGACTGACAGGGCTGGAGCATTCTACTGCATTGCTAAGTTCCCCAGGATGCAGGGAGCAATACAGTGCACTCACATCGCCATGCAGCCACCTTCTTAAGACCCGGAGCGTTTTCGTAACAGAAAAGGATAGCCACCTGGCTGATGACCCCCCTGAGTGACACTCATACCGAGGCCGAGAAGCGATACAACCCGAGCCACAGAGACACATGCAATGTGGTCCAAAAAAACAATAACTGTGCTTAATCAGCGTTTCAGATGTCTGGACCACTCAGGAGGGGAGTTATAATACAATCCTGAGCAAGGGAATCCTGAACCAGGGGTCACAGTCTAAGGATAAGGAGTAAGCCATTTAGGACCGAGATGAGGAGAAACTTCTTCACTCAGAGAATTGTGAATCTGTGGAATTCTCTACCACAGAAAGTTGTTGAGGCCAGTTCGTTAGATATATTCAAAAGGGAGTTAGATGTGGCCCTTACGGCTAAAGGGATCAAGGGGTATAGAGAGAAAGCAGGAATGGGGTACTGAAGTTGCATGATCAGCCATGATCATATTGAATGGTGGTGCAGGCTCGAAGGGCCGATAGGCCTACTCCTGCACCTATTTTCTATGTTTCTATGTTTCTAAGTAGGTAAATTTGTGGTCGTGTGTTCCATGCTGCACAATCTGGCTATCAGGAGGGGCCAAGAGTTGCCAGAAGGGACTGATGCTCCACCTCAGGAGAGAGAGGAAGAGGACGATGAGGGGCTGAACGCTGACCTAGGGCCAGACAATCAGGCTGTCTATGCAACCATGCCCACGACCCCCTCCAGACCGCAGGAAAAGGCCCGTGGTGGCTACATAGCTGCAAAACACTTACGTGAGGAGCTGATATCTGAACGATTTGCCTGAAAGAACGTTGATGTGAGTGACAATGCTGACACACTGCTGTGAGTGTGCAGCTCAGACATCAATGGTGCCCATCACCTTGGTGCCAGTTAAAGTTTACGTTGATTGAAGTTAAGTTTTATTTAACCCTTTCGAGTTTAGGAATGTAATGGTCCAGCTATCTGAGACAATGCGTAACAAGGTTATGTTCAATAAAAAAAAATTTATACCAACGTTGGTCTGAAATCATAAGTATCAACGGCAAAACACCCAACCCCTGCCCGCATCCCACTTTTTCCACCATTGACATCAATCAAATGTTCAACATGTCCAGCAACCCAGAATACAAATGCAAAGCAGGAGGGTGGTCCCCTCCCTCCATACATTACAACAAATTGCATACACCCAGATGGAGATATAACGCAGCCATCACCTGAGGACATGCACCTCACTTGCCTTCCCCCCTCCCCTTCTTCTCCTCACCTCTACCCCTTCCCCTCCTCGCTCCTAGCCGAGGAGCTCGTCAGGCGATGCCACATTGGGGGGATGAAGGCAGAGGCGGTGGTTGGACATGTACGGAAGCAGGAGGTGCCGAGGGGGCAATATTTTCTGATGTAGAAGCAGGAGCTTGGTCCTTGCTCTCATCTGTCATTCGCAGTGGCAGTGCGGAACCTAGGGGTGGAGTGCCATGCTCTGGGACCACTGGGAGGCCTGGGCCAGCAGTGATAGCTGGGCAGCTATCGCATCCAGGGACTCCGCCATCCGCGGAATGTACTCTGTCATATGGTGGCTAGCTGTCGGGATATGTCCCCCAATGCTTTGATGAGCTAGTCACCAATGTCTACAGTCCTCCTGGACAACTGTACCATCTCTCCGCTCTCATGTGGCGCTCATGGACCAGACCTGTCACATCCACGAGGCCTCTGTGGGGTCGGCGTCGTCCTGGGGACAAATGAGGTGCCCTGTGGTGAGGTACTTGGGGCCAGTACCTCCAGAGTGGAGGCAGGAATGACCGGAGGACCACTAGATGGCCTTGGGGTGGAATGGCTTCTGGAGCGTGGCGATACAGGTTCCTCAAAGTCGGCGCTCTCATTCGTGGAGAATAGACCCAGCGGATTTACGGGTGAGAATCGGAGCTCCTCAGCACCAGATGTAGGATCGACCGAAGAGTCAGTCCCCGCGCCCCCACCTTCTGGCCTCTGTGGCCTTGCCTGGGGCCGTGCTGCTGGCTGAGCTGCAAAACACAAATGAGGTTATTAAAGGAGAAGGGGATGCTAGGGTGACAAGGTGAGTCCAGCGCTACACACAGCATATCCACGACAAAAGCACCATTGCTATCAAAATCATCACAGACATCACATTTCATGACTAACAAATTTGCATTGCAACGATTTTCATTAGACCATCATTATTTCTAGGACAATTTTAGAAATCATCTATCATATATGATTGTTCGGATATGAGTGGGTATGGCATCTATTGAACTTTGCATCACGCAATGGTGTAAGCTTTACTGATGTGGCATCACATCAGGGTCTCCAGATGCTTCCGTGGCTGCCCGGGTGTGCTTCCCCATGAGTGCAAGCACCCGCTCCTCCATGTCAATGATGTCGCTGGGGAATGGTGGCCCCCCACCCGTTCGCCTCAGCACAGACCTCATCGTCGATAGCTTCTTCTGTAAAAGGTGACAGGACAACATGGCATGAGATCATTGCGTGATGTCATTGCTAGGTACTGTCACAGAGACTGATACAACACATAACCGACAGATGTAATCATACTTATTATGTTAATTATCATTCTTTACCTAAAGACATGCAGCGTGACCGCAGGCTTGAAGTAAAACATTCCTGGTAAAAGTGAAAGACCTCACATCTGCTGATAGTCACTCATGACTGTTACAAATCAAATTATATAAATACATAAGTACATGTAAATAAATGTAACACTTACTCTTGCGGATCCCACAAAGCCGTTCCATCGTTTGCGGCATTGGATGCCCTCACGCACCTCGTTGGTCGCCAACGAGACCACCTCTGCTATCTCAGTTCATATCTTCTAGTAGGCCTTTGGGGTGGGCTTCCCACGCCCTCCCTGTGTCAAATCACCCCAGCATAACTCGACCTCCTGCAGGAGGGAGGCATTTGCCTCGTCCGAGAACCTCCTCGCTCTTTTGCACCTTCAAATATGCTCCTCTCCCACCTCACTGCTCTCTCCAGCATCAGACTCCACAGCGTGCTGTGATGCCACCTCCTCTCCCTCCATTATAGGCCAAATTCGGGCAAATATGTGGCTGGTAACAGCTAATTTTTGTTTCCCTATTTGCTGTAAAGTTCTAAAGTCTCCCTCTTTCCTCCCAAAGCAGCCATACCACACACACACGCCATCAGTCCCTCTGAGCTCCCTCTCTCTCTGTCTCCTCTTCTGCGCATGTCATGATGACCCTTGACCTCCTGAATCGAGGGAATCGAGTGTTGCCATGCCGTTGCTTTATGGCAGAAGGTTAGAGAGATTTAACGCTACCGCCCATTTCATATCACTCGTGGTAATGCCCAATTTCAAAAATGGAGACTAGGTGCTTTGAGAATGGGCAAGAAGCCAGCGATCTGAAAACCCATTTTTACTGCCCACGCTGGAAATAACGCCCCTTTTTGGGCGATAAGCACAAAAGTGTAAAATCTAGGCCCATGACTCTGCTGGGGCGGGCAAATCAGAAAAACACATTGAATCACACTCAAACACTGAAAGTTAATTTACTTTTAATAGTTTGTATTCTGCCAATCAATTATTATTCAGAAAGGAAAACCAATTGTCCAAAAGTAAAGGCAACAGAATATATGCAGTTCTCAGTAAAAATTAAACACTAAAGTAACTTGCACTTACATAACTGTAAATATGTCCAACAAAAAGTAATAATGACTAATTACAAAGTCACTGAAATAATCAACACTAACAACCTTATATAACCCTCTGGTTGTAGTGGCTGATTTGCTGTTGGTGGGTACATTGTACCGTGTCCTTTTGGGCTTCCACACCTATAGGTTGTTCTCATCCAAGCCCATGATGAGGCTTCAGTCCACAACAATATTTTGCAGTATACAGCTATGATTCTGGAATAAGCAATCATCTGAAGCATTGCATTTGCAACCCAAATAACGTTCACAGTTGTTTCTGTTCTCTAGGTATGGGTGTTGTACAAATGTGTCATTATTCTTGTTTGCTTATGTAGCTTAGATCTCTGAGGAGAAGGCCAGCCATTCTTCCTTCTCACCACTTCAAAGAGCTATGTTGTGTTGAAACTATCACGTGTACCCCTGGAGATTGTGCATTGGCGTACATTATTTTGCAGCAGGGTTCACACACTATTTCTAAGTTGATGGATCCTATTTTGGTATGTCGAACGATTGTGAGTCGACACACGAATCACCATTCCTTGTACCTTGTACCTTGAAGTAGTCATAAATCTGGAACAATTTTAGCTGCCTCCGTAGATGGTTGTTATTGCTAAAGTGTAGAAACTGAAATAGGGTTTCAGTTACCTCCTTAATAAATTGTTACAAGGAAAAGCAGTTGAGTCCAGTAGTCCTTTGTGAATGCCTGAAAGGACCCTGTGGCATAAAGGTTCAGCATAGTAGTGACCTTCACTGCCACTGGTAGTGTAGTGTGGATGATGGACTATCTCTGTTAATTCTTCATGGACCTTAGTCACAACCTCCCTGCTGCTCCTGAGCCTCAAAATCAATTTCTCCTCTATCATACCCATGCACCTGCCAATTGTGGTAGATGTGCTGCCTGAGGTAGTTCTTATGAGTTATGTACCTCTTATGGGCTGTGCCCCTTTGGTCCACCCTCTCCGCCTGCTGCAGTAAGAGACATTTGGCAATGGCTGCTGGATTCATCCTGTGTGTGATGCAGAAACCCCTTTTACTTTGTGGATGCTACGGTGAATGTTTGAAATTTTGGCTTTGGTCAGCTGACTAACGCCAGATGTGATCAGGCGTTCAATCTTCACTTTTGCTTATACGGCTCCCTGTGTAATTCTACAAGTATTTATCATGAATGGTCTTTAATAAGACATTAAGAAGTGAAACTATTTTTTAATGAATATTCCTGAACCCATTTTTGAATAGAAGAAATCCTTAAAAGCAGTACTAAACGGAACCAAATCATCCTGGTGTTTTTTTATTTACTGATATTGCACAACTATTTCCATATATCTTTTTTGTTAAATAGAGCTATAGAATTTATCAGCTGATTGCAGAAAATCCAGGATATTTTTACATTGTAGTTAGGTTCTGTACTGCAAAGTAGAGTTATTTTTAGTCAAAGGGTAATTGATTTATTAGTCACAAAGATGTGATTATCCCAGGCATGACATCACTGCTTGCCTATTGAAGGCCTTTGGTAAAGATTTTGCCTTGAATACAGCTAGGTGTGGGATGAGCAGAATATATTTAATTGCATAAAGTAAAAATGTTGCTATGAGTAAATCAAATTACCCTTGGATGATTCATAATGAACATGCCTATTATGTTGCTTCCTAGAGATTCATATGAGCTAACTTCTGCTAAGCAACAGTCATTACATAGGCTTGTACTGGACAAGTTTAAAGTAATGCACCATTAGTTAGCTCTATTCTATGTAATTACATTCTTTAAAAAAAATGAACAAAGTATTCGCATTGTAAAAAACATAAATTATTATTAATACACATGCTTTTAAAGTACCAGAAAATACAACTAGAATGAATGGATGATTTAGAAGGGGCTTGTAAACCAATACCTAACATACACAATGGCTGAGATTTCCTACCCTTGTCAGCAATTTGCCAAAAGTTAATTCTAACTACTTAATTATACAGCCCAATTTCTTTTTTAATGTAAACTTTATGAATCACGAGGAAATACATGAGTATAACTTGGAATAAGTCCCATCACCATTTGATATTCGAATTATAGTGGAGAGTGGAGAGCACCAGTTCAAACAATTTTAGTCTTTAACTAAGGGCAGAGGGGTTTACTAAAAACTTTAGTTAATTAATCTAATAACTAGAGGCATGGCAGGGCAGCTCAGTACCGTGGAGTGCACATCCATGTGGGAAGTCCTGGATGCATCGTGTAGCCTGGACGATCACGACTTGGAAGAAGGGACTGCATGTAATGTAGCCAAGTTGCAAATTGCAAAGTGCCGCAGTACAGCGGGACCTGGGGGTACTTGTGCATGAAACACAAAAGGATAGTGTGCAGGTACAGCAAGTGATCAGGAAGGCCAATGGTATCTTGGCCGTTATTGCAAAGGGGATGGAGTATAAAAGAAGGGAAATCTTGCTACAGCAATATAAGGTATTGGTGAGGCCACACCTGGAATACTGTGTGCACTTTTAGTTTCCATATTTACGAAAGGATATACTTGCTTTGGAGGCAGTTCAAAGAAGGTTCACTAGATTGATTCCGGGGATGAGGGTGTTGACTTATGAGGAAAGGTTGAGTAGGTTGGATCTCTACTTATTAGAATTTAGAAGAATGAGAGGTGATCTTATTGAAACGTATAAGATTATGAGGGGGCTTGACAAGGTGGATGCAGAGAGGATGTTTCCACTGATGGGGGAGACTAGAACTAGAGGGCATGATCTTAGAATTAGGGGCTGCCCATTTAAAACAGCGATGAGGAGAAATTTCTTCTCTGAGGGTTGTAAATCTGTGGAATTCACTGCCTCAGAGAGCTGTGGAAGCTGGGACATTGAATAAATTTAAGACAGTTTCTTAAACGATAAGGGGATAAAGGATTATGGGGAGCAGGCGGGGAAGTGGAGCTGAGTCCATTATCTTATTGAATGGTGGAGCAGGCTCGAGGGGCCATATGGCTTACTCCTGTTCCTATTTCTTATGTTCTTATGTTCTCATGTGCAGCGGGTTTCGGAGCTTGAGTGACAGCTGGAGTCACTGTGCTGCATCCGCGAAGCTGAGAATATATGGATAGCACATTTCTAGAGGTGGCCACCCTGCAGCTTAAGAGTGTGCAGGCAGAGGGGGAATGGGTGACTGCCAGACAGGCAGGTAGTGCAGGAATCCCCTGAGTGCATCTCGCTCTCCAACCAGTATTCTGTTCTGAGTACTGATGGGGGCAATGGTTCCTCTGGGGAGTGCAGCAAGAGCCAAGTCCAGAGCAACATGTGTTGCTCAGCTGCACATGGGGGCGGGCGGGGAGGGAGGAAGAAGAGTGGAAGAGCAATACTGGTAGGGGATTCGAAAGTTAGGCGTTTCTGTGGCCGCAGATGTGACTCCAGGATGGTATGTTGCCTCCCAGGTGCCAGGGTCAAGGGTGTCACCGAGCAGCTGCAGGGCATTATGAACAGCCAGAGGTCGTAGTCCATATTGGTACCAATGACATAGATAGAAAGAGTGATGAGGTCCAGCAGGAAAATTTTAGGGAGCTAGGAGAGAGATTAAAAAACAGAACCTCAAAGGTCATAATCTCCGGATTACTCCCGGTGCCACGTGCTCGTGAGTACAGAAATAGGAGGATAGAGCAGATGAATGCGTAGCTGGAGATGCATTCACACTCTTAAACTGCAGGATGGCCACCTCTAGAAATGTGCTTTCCATAAATTCTCAGCCTCGCGAATGCACCGCAGTGACTCCAGCTGTCACTCAAGCTCCGAAACCCGGAGCTCGAGTTGCTGTAGCTGGCGACACTTCCTGCACATTAGGCATGGGACTGTTTCAGGGGGAGGCCGGACAGGTTGCACCTCAACAGAGCTGGGACCAATATCCTCGCGGGGGGTTTGCTAGTGCTGTTGGGGAGAGTTTAAATTAGCTTGGCAGGGGGACGGGAACCTGAGAATAGATTCAGAAGCAAGAGAAGCAAAGCTGAAATTGGAAAGCAGTAAAGTAGAAAATGAATTTGGAAGACAGAGGAAACAAGGGCTAGAAAATATAAACCAAGGGAGTTTGGCAGTGCTAAATGGTATATCCTTCAATGCAAGGAGTATAGGGAATAAGGCAGATGAGCCGAGAGCACAGCTGGACACTTGGGACTATGATATAGCTTTTACTAAGACATGGCTGAAAGAAGGGCAGTTATGGCAACTCAACATTCCTGGTTACAGAGTTTTCAGACGGGATAGAGAGGAGTGTAAAAAAGGAGGGGGGGTTGGCGTTCGCAGTATTGATTAAAGAAACGATTACAGTTGTGAGGAGGGGTGATATGTTAGAAGAATCATTAAAAGAGGCCATATGGGTTGAATTGAAGAATAAAAAAGGGGTGATCACACTGCTGGGAATGTACTGTAGACCCCCAAACAGTCACAGGGAGTTAGAAGTAGGCAATTTTTTGAGAACTCCAAACCCTCTATACCTTTCACACTAATTTTATCCTAGTTAATATTAGGGTAATTGAAATCCCCTACTATTACTGCCCTAGGGCTAGACTTTCCTATCATTTTCAGCGGGTTCTCGGCGATTTTCTCGGCGGTACAGCTCTTTTTTTGCCCTGCGAAAGTTTCCCCATTATTTTTTTAGTGGTATCGCCCAAATCTGAAAATGCCTGCCAGGACCAAAAGGGTGGGACTAAGAAAACTAGAGCCCCCTGGATGTCAAGGGACATACAGGGTAGGATAAAGAGAAAAAGGGAGGCTTATGACAGATATCAAGGGCGCAATACTGCAGAAACACTAAAGGAGTATTAAAAGTGCAGGGGTGCAATTAAAAAGGAAATTAGGAAATCTTAGAGTGAGCATGAAAAAATATTGGGAAGTAAAATCAAGGAAATCCCAAAGGTGTTTTATAAATACATTAAGAGCAAGAGGATAACTAAAGAAAAAGACCATAAAGGCAATCGGTGTATGGAGATGGATGACGTGGGTATGGTTCTTAATTAATACTTAACATCTGTTTTCAAAAAAGAGAGGGGTGATGCAGACATTGCAATCAGGGAAGAAGAATGTGAAATAGTAGATGAAATAAAAATAGTGAGAGAGCAAATATTACGGGTCTTAGCAGCTTTGAAAGTGGATAAATCCCCAGGCCCGGATGAAATGTATCCCAGGCTGTTAAGAGAAGCAAAAGAAGAAACAGCAGAGGCTCTGACCATCATTTTCCAATCCTCGCTGGCTACAGGTGTGGTGCCGGAGGACTGGAGGACTGCTAACGTAGTACCTTTGTTTAAAAATAGACCGAGTAATTACAGGCCAGTCAGCCGAACCTCGGCGGTGGGAAAATTATTGGAAAAAATTCTGAGGGATAGGATAAATCTTCATTTAGAAAGACACGGATTAATCAAGGACAGTCAACATGAATTTGTTAAGGGAAGGTCGTGTCTGACTAACTTGATTGAATTTTTTGAGGAGGTAACAAAGATGGTCGATGAGGGTAGTACATTTGATGTAGTGTATATGGATTTTAGCAAGGTTTTTGATAAGGTCCCACATGGCAGACTGGTCATGAAAGTAAAAGCCCTTGGGATCCAGGGCAAAGTGGCAAGTAGGATCCAAAACTGGCCCAGAGACAGGAAACAAAGGGTAATGGTTGATGGATGTTTTTGGACTGGAAGGATGTTTCCAGTGGGGAACTGCAGGGCTCAGTACTAGGGCCCTTGCTTTTTGTGGTATATATCAATGATTTAGACTTGAATGTAGGGGTATGACTAAGAAGTTTGCTGAAGATACTAAAATCAGCTGTATGGTTGATAATGAAGAAGAAAGCTGCAGACTGCAGGAAGATATCAATGAACTGGTCAGGTGGGCAGAACAGTGGGAAATGGAATTCAATCTGGATAAGTGTGAGGTAATGCATTTTGGCAGAGGCTAACAAGGCAAGGACATACACATTAAATGGTAGGACACTGAAAAGTGTAGAGGAACAAAGGGAACTTGGAGTGAATGTCCACGGATCCCTGACAGTAGCAGGTTGGGTAGATAAGGTGGTTAAGAAGGCATATGGAATGCTTGCCTTTATTAGCTGAGGCATAGAATACAAGAGCAGCGAGGTTATGCTTGAATTGTATAAAACACTGGTTGGGTTACAGCTAGAGTACTGCATGCAGCTCTGGTCACCACATTACAGGAAAAATGTGATTGCACTAGAGAGGGTACAGAGGAAATTTACGAGAATGTTGCCTGGACTGGAGAATTTTAGCTATAAAGAAAGATTGGATAGGCTGGGTTGTTTTCTTTGGAACAGAGGAGGCTGAGGGGAGACTTTATTGAGGTGGATAAAATTATGAAGGGCCTAGATAGAGTGAATAGAAAGGACCTAGTTCCTTCAGTAGAGGGATCAACAATCAGAGGGCATAGATTTAAAGTAATTGGTAGGAGATTTAGTGGGTATTTGAGGGGAGCTTTCTTCACCCAGAGGGTGGTGGAGGTTTGGAACTCGCTGCCTGAGAGGCAGAAATACACACCACATTTAAAAAGCACTTGGATGCGCACTTGAAGTGCCTAACCTACAGGGCTACAAACCAAGAGCTGGAAAGTGGGATTAGGCTGGATAGCTCTTTGTCGGCTGGCACGGACACGATGGGCCGAAATGTCCTCCTTCCGTGCTGTAAATTTCTATGATTCTATATACATATGCCAATATATCTGAGCCACTACATCCAAGAGATAGAGAATCAAATTACAAATGACATATTTACATGTTATTTTTCCTCAAAATTTAGATCCTGGTCATATAGCATCCATAATTTAGGTTGCTACAGGTGACCCAGCTACTGTCTATAAGAATCCCAAGTGTTCAGCTCCGTAAACTAACATTTTCGGTGTCTGATCCAACAACTAAAATCACCCTTTTATAAACTTTCTTTCAAAAATAAGCCCGAAAAGTATTTACTACTACAGTATTATGGGATATGCATATCATTAAGTTTCTAACTAAGATTGATGACTGCAATATTATAACACATATATAGAAATTAAATTTAGTTGAGTGATATACCAGTATAAAAATAAGTGGGCTGAAATTGCTCCTTTCTATAAGGCCCATGGCCGCCTGAAAGCAGCGGCCACGGGTTGGTGTGGACTGACTGCCAAGTCGCCGCCATTTTTGATATTGGCCTCCTTTACTTTTCGAGCGGTGTAAAGGGACCGACCCCTTACCGACCGGCGGTGACCCCTTTCCGAAATTGCCCCGTGGGAAATTGCCCCTTACGGACATTGCTTGTGGGAACGGTGCTGCCGCCGGTCGGTGCCCCTGACAACTTTTTCTGTTGGTACCCTTTCTGTGGCTGGATGGCACGGTCGCCCTTAAAGGGGAGGTGGCGGTGCCGGTGACTCCATGTTTTTTTTGTGTCAGCCGACTGCGAAGTTGGACTGACAATTGTGCCCGCAGGTTCGGCCAGGTCGCCAACTGGCAGCCTGGCACACCCTCTTGGGTGCCAAGGCGCTGGCCCGGCCGAAATCCTCCCTGGTGGCTCAGTGTTTGCCACTAAAGTGGCTGCAGAGTTCGCAGTGGCCTCCCCTTTAACTGAAGGGGGAACATTGTGATGCGCCGGCGCGATGACATCATCAGCACGACCCTGATGACTTGGAGCATCAGCCACTCCGACCCGCCCCCCACTTCCGTCCTGCTGGTGGTGTCTACTCTGACCCGGCCGCACTTCCGCCCTTCTCCCCATACCAACACTGCTCCTCCCGGGAAAATCAACCCAAAAGCTGAATTTCTCCAGATTGTTTGCCCCATGCATTGGGTAGGTGCAACCCATTTCGGCCAGAAGGCATTTTCAGCCCCAAGATGTCCTGCTTCTGTTGTAGAGCAACGTGATTTGAGGAAAAGCCAGTCCACTTGAGGTGAAACCCTGCCTGAAGAAGTGATTGCTAAATAACAAGAGCATTCCAGG
The DNA here is from genome assembly GCF_044704955.1 of Pristiophorus japonicus. Taxonomy (NCBI): domain Eukaryota; kingdom Metazoa; phylum Chordata; class Chondrichthyes; family Pristiophoridae; genus Pristiophorus; species Pristiophorus japonicus. Next base: position 246,435,509 of record NC_091980.1, on the reverse strand, counting down.
CTGCAAAGTTGCCTGACCAAACAATTAAACTTTGACTGCTCTCAGGTTTACTTATTACAACTAGCTAATTGTCGTTACCCTTCTATCACTGCAGCTGAGAACAGCTACCTCAGCACAGACCTGGAATTGAACCTACGGCCTTATATTAGATAAACTTACTAAACTTCGGAAAGCCCTTTACTGGATATTGTTATATTTGACTTTGTCTCACCCTGTTTAAGAGAGTCAATGGTGTGAGCAGGTTTAAGAACAATTGAGACTGGTGGGCAATTATACTTTATACCATCACACATAACAATCTTGTTTTATTTTGAATGCTCACTGGGATAGAGAAACAGAAGTTTAACACCCCTCTGAATTACTGCATTATTTTAGTATTGTTGACACTATACCTCAATATAGTCTCAGCCTATATGGAGGTATATCCTGGTATGAAACATAGAAACATAGAAAATAGGTGCAGGAGTAGGCCATTCAGCCCTTAGAGCCTGCACCACCATTCAATATGATCATAGCTGATCATTTTTGCAACTTTAGTACCCCATTCATGCTTTCTCCCCATACCCCTTGATCCCTTTAGCCTAACTCCCTTTGGAATATATCTAACGAACTGGCCTCAACAATTTTCTGGGGTGGTAGAGAATTCCACAGGTTCACAATTCTCTGAGTGAAGAAGTTTCTCCTCATCTCAGTCCTAAATGGCTTACCCCTTACCCTTAAACTGTGACCCCTGGTTCTGGACTTCCTCAACATCGGGAACATTCTTCCTGCATCTAACCTGTCCAATCCGGTCGGAATTTTATATGTTTCTATGAGATCCCCTCTCATTCTTCTAAATTCCAGTGAATGAAAGGGAGCTAAATCCACAAACGTCGGACCCAGGGGTGTGAGTGATATTAACTGAGCTGATGTGACACATCCTCACCACATTTAAAAAGTACTTGGATGTGCACTTGAAGTGCTGTAACCTACAAGGCTATGGACCAAGAGTTGGAAAGTGGGATTAGGCTGGCTAGCTCTTTGTCGGCCGGCACAAACACGATGGACCGAAATGGCCTACTTCTTTGCTGTAAATTTCTATGGCTGGAATTTCCATTCCTTTTCACCCATTTACTGACCATTTACTGCTGGAAAGGCCAAATATGGAAACTACCACCCGCTTACCACCCATCTGCTGCCTGAATATGCAGAGAGCAAAATTCACCAGAACCCCCCCCGTGTTTGGGCTCATTCGAAAGGACTATCTACCGCAAAGTTTGGTGCTTATGGAAGAAACTACGAACTTTAATAGAATGATGAACTTTTACAAGACAAATTCAAGCGGACCCAGGGAACAAAAGAAGCCCACTTGATTATTGAACTGTCTGGGTGTGAGGACTGAGTTAACCTGTCTGGAAGAATGAGTATTTGAAAATCCATCTCCACGAGAGACATTGCCATCACAAAATCACCCAGAGGTAGCTCCCCACCAACATGGGTCTGGACAAACCATTTCAACATATATATCACAAAGAGGCCCAATCCAGCCTGTATGTGAAAGACTAAGCACAAAAGGATATTGCAATTACCAAACTAATATTTCCATCAGGAAACAGTTTTCGAACATCAACCCACCCAAGACATATCAACTTTAAACGAGCCCAACAAAATATTACAAAGAGGAACCAAGCTCGCCAAAATTATACAAAGAATTTAGAAGAGATTTGGTGGTAAGATTAGAACACTGAAATCGTATAACTGCCCCTGTTTTTAACAGGTTAGAGGGGAGAGAGGTGGTTGCTACTACCTCATCAAGACAAGGAGAGAAACCAACGCGACAGTTGTAAACTAACTTCTCCAGCCTCGACGTCTTGAAGTCCTGAAGGAAGGAAGAACATCACCATCTACCATTAACTGTCAAAAGGATTGGTAAGCATAGGTCCATGCCTGCTCTGGAGTCTAACCTAGTGAGAATTAGATATTGGGAGGTGGGAGGTATAATTTTACTGCAACCCCCTTTATTAGAGTGGTTATAAGTTTGACCTTGTACCTTTCCTTATACTGTCCTTTATTAGAGTGATTGTAACTTTGGCCGTGTATTTTATTACTCGAGTAATAAGCCTGTATTACCTTGACTGTAATAAAAACAAAGTTCTTTGCATCAAACCAGTGTCCTTTGCACTTTTGTCACATTCCCCCCCAAATAAATCCAGAGTATAGAACCTAAGGGAGTGGGAGCGATTCGAACCGCTCAAGTTGGTCAGAGGGAACCTGACCCCCCCCATAGAGACCACACACACCACCCTCCCTTACAAAATGGTGACCGTGGCACGACTCTGGTACACGGGGTGTGTGGTGGAGAGTGCTGGTTTGGGGCAAAGTAAAAATGGAAGAGAGGATTTCCTCCTATGTGTATAAAAAAGTGAATGTCACTAAAGAATGGGTGCTTAGTCTATTGCGCGCTGAGCGTCCGGCTGACGCTGCAGCTCAGTGGACAGCAAGTAAAGATCACAGAGAAGGCAATCTGGTTGGTCTGTCTACAGCGACAGGTCCAACTTCTAGACAGAATGAATGAAACATTACAGGCAGTTATGGGAATGCACAGAGAACTATCAGGAAAGGGTTATGTCAGAAGAAAGATTATCAGGAGAACTCCGTAAGCTAAAACAGGAAAGAACCCAAATAATGGAAAGGTTTAAAAACAGTCAGGACTATTTTCAATGTCAGGTTACCGAGGCCAAACGTAACGAAAAGTCACTGAGGGAGGAAAGCACTCGCCTCACCCTACAAGTAAAAGAGCTCCAGGAAAGATTAAAAGATGTGCAAGCAGCGTATAAAGTAGCTAGCACTAATGGGTTTGAATCGGGAGACCACGGTCCCTGCCAGCAACAAATTAAAAGTTTAAACCTTGCTCTGTCCAAGGCAAAAGGCATGGTATGCCTAATAAGCACGGGTGCGCCCCAGGTAAACCTGGAAGAGAAAGAAGAAACTACCTGGCCACTACCTGTGGCACCGGTGACTACACCGGTTCAGCAGCAGGAGGGGCAAATTAGTTGCGGGGCGGACAGGGATAGTGAACTACCACCAGCTGTTGCACCGAATTTCAGCTCGGCTTGGCTGCAGGGAAGAGAGGGAGGCGAGCCAGAACAGGGAGAGCCAGAACCAGGGTCAATGTACCCGGTCCAGCAACAGAAGTTTGGCCCGCCCACCCTTAACGGGGGTCCAGGGCCCCTGGAAAGTCAGTTTGTGGTCCCCCACACACCCCACCAGCTTAGGGCTATGATAAGCCACCTGGGAAAGCTAACTCCAAAGGGAGACCCCTCGGTTCACTTTGTGGAAGTGGAACAGGCAGGGGATATTAATGGGTGTGATGATGCAGAAATGGCAAAGATGCTTCTCCTATCTCTAGACAGCAAACTGTACCAGTCCCTCTCTACTGAGAGCAAAAGAAGACAGAAAACACTTGCTACCATCCAAAAGGATATTTTAGAAGCTATGGGCTGCAATGACGGGAGTCCCTTCTCTAGAGTAGAGAAAATGGTGCAGCTCACAGGAGAAACCCCACAGGCTTTCGCAGACCGACAGTGGACGGTGTACAAAAGCGCCTGTAGTGGGGACATAGACAGAGATCACTTAAACCCAGACGAATTAGCACACTGGCCCCGAAGCCTAGTAGCTAACAGTTTACCCAGAATAAGAACCAAGGCTGAGGCCTGGTTCGACCCAAGAGATCCCCAAGCCACAGAACAGGGAGTGCTTAGGCAACTGACCCTAGCTTACCGGAACAGCAGAGGGACAGAAGAGTACCCACAAAAGGGAAGGGTTCACAAAATCCAACCTAGCCAAGACAAGAGGGAATGGCGCCACGAGGGGGGCAACTCCTCCGATACAAAACGTACCTGCTTTGGGTGCGGAAAGAGTGGCACTGGAGAAGGGATTGTAAAAATCCTTGGAAGAATAGCGCAGGAAAGAATTCTCCAGCCCCGTCCAAAAGACCGAGACAGATAAGCCAGTACCCTCCCGACTCATTTGAGACCTTTTTAACTGCGCTCCGAGCCATGTTAGATGGCCCTGGGAAGGTAGCCACCGCCACCGGTACCGAGATCCCATCTGCCCCATCCCAACCAAAACCGTGACTAGGACAGGCACAGCCTGTCCACCTGTGTTCCCTCGAGTATGATGCGTGGGGAAGACCGACCGTACAGATGGAAGTGGAAAAGGTGAAAGGGACTTACCTGCTGGACACTGGTGCCTCAAGCACCCTTGTCTGTGCAGCTAACCCCGCCGCCTCACCTCTGTCTAATGAGGTCCCCTACAGCTTGGTGGGTTTCACAGGCACTGAACAGACCGGCTCATTCTCCGTTCCGCTCTCCATTCATTTAGGTACACTCCACACTCAGTGGACTTGTGTCCTGATGAAGTGGGAGCAGGAAGGGAGAAGGATCCTGGGGGCTGACTTCATCCTAGGCCACGGGATCCTCGTGAATTTAAGAAACCACTGTCTTTGGGGGTCAGTCTGTACGGGATAGGAGAGTGATGGTTATCCCGGGAAAACAGGGAAAAGGGACAGTGTGCACCATGAAACCAAAGGAGGGTTGCGACCTTGAATCACTGGTCAGTAACACCCTTGTAGAATATCAAGAGTATGTGAAGAAAAACCTTGCAGCTTTTGCCACTCACAAACATGACTGTGGGAGAATAAATGGGGTCGAGGTTAGCATAGATGGGGACACCATGACCCGACCACAGAAACAGTACAACTTCCCCAGGGAGGCAGAGGCAGACATGGAAACAGCCTTGGGTTCGCTGGTTAAACAGGGGGTACTGAGACCAATAGCTACCCATGTGAACTCTCCATTGTGGCCGGTTAAGAAACCAGACAACTCCTGGAGAGGCACGGTGGACTATCGAGTACTCAACCGTAATATCCCCGCCTGTGCACCTATTGTTGCTGCTGTTGCCGACCTCATTGGAAGTATCCCAGCCTCCGCGACCACCTTCACGGTGTTGGATATTTCCAATGGGTTCTGGTCCATACCTTTAAGAAGGGAAGATCAGTACAAGTTTGCTTTTCCCTTTAAAGGACAGCAATACACTTATAACTGTCTCCCTCAGGGCTTCCACAACAGCCCCAGTATTTTCCATCAGTGTATGGCCAACTGTTTAAAGAGTTTCAGCAGACCCCAGCAAATTAATACAGTATGTAGATGACCTGCTCCTGTTCACCGATGAGGGGGAGGAACATGGCCCACTGCTGGCTGAGCTGCTGGAACTGCGGAAAGAAGAGGGATTTAAAGTAAACCCCAAGAAGGCACAGATCGGCCTGAAAGAAGTAAAATTCCTGGGACTGGCTGTGCGTGCTGGGGAAAGAGCCATAGACAAAGCTAGAAGGGAAGCAGTGCAGAAGTTACCCACCCCCAACACAGTAACAGGAGTAAGATCTTTTCTAGGGCTAACCGGGTACTGCAGAGACTTCATTGAGGATTATGCAGCCACCACAGCCCCTCTGCTCCGACTCCTACACAAGGGAGTGGAGTGGGAATGGGACAAAGGTTGCGAGGCAGCAGTTATCCAACTCAAGAAAGACCTGCAGACCGCGCCAGCTCTAGGGGCCATAGATCGGGGTAAAGAGTTTTTCCTGGAGGTAGCAGCCAGTGGGGACAGCCTGAGTGCAGTACTGCTCCAAGAGCAACACGGCCGGCTGAGACCAGTGGCCTACTCCTCCAGGATATTCACGGACGTGGAGAAGAGATACTCCACGTGAGCGGCACCTCCTAACCACTCACTGGGCTGTGAAAAGATCACTGATCTTCACAGGGGGATCCCCATCACACTCCTTACCCACCATACGCCCACCCAAATGCTCTTGGACGGGTGAATCAAGGACGGGACAGTGATCAGTGCCCGCATTGCTCGCTAGACCCTGCTCCTCTCTCAAATGAACCTAAGGGTAAAGGATCTCTGCGAGCCAAGACTCACAGCCAACATGATTTATCCAGGGACAGCCCACCAGTGTTCCATAGAAGGGGTATGGAAAATTAACATAGGCTTTCGGGCTGGGTTACACCCCACAGGCCGAGAGATCTATGTGGACGGTTCAAGCACGGTATCTGCAGGTGAACGACTCACAGGCTGCGGAGTTTATGACCCCGAGGCAGTCATTGCCCTGGCGATTAAACTCCCCAGTATTATGAGCGCCCAGCACGCTGAACTGTCTGCGGTGGTGTATGTAGTCACACACCCCGAAGAATTCCCTACCCCATACATAATTTACTCGGACAGTATGTTCACATGCAATTCGTGTACAGAGTACGTGGCTATCTGGTCCCGCCGCGGATACACATCCGTAGACGGGAGACCCCTGGCAATTAAGCCCCTACTGGAAAAGATCATGAAAGCCATAGGGGAGGAAGGGAATATCTACATACATAAAGTGAAGGCACATTCCACCACTGAATCCTGTACAGAGTTAACCAGCAGGCTGACATGTTGGCCAAGCAGGGGGCCCGCAGGGGCAAGCTCTGGGATCCTTACAACCCAGGACCCATCGCAGCAGTCAGGGGCAGGATTGGGACGACAGGGAAGGCAGGGATAGCTTTGCCCCCAGACCTAAAAACGGTTCAGACCCAAGACCCCATCCTCAAAACTATCCTGAACACGCTAGCTAAAGGGGAAAGGATAGACAGCCCGTACGGCACCGCAGCAATTGCCATTAAAGAAGGCATGCTGTTCATGGGGGAGCAATGGGTAGTACCGCAACAACACTGGAGGGAATTCCTCCAGCTGGCCCACAAGGGTCCAGGAGCAGGACACCCCGGACCTGAGACCACTTGGCAACGAGTGGAACAGGCAGGATGGTGGCCAGGACTCAGGGAAGACATCCGCGAGTTCTGTGCTAGCTGTCTGGTGTGCGCTGCCAACAACCCCGACCCCCAGAAAAGAAAGGTGCCAAAGGGACATATCAGGAGGGTAGAGGGACCCTGGCAGTCAATCCAGATCAATTACATCGGCCCCCTACCCACTGCCCAGGGAGGTTACAAGCACTGCCTAGTATTGGTGGATGTATTCACCAAATGGGTGGAAGCCTTCCCATGCCGAACAGCCACTGCCCTGGGAATAGCTAGGATCCTGGTCAGAGAAGTGTTCTCCCGATGGGGACTATCACAATACGTGGAGTCCGACCAAGGGAGTCATTTCACTGGGCAGGTGATGCAGGAGACCCTTAAGGTACTCGGCATCAGAGGAAAATGGCATGTTGCCCACAACCCGCAGTCATCCGGGCCTGTGGAGCGTTTAAACCGCACTATCAAAGAAAGGCTGTGCAAAGAGACAGGGGACTCACCCAAAGGGTGGGTAGAGGTCCTACCACTGGTTTTCATGGGGATCCGGGCCAGCCAGCCAAAGAGCACGGGGTACTCCCCGTACGAGCTCATGACCGGAAGAGCCATGCGAACCCCCACCCATGTGTTAGCCCCGGTACTCATGGAAGGTCAGCTTAGGGAAGCAAACCGGGACAGCTTTGTCAGGAATCTGTTTGAACATCTTAAACAGATTCACTGGCAGGCTGCTAACAACATGGGAAAACAGCATCGGAGCAACTGACTGCTGCTAGAAACCCGCAAGCACCACGAGTGGGAGGTAGGGGACCAGGTTATGGTAAGGAACTACGTTAGCGTAGGGATCTTTGAGGCACTGTACCACATTGTCGACAAGGCAAGCCCCATGGTCTATGCCATGAAATTGTCCCACCGTACAAAATGGTTCCACATAAATCAGTGCAAACTTTTCAACCCGGGGCAGCAGCTAAATGTAAGGGACAGCCAAAAACTGTAAACCGTGCTAAAGACAGGGACCCCCAGCCAATAACCCCCGACTGTAGTGATCCCACAGGGGACGTGGCAGACCCGCAGACTGCACCTAGAGGGGCGGTGGACTGTGTTACTGGAGGAGCTGTCCCCCTGGTCATTTGGGACTCAGATGCACCTCCAGCAGCCGGAGCCTTAAGAAGGACTCCCCGCACACCACGGCCAACGACACCGTGGTCATCAGCGCTCCAATTTGAATGGTTCAGCCCCGGGAAAGGGACTAGACGCAAAAGGGCACCTAAGGTCAGAGACCAGCCTGCGAGCAGGGACACCCAGCCGGTAGCCTCGGGCAACAAGGGACCCCCAGAAGAGATAGCAGTGGACCAGTCACCAAGTGGGAGTCCCCAGCCCGTAGCCCTCAACCAGGCAGAACTTCCAGGGAAAGAAAGTGTTGTGTATTGCTCTGGTACATTAAATGTATGATAAGTACAATGGTGCACCACAGAAGGCGCTGTGGTGGGAGACCGGAGTGTACCTGCACGAGGCAGTATAAAAGGCTGCCCATCACACCTGTGGAGTACTCTGGAGCTGTTCAATAAAGGACTAAGGTTACAGCAGTTAGATCAACACCAGACCGTGTGGAGTCAGTGATTTGTGTGCTACATACACCACAGAAAGGAACCAGGCAGCCACCCCCAAAGGAGTGGTGTGTTGCAGCACCGGAGGGGACGTTCCCCTGATAGTGTGGGACTCAAACCCACGTCCGGTCAGGGTACTTAGGGTTAGACGGTGCAGACAGACTATTACCTACCTCGCTGGACACCCAGCAGGAGAAGAAGAAAGAGAGAAGGCAGGAATTAAACTGGCCATCTGGAGACGGGTGGCAGATGTACATATATAGCGATGTGAATTTAAGGATGTTTAGAAAAATGAATTTAAGTATGTTTCGTGAATAAGTTTTGAATAGTGTAAGATTTATCTGTGTAATGATAAGTATATATGTATTAGTTAACTGGGGTAAGGAAAAGAATCTACCTGTGCAGCTGTTAAAAGAAGCACAGGCCGGGTAACACCCGGGAGTAAGAAGAATCTACCGGTATGGCTATTAAAGAAGCACTGGTAAGATAACAAGCAGAACGACTATGAGATAAAGTTAAAAGCAATCAGTCCATAAGGAACTGAATAAGACAGCCAGTCAATTAAAGACTATGAGCCCAATTTCGAACTCGGTCACCTTTGTCAAGCCAGAGAACTTTCTCAGGGCTAGACAATCTGTTTTATGTGCCCCTGCAGGAAAGAGGAAAGCATGAGAAGGATCCTGTTCCTGTTCGCCCTGATAAGGATGAGCAGCAGCAACCGAGGAGACGTGGAAGAATCCCTCATCTACGGGTGTACAGGAGGAAGAGCACCGATCGTAACTGCCGGTGGTGGCCCCCGAGATATGGAAGAACTCGCCATTTACGCCCACGAGGGAAGATGGCCAGGGTGGCTGGGATCTAATTCTACCCGCTACTCCAGCCAAGAAGGTTTTACCTACGGAGAGGCCTCAGTTCCATGCCCCCGGATGCGGATCATCGCTGCCCGAGTCAGTGTTACAGAGGGAAAATGTGTATGTTTGACTTGCAAAGGAAACATTCCCCTGGTGGTGGCTCAGAAAACTCAGCAAGGACGCATGGGACCAGGAATCGGACTGGGAAAGACTCAGTAATGATACGTACCGTACCATCACGGGGACACGAGGAGGAGTAAAAGTGTGTTGGGACAAATGGTGGGAATCCGAACAAGGAATTTATGTTTGCATGTGGGGATCAGAGAGTATTTGTCCTGCAGGCATATCGATCGCCTTCACCAGGCAATGGCAAGATGAAGGGGAAGGGATGGGGTGGGATTCTAGCCGACACGGATGCGCGGTCCCACATTCCCCACTCCCAGTTAACACCACCGAACTAAGAGCACACATCAAGAAACCCCTGCCCACAACCCCGCCAATATGCACAGTCATAGAAAGATGTCCTCCCACCACCAATGGACCTGGGAACGGATTAGTATTGGTACCGACCGAAAAGGTGTTATACCAGGGGGTACATTATGCAGTAGCTTCAGTAATATTAAACCTTACCTAGGTACACCTGCCTGCATGGTGTGCGAAGGAAACGGAGCTGCTATACCAGGCCCTACTTAGAAATGTTCAAGAAATTTTATGAGTTAGACTTTGGAAATGTAGACAAAGCAGACCTATACACCCTAAACGCTAGGGACACCATGGGCTCTCAGAGACCAAGAAGGGGAATTATAAAAACATTTTTTCACTACCTACAATACAGCATTCTCTGTAATAAATAGCCTAGATGATATAGAACTGCAAACACAGATAAACAGTTTAAAATTCCAATTGAGAAAAATCCTGAAACAGGAGAATACCGTAATAGGATCAGAACTACACGAGGACTAGGCTATGACTGTCCATTTAAAAGAAATAGTGGCTGAGCTGGAAAAACATGCACAGACAGTGAATGCACTCATACGGGAGGATAGAAACGCTTCTGACCAGGCTGCACAGAACGAGGTGTGCATATTGTATGAGGCATGTTTGTTGGGCGAGGGCCGCAACAACCTGGAGGATTTAAAACAAGATGTAGTCCCCTCTTGGATCAGGAACAAGCACCTCGCAGCCCTCCACCCCTACAGCAATTCACTAAGCCCGTGCCAGCTCCGCCTAGCCTCTGAAGCCTACCCTGTCCCAGTAGACTGTAAGAAATCCAACCACACCATTATGGGGATAGTACTAAGGATGCCGGTCATGGGTGGGACAACCCGACCCACACCGGTATACCGGGTGGAGAACATTGGAATTATTCAGGGAGGTACACACATTCGTTTTGCAGCGGTCCCACCCTATGTCATAAAGTGGGAGCACGCTGTAACGGGTACTGACCTCTCTGGGTGCCGGAGCCAGGGTGCACATGTGTCCCCAGTACTTGAGTGCCCATTCAAAGTCACAGTGTGGGTTTAAAGCTGTTGGTGCACAGCCTATTAACTGCATCATGAAAGTAATGGCACAAGACCACGTCCCTCCACAGGTAGCATACATAGAGGGTGGGACATATTGTGTCACCACCAGTGCACCCCACTACCAGCATGGACACTTCTGGTGTCCGGTAAGTGACAGCCGTTTTTGCTTCAAATCTGAGGCACCAGTTCAAGTGGCCCAGGAATGGATTGTTCCCATTCCTGAACCCTCCACTGTCCACCTCACTGTGAAGGAAAACATTACAAACCTGCAGGATTATGTTGTCCATTTTGGTTATGCAATTCCCCCTCTACCCAAACATCTTACCGCTCTGCTAAAAGCTGTAATTATCTCACAAAAACACTTTTAAGTTCTGGAACAGAAAACCATTGAGATAGGGAAAAAGATTCTTGAGATCACCATTCCGCCTTGGTGGGACCTTTTCAGAAATATAGAGGTCCCAGTCTGGATCCGAATCGTTTCCCACACTTTAGTTATTTGTCAACTCGCGATTATACTTTACTTATGGTGTCTCACTTGCCAAGTGAAACACAGAGGCCATCAGGTCAGGCACCAAAGGGTGCTATACACTCCTTGGCCGAACTTGGGAATCGCGCAGGGTGGGGTGACACCATACTACCATGTTTAATTTGTGTTTGATTTTACCTGCTGTAAACCACAACATCGTGAGTGTTGTAAGAGTGTTACTTAAATGTTTTGACTATGTACCTTTATTTTACTGAACTTAAAACGGGTTTGACTATGGACCTTTTATGCGATTTAAGAATGTGTTACTATGTGTTTTTATTTTACTTTACTTAAAGTTGTGTATGACTGTATACCGTCATTTTACTGTGAAAACCGAGTAAAAGAGGGACATCATACCCCCTCTATGCTATAACCAAATTGTAATTCGCCTGTAAATTGCATTGCATTTCAACGGGGGATGCAGAGTAATGTTTAGCTAGTATAAATGCAGGGAAGGTTGACTCTCGAGAGCAGGAATTTTGCTTATCTTGAGTGACACTCAAGGAGTGTAGAGTGTCAACAGCGGGGACTGCAGAGAGAAAAAATCACCAGAACTGCCCCCCCCACCCCCCCCCACCCCTGTGTTTGGGCTCATTGGAAAGGAAATTTAATTTGGGACTATCTACCAAAAAGTTTGGAACTCTAAAGTGCTTATGGAAGAAACTACGAACATTATTAGAATGATGAACTTTTACAAGACAAATTCAAGCCTGTGGGCGGACCCAGGGAACAAAAGAAGCCCATTTGATTATTGGAACTGTCTGGGTGTGAGGACTGAGTTAACCTGTCTGGAAGAATGAGTATTTGAAAATCCTTCTCCACAAGAGACATTACCATCACAAAATCACCCAGAGGTAGCTCCCCATCAACATGGGTCTGGACAAACCATTTCAGCATATACATCACAAAGAAGCCCAATCCAGCCTGTATGCGAAAGACTAAGCACAAAAGGACATTGCAATTACCAAACTAATATTTCCATCTGGAAACAGTTTTCGAACATCAACCCACCCAAGACATATCAACTTTTAACGAGCCCGACAAAATATTACAAAGAAGAACCAAGCCTGCCAAAATTATACAAAGGATTTTGAAGAGATTTGGTGGCAAGATTAGAACACTGAAATCGTATAACTGCCCCTGTTTTCAACAGAGGTTAGAGGGGAGAGAGGTGGTTGCTACTACCTCATCAAGACAAGGAGAGAAACCAACGCGACAGTTGTAAACTAACTTCTCCAGCCTCGAAGTCTTGAAGTCCTGAAGGAAGGAAGAACATCACCATCTACCATTAACTATCAAAAGGATTGATAAGCATAGGTCCATGTCTGCCCTGGAGTTTGACCTAGCTAGAATTAGATATTGGGAGGTGGGAGGTATAATTTTACTGCAACCCCCTTGGAGTGTGTAGTGTATGGTACTTTATTAGAGTGATTATAAGTTTGACCTTGTAGCTTTCCTCGTATTGTTCTTTATTAGAGTGGTTATAAGTTTGACCATGTACCTTTCCTTGTACTCTCCTTTATTAGAGTGATTGTAAGTTTGGCCGTGTATTTTCTTACTAGAGTAATAAGCCTGTATTACCTTGACTGTAATAAAAACAAAGTTCTTTGCATTAAACCAGTGTCCTTTGCACTTTTGTCATCCCCCCCACCCCCACAAATAAATCCAGAGTACAGAACCTAAGGGAGTTGGAGCAATTCGAAACCGCTCAAGTTGGTCAGAAGCAAACCTGACCCCCTCATAGAGACCACAACCTCCCCCCCGCCCCTAACAATGTCGCCAGCAATAATTTCGGCAGTCAATTACCGCTGGCGTTGAACGAAACCGCCTACCCACATCTATTGTCTAAATACCGCCCAAAATTCACTCCAGCGGGAAATTAATGCCCGCTTTTACCGCCCGTTACCACTGGAGAAACGTACCGTCCACATTTCACATGACTTACCTAATCTTATCTTGGCGTTATGACGCCATTTAAAAAAATCGTTCATTCTTTAAGAAAAGGCTGTATGAAGTTGCTAGCAGCCTAAAATTGATTTGTGAGTGATTTCTGAAGTAGTTTATAAGGGATTTTGAATATATTGAAGGTTTATAAGAGCACTGACTTTAATTCAAAGAAAATTTGTGAACATTTGAAAATTTTTGAGTACTTAAAAAGAAATGGGGCCTGTACTTTCAGTGCCAATATTGCTAACTACTTACATGATGCAGAATAGAGCTGGAAGAAGGTTCGTTTAAGAGCACTATGTGCCCAATCAAATAGGATGCAGAGTCTTAGGGAGGAGGAGACCATACCCTCAACGAAATTACAGGGAGCACCGCTCGTACCTACAACCGTGCGATACACAGTGCGTTAGAAGGCTGTGTTTCCGAAAAGAGGTCATCACTGAGATATGCCAGCCCATTAGGGCAGACGTGCAACCTAACAGCACCATCAGGACCGCACTGCCTGTCGAGGTGAAGGTGACTGCAGCACTTTCTTTCTATGCATCCGGTTCATTTCAGACATCAGCTGGTGAAATATGCAGCCTCTCTCATTGCACCACACATCATTGCATTCGCCAGGTAACTGATGCGCTTTACGCACACAGGATGGACTTTATTAACTTTCCAATGACCAAGGAGGCACAGAATGAGAGGGCTTTGGGTTTTTTGAGAATAGCAAACTTCCCCAAGGTCCAGGGTGCAATAGACTGTACACACATCGCCCTGCGAGCACCTTTAGCGGAAGTGGAGGTGTTCCGAAACCGAAAGGGATTCTACTCCCTGAACGTGCAGCTCATTGTCAACCACATGCAACGTGTCATGGCAGTGAATGCTAATTTTCCAGGGAGCATCCATGACGCATACATCTTGCGTGAGAGCACTGTCTCTGACCTGTTTAAGAGTTAGCCACGAGATCACGGTTGTGATAGAGAATTCAAGCTCTGCAGCCTGGCTGCAGTTTTGAAAAAACTCAGCATGTTGCATTAAGTCATCAATCAACTTGACGTTTTAGGACCTTTCAGTAGCGAGCGAATTAAAAGGTTAACAGACTATCAATTGAGCCAATAAGGTCAAAGAAGGCGAGTTCTTTTCTGTAAATTGAACCAGATATAAAAACATCCATTTTGGCCATGTGGTCTCAGAAGGACAAAGGCCTGGCTTAAAGCCAAGCTCTTGTTGCTGCTGCCAGAATAAAATTACATTAAAACTACAATTTCGTAGTTTTAAAACTACGAGTTCGTATTTCATTGGAAATGAAGAGATCTAACAATTTTGGCGTCACGAACACGATTGCTGAGGGAAGAAACTGAATTTTGGACATCGGACCTATATACTGAGGAAAGGACTCCTCTTTATAAAAGTCCTCGGTCAAAAGTCTAAATTCGCCTCTCCTTCGACGCGATTCCGAAAGCCTTCCGTTTGCGAACCTTCCGGTTGGTAGTCGGCTCGAGGTCCCATAGACGTCTAACTTCGGCGGTGTGTTAGTTAATTAATCACCGACCTACTGATCGGCTGGAAAGCCTACGACCCTAGACCCCAGTAAAGAAATCAGTATTATGGCAACAGGAGATAAGAGCAAAGAATTGCCTACAACTGTTAAAGGCGGGCGGGCACCACCTGAGGTTTTGATAGATGAAATCCTCCAACAGTTGAAAGAATATATAGAGCAACAATTCAACTTATCTAAAACCTGTATTAAGATTGAACAAAAATACGGTACCTCCAAAGGACAATGGTCCTTGGACGAGATTAAAAGGGTCTGGGGAAAAATAACCCGTATGAAAAATAAAGAGTGAACTAGATGGTCCCTAGCCGTTATGGAAAGCGGAATGAAATTATAATGCGTTCCCAACATGATCGAGAACTGACCAGTACAAAGGACCAATTGCAAGCTGTTTGTGCACAGCTGCGACAGAAAAGATTTGAACTTGAAAAGTCGGAAGTGGAAGTTCAAGATCTTAAAGGTGAAATTAAAGAATGGAAAAAATCATTAGGTCAAGAGACAGTAATTGGAACAGGAAAATGTATCGGTCAATTCCCAGGGTATCCATGTTTGGATAAATTAAAAGGGCAAACCCGAAGACACGACCGAGGAATAGATACGGATTCTGAATCCTCTGACGATACAGGGTCGGAGGATGAAGAATTAGGGGTGCGCTTTGCCCCGTTTAAAAAAAGACGAGTTGTAGTCAAATCAGAAGAGACTGTGGATGAGGGTGGAACCAGAAAAATGAGGAAAAGGGTGTATGCAGAATACTTATTTCATGATCCGGTAGACCCAGAGAAAATTGATAAATGGTCCAAGGAATTGCCCAATCCAAAGAAAGGGGGAGTAAAAACGTGGGACCAATTGGACCGCTTAAGAAATATATATCAACTTCATCCCTGGGACGGAGTGCAAATTTTGACCATAATGGTGCCAAACACAGGGAAGAAAATTGCACGACAAGGTAGAAGGAGCTTTGGGGCAGGATGAGCAAGAATTAAACGCAGGATGGGAGGCGATTAAACACTGGCTGCAAGCCTTCAGTCCAGCTAAGACAGACTGGGGAAAAATTGCAGCCTGCCAACAGAAAGGAACAGAGGAGGTCCTGAGGATGACGAGCGGTTTAGATGCACATGGCTAGAACATTCAGGTAGGAATAATACGAATGAGGAAATGGATGAACAAGTGTTTGGACCCCTGAAAGCAGCTTTCGTGGCAGGTCCAAAGCCAGAACTGTCCAAAATGCTTAAGGTAGTGTTACCGGACTGGGAAGGTAGAGGAACTACCTTTGCAGCATTGGTGGATCGATGTAACCAATTAGATCGGGATATGGGAGCTAAAGTCCGAGCTGCACAGGCTATGGGATGGAAATCCCAGGATTCCGATAAACAGTTATTAGGAAAATTACCCGGAAAGTGTCATTATTGTGGGAAAGAAGGTCACTGGGCCAAGATGTGCAGGGCAAAACAGCAAGGTCAAGGCCGGGGAAGAGGATGCAGCCAGGGATACAATTCAGCCAACAAATCAGGCTTGTCACAAGATAACGACCTCATAGAAGCATTTAAGCGACTGACAATACAACAACAGAAGGAGTTACTTGGGATAGCAAAAAATGATTAGAGCCCACCCTGGTCCACCTCCTCGCACTAATACAACAAAGGGGAGATGGGCTATATATAACTGTGAGGGTGGGCGATAAGGATGTGGACTGCCTTTTAGACACGGGGCGGAATTAACATGCTTACCCCTACAATATGGAGACTTTTTGCCGTTGGATGGTAGGGCACGTACAGCCTATGGAGTTGGGGGCCATAAAATGGAAATTAAAAGGACAACACCGGTACTTATAGGGCTGGGTCCACATGAATTAACCACGCCGGTCTGGATAGGCCCAGTAGATCAACCCCTTTTGGGAATGGACGTTCTAATCCAAATAGATTCATCGTTGCATTTCGAGAATGGTCGGGTGACATGGTCAATTAGAACTTTGAAGAAAGAAGAATTGAAGGAACACCCGATATGGGCTAAAGATAAGAACGATTGTGGCCTACTCCAGATGGAGCCTGTGTCATTTACCGGGACCAAGCCTCCATGCACTAAACAGTATCCCATCAGTCCATCTGCCATCGCGGGAATCTTACCGGTTATTCAGCAATTGGAGAAACAAGGGGTGCTTATTATAACGCATAGCTCCTCCAATAGCCCCATGTGGCCGGTTCAGAAATCTAATGAGACTTGGCGTTTGACTGTCGATTATAGGAAAGCTAACCAGTGTATTGATCAAAAAGCTCCTTTGGTCTCAGATCCCTCCACCATTTTTAACGCCCTCAAACCGGAACATAAATATTTCTCGGTTATAGATATGGCCAATGGATTTTGGTCGGTGCCTCTGGCACCGGAGGTTCGACAGTGGTTTGCTTTCACTGTCCAAGGACAACAGTATACTTGGATCTGGTTACCGCAGGGTTTCCACAACAGCCCTACGGTATTCCACATGGCATTACAAAGCCATTTGCGAGAATTACCTCCCCTGTCATCCACAGTCATCCAATATGTAGATGATATCCTGCCAGCTTCAAACACGGAAGAATAGCATGAACAAGATTTATGAGCTTTGCTGGACCACCTTTGGCTGAAAGGACATAAAGCCAGCATCGACAAAGCACAAATATCCCAAGAAGAGATTGTATACCTGGGACAAAAGATTTCACAAGGAAAGAGAGAACTTACCCAGGATAGAACTGCAGCCATTCGGGCTGCTAAAAAAAAACATCACTATTCAGGAACGAAGGTCTTTTTTGGGATTGTGTAACCTTAACAGAAATTGGATTGACTCCTTCACATAGCTTGCTCAGCCATTGAATGATATTTTAAAGGGGAAACGTGCCTCTAAAGAAGCCATCACCCTCACTAAGGAACAGCAAGAGGCCTTCCTGTGTTCGGCACCGGCTCTGGGAATCCCCAACAGTGGTAAGCCATTTACCCTGTTTGTCCATGAGAAAGAAGGACACATGACAGCTACACTGACACAAGAACATAGGGATCGGCAAAGACCTATTGGCTATTATTCGGCAAAACTGGATGCGGTAGCCCTCAGATGGGGAAGTTGCCTAAGGGCCATGGAAGCTACATGTTGAGCGGTAATGATCACTGCAGATCTAGTCCTCACCAAAAGCTGATTGTCAAGTGTCCCCACATCGTACATGCTTTGCTGTCTATGAATAGAATGTCTCAAGTGACGGCAGCTAGATGGACCCGCTGGACAGCAGTTTTGGAAGCTCCTAATCTCCACATCGTCCGGGCCAGCCTGGTTAATCCCGCAACTATGCTCCCGATGTCAGAATCAAGGGAGCAAGAGGGGGGAGAATGTGAAGAGCATGACTGCGTGGAGATTTTAAAAGAAACAGAAGAAGCAGCCTTAGCAGCAGAGGAGCCTCTGCACAACCCAGACCTCATCCTGTTTACAGATGGTTCCTCCTTTGTTGACAATGGTACCAGAAAAGCAGGATGGGCAGTTACAACCTTATATGAGGTAGTGGCAAAAGGATGGTTACCATCAGGAACTTCAGTACAACAGGCCGAGTTACGAGCCCTGTCAGAAGCATCTCGAATTGCAGAAGGACAGACAGCTAATGTCTACACAGATTCACGTTATGCTTTTGGAGTCGCTCATGACTTTGGTCTGTTATGGCAGAAAAGGGGATTCCTCACTGCTGCTGGTACACTTATCCGAAATGGAAAAGAAGTCCGAGACTTACTAGAGGCTATACAATTACCTCAGGAAGTGTCCATCCTGAAGTGTAAGGCCCATACCAAGGAAAATACCACAGAAGCACAGGGAAATGCCCTAGCCGACCAGGCAGCTAAAGATGCCGCCTCACAGGGCGCTCCCCCAGAAGAACCAACACAGATGTGCAGATTGAAAGCACTCAGGATTCTGACACGAGACCTTCAAACAATGCAAAGCGAGTGCTCCCGAGAGGAAAAATGGACATGGATTGAGGCAGGAATTAAGCTATGCGAAGATGGTGTCTGGAGACAAAGAGTTACCGACAAGCCAGTCGCGCCACAAGCGCTTATGCCTTTTTTAGCCCAACAGATCCACTCGTGGAGACACTTGGCCTCACAAGAGATGACGGCATGGTTCCAGAAAAGCTGGTAGGGTCGGGGATTTAAAAAACATGCCCAGCTGGTAGCAGACCGCTGTGTGGTCTGCCAGAGAAATAATTCTGGACCCATCACGGTAATGCCCCAACTGAGGCCCCCTGCCCCTGTCGGACCATTCCAGCATCTGCAGGTTGATTATATATCTCTTCCTTCATGCCAAGGATACACTAACATTCTTGTCATGGTCGACAGATTCTCTAGATGGGTAGAAGCTGTCCCAACTAAAAGAGCCACAGCCAATCACACTGCAAAGGTCTTGTGTAAGGATTACATTCCCCGATGGGGAGTCCCGAGTAGCATTGACTCAGATCAGGGAACACACTTCACAGGTGCTGTCTGCCAAGAAGTCTGTAGGTTACTGAACATTACGTGGGATTTACACTGTCCTTATCATCCACAATCATCAGGACAAGTAGAGCGAATGAATCAAACTCTGAAACAACAGCTTGCCAAATATCACCAAGAAGGAACATCATGGCCCCAGTCACTACCAATAGTGCTATGTAGCATTAGGGCAACCCCGAACAGAACTACAGGTCAAAGCCCATTTTAAATTATAACAGGAAGACCCATGTCGTTGCCAGGAACTATCGATTTACGGAAAGCTGATGTTCACTTAATGAGTGACACTTTGTTATCATACTGTCAGAACCTAACCAATGCTATTAGTTCTGTTTCCCGACACGTATCGACAGCTTGGGGTAATCCACCCGAAGGAGGACACGACATCATCCCGGGAGTCTGGGCGTATGTGAAAAAGTTGCATAAAGAACCTTTGGGTGCCAAGTGGGAGGGACTTTATCAAGTGTTATTGACCACCCAGGCAGCAGTTAAAGTCCAAGGAAAGAAAGCCTGGATCCACGCTTCACACGTTAAACGAGCATCCGTAACTGAAGCTGAAATCTAATAAGGACAATTACTTTTTGCCAAAATGTATAAATTTACTGTATTCTAGGCATAGGCCTACTTCTTACTAGCCGACCCTCTGCACCAAAGGGAAATAGTATGGTAGCAAGGGAATTACATGTAAATACCTTTTTATATATGTCATATATTTATGCCAAACAAGGTAACATTTCTAGTTGTTGGGTATGTGCGCATATTCCTATTCACTCAAAGCGGGGGATTCACTTGAGGCCAGTTCTCTTGAATATCTCGGAAATGGCTGAGTGGATAATTAATCAAAACAAAACAGGCAATGCGTTTCAGGATACGGAAAACTGGGCACGTAAATGGAAATCAGCAGGTTACAATCTGACTACCTTTGAAGGGGGATACCAACCGTGCTACAATAATTCCAAACGGCCCCCATTTTTTGTTATCACTAATACAACGGGAATAGGAAGGCCGGGGGAATCGGTCTGTCTGTTTAGAAACATCAAAGGAGGCCAAAATATGGGGTATAGTAACTGCTCCCGGAATTATAATATAATCAAGCCACGGAATCATTCAAACTGGGCCGATGTGGGAATTTTTAACGTAACGGGGATTCTGAATAAAACAGATGGAAAAGCTTGGACAGGCCCCAGAGTGTTGATGACAAAGAAACAGCTAACCTTCATTGCCTATAATGGCACCTATTGGGTGTGTGGCCACAAGGCCTTCCCTTGGTTGCCCCAGAATTGGACGGGATCCTGCTATTTAGCCTACATTGTGCCTTATATGTATCATATAAAGTCACTGTCGGAACATTTACACCGTCCTAAGAGAGCTATCACAGAAACAGAGAGGTTCTTTGCTATTCTGATCCCCAGGTATGGAACCGCCAGACTGGCAAGGGAATCCATTAATATGGCATCCATTGTGGAATGGGTAGCCAATGATACTTCAGAGGCCTGAGTTAAAATCAATGCAGAAATCGTAGCAATCCACACAGTAGCCCAACAGAATAGACTTGACCTTGATTACATCCTGGCTGAAAAGGGAGGTACTTGCGCCCTACTCGGAACTGAGTGTTGCACATATATCCCAGATAGCTCCGAAGAAATTACCCATTTAGTGGAGCATATCAAAAGGAGGTAGAAAAACTTAAGCAACCTCCATCATTCACTTTGTGGAGCGGAGCCACTGAATGGCTAGGTTCAATAGGAACTTCATTGGTGGAAGGTTTAATTCTATTTGTTGTAATTGTTTTACTTTTATATTGTTTGTTTATGTTGATTAAATGTTGTTGCAACCAGGCAGCTGTAGCTGCTGTCCCGCATGTGAGACACCTTGCAGGTCCCAGCAGACCATCTGTACATGGCACAGGGGTATGTTATGCTTAAGGGAAGTTTGTTTACTGGTTGAATTAAGATATTGATTTGGATTAAATTGGAATAAGGTTAATCAACCTACTCAAGCCAGACGTCCATTGTGGCCACGATGGAACTCGGGTTGGTGTAAATTTGTGTGGAAGCTACTAGTCCGGACATGTGGCAAAACACGTCAACAAATTTTAGAAGGAAACTCTATTAACATGTATGAAATTATTTTGTAGAATGTTTAACCAGTGATAGCTGATGTTTTATGATTCAGTTTCTGAAAGAATCAAAGGGGGGATTGATAGAGAATTCAAGCTCTGCAGCCTGGCTGCAGTTTTGAAAAAACTCAGCATGTTGCATTAAGTCATCAATTAACTTGACATTTTAGGACCTTTGGGTAGCGAGCCAATTAAAAGGTTAACAGACTATCAATTGAGCCAATAAGGTCAAAGAAGGTGAGGTCTTTTCTGTAAATTGAACCAGGTATAAAAACAGCCATTTTTACCGTGTAGTCTCAGAAGGACAAAGTCCTGACTTAAAGCCAAGAGCTTATTGCTGCTGCCAGAATAAAATTACATTAAAACTACAACCGGAGTTCATATTTCATTGGAAATTAAGAGATCTAACAGTTGGATGCTGAGGGATAAAGAATACGGCCTTGCCAGCTGGCTCATGAGCCCCCCCTGCGGAAGATTCAGACAGAAGCCGAGAAGCGCTACAACGAAAGTCATATAGCCACACGCAATATCGTCGAAAAGACAATTGGAGTGCTGAAGCAATGCTTCCAATGTCTGGACCACTACAAAGGCAGCCTACAATACCACTCTGAGCAGGTCGCTGAGTTCATTGTGGTGTGTTGCATGTTGCACAACTTAGCCATCAAGAGGGGACAGGAATTTCCAGATGGGAGTGCCAGACCACCTCAGGAGAGAGGGGGTGGAGGAAGAGGAGGAGGAAGACACGGACATCAAGGAGAACGAGGACGAAGAGCCTGGCGCTACCCCCACCGCCCCCACCCCACCCTCCGCGAAACCACAGGGGAAGCCTCGTGGTGCTTTAGCAACTGCAAAACTGATATGTCAGCTGCTCATAAATGAAGGCGTTGATTGAACGATGAGAGTTATGTTTCACCCTTGTATGACCATTGTATGTATTGTGTTCCTAACACAGATGAGGCTGTACATAGGGAGGTTAAAGTAACAATGACCTCAGTCTTTAATAAGACACTCCAGAGTGAGGAACAGGCCTTAGGGGCCGGCTTATATACAGTGCTCCCAAGGGATGCTGGGATCCCTTGGCACTTCGGGGGATGTGCTTCCTGGTGCTCTGTATATAAGAGCATAAGGCTGCAGTACAGATGCACAACATCACTCCCCCCACAAAATCAAAGTGAAAACTATTTACAAGGTGAGGCGGTCGGGAGCCTTTCTTTCCCTGGTGAACCGCCTCGGTACAAATGTCTGTTCTGGTGTGTTGGCTGTGCCCTCGCTGGGCTGGCGTGTTGTTGGCCCTGCAGGGCTGCTAGGTAAGATAGGCCTTGCTGGGCTGTTGGGCATGATGGGTTCGATTTCCTGGTCCGGGGTGGTGTCGTTGATCTTTTGGGTGTGTGTTGTGGGCTTGAAAAAGGTAGTGTCTGCTGTGGGTTGTTCAGGGCAGTCTGTGAACCGCAGCTTTGTTTGGTCCAGGTGCTTTCTGCAAATTTGTCCATTGTCTAGCTTGACTACAAACAGCCTATTCACTTCTTTAGCTATCACCGTGCCCGCAATCCACTTGGGACCATGTCCATAGTTCAGCACATACACAGGGTCATTCGGATCAATTTCCCGTGACACAGTGGCGCGACCATCGTTTACATTTTGTTGCTGCCGCCTGCTCTCTACCTGATCATGCAGGTTGGGGTGAACCAGCGAGAGTCTGATTTTGTGTCCTTTTCATGAATAGCTCAGCTGGGGGCACCCCTGTGAGCAAGTGGGGTCTCGTGCGGTAGCTGAGCAGTACTCGGGACAGGCGGGTTTGGAATGAGCCTTCTGTGACTCGTTTAAGCCTCTGTTTGATGGTTTGTACTGCCTGCTCTGCCTGCCCATTGGAGGCTGGTTTAAACAGGGCCGAGATGACATGTTTGATCCCATTGCAGTTCATGAATTCTTTAAATTCGGCACTGGTTAAACATGGCCCATTGTCACTGACCGGAATGTCAGGCAGGCCGTGGGTGGCAAACATGGCCCTCAGGCTTTCAATGGTGGCGGTGGCGGTGCTTCCCGACATTATTTCACATTCAATCCATTTTGAAAAAGCATCCATCACCACCAGGAACATTTTACCGAGAAATGGACCCGCATAGTCGACATGGATCCTCGACCATGGTCTGGAGGGCCAGAACCACAAACTTAGTGGTGCCTCTCTAGGCGTGTTGCTCAACTGAGCACATACGCTGCATTGGCGTACACAGGACTCTAAGTCAGAGTCGATACCGGGCCACCACACGTGGGATCTGGCTATTGCTTTCATCATTACTATACCCGGATGTGTGCTGTGGAGATCCGAGATGAACGTCTCCCTGCCCTTTTTTGGTAGCACTACGTGTTACCCCACAACAGGCAGTCTGCCTGAATGGACAGCTCGTTCTTTCGCCGCTGGAACAGCTTGATTGGCTCTTGCATTTCAACGGGGATGCTGGCCCAGCTCCCATGCAGTACACAGTTTTTTACTCGGGACAGCAGAGGATCTTGGCTGGTCGAAGTCCTAATCTGGCGGGCTGTGACAGGTGATTTATCATTTTCAAACGCTTCCATGACCATCAACAAGTCTGCGGGCTGCGCCACCATCAACAAGTTTGCAGGCTGCGCCATTTCCACCCCCATTGTGGGCAATGGTAGCCGACTGAGAGCATCCGCACAGTCCTCGGCACCTGGCCTGTGGCGGATGGTATAGTTATATGCTGATAGCGTGAGTGCCCACCTTTGTATGAGGGCTGAGACATTCGTATTTATCCCCTTGTTTTCAGCGAACAGGGATGTGAGGGGCTTGTGATCGGTTTCCAGCTCAAATGTGAGGCCAAACAAGTACTGATGCATTTTCTTTACCCCGAATACACATGCTACTGCCTCTTTTTCAATCATGCTGTAGGCCCTCTAGACCTTAGACAAGCTCCTGGAAGCATAGGCGACAGGTTGCAATTTCCCCGCAACGTTAGCTTGTTGTAATACACACCCGACTCCGTACGATGACGCGTCACATGCTAGCACAAGTCTTTTACACAGGTTATACAATACAAGCATCTTGTTGGAGCATAAAATGTTTCTGGCTTTCTCAAAAGCAATTACTTGGTTTTATCCCCTTACCTAATTCTCACCTTTACACAATAACACATGTAGGGGCTCTAAAAGGATGCTTAATCCCGGTAGGAAGTTACAAAAATAGTTGAGGAGTCCCAGGAACGACCGCAGCTCCGTGACGTTCTGTGGCCTGGGCGCATTCCTGATAGCCTCTGTCTTGGGGTCTGCGGGCCGAATGCCATCCGCCGCGATCTTTCTCCCCAAAAACTCCACTTCTGTTGCCATGAAGATGCATTTCAACCTCTTCAGCTGCAGCCCTACGCGATCCAGTCGCTGGAGGACCTCCTCCAGGTTTTGTAGGTGATCAGCAGTGTCCCGACCCGTGACGAATATGTCATCCTGAAAGACCACCATGTATGGTACAGACTTGAGTAGGCTCTCCATGTTTCTCTGGAAGATCGCTGCAGCCGACCAAATTCCAAATGGGCATCTGTTATAGATGAACAGTCCCTTGTGCGTGTTGATGCAGGTGAGGCCCTGCGAAGACTCCTCCAGCTCCTGCGTCATGTAGGCCGAAGTCAGGTCGAGCTTGGTGAACGTCTTGCCTCCTGCCAGCGCCGCAAATAGGTCATCTGTCTTAGGTAGCGGGTATTGATCCTGTTGCGAGAAACGATTAATAGTTACTTTATAATCGCCGCAAATCCTGACTGTGCCATCACTTTTGAGTACTGGAACAATCGGGCTGGCCCACTCACTGAATTCCACTGGGGAGATGATGCCCTCGCGTTGCAGCCTGTCCAGCTCGGCTTCCACTCTCTCCCTCATCATGTGAGGTACTGCTCGCGCCTTGTGGTGAATGGGTCGTGCCTCTGGGACCAAGTGGATCCGCACATTCGCCCCGGAAAAGTTTCCAATGCCTGGCTCAAAAAGGGAAGGAAATTTGTTCAGAACCTGGGTACATGAGACCTCATCGACATGTGATAGCGCTCGGATGTCATCCCAGTTCCAGCGGATTTTGCCCAGCCAGCTCTTTCCAAACAGTGTGGGCCCATCGCCCGGGACAATCCAGAGTGGCAGTTCGTGCACTGTGCCCTCCTAGGTGAGCTTGATCATGGCGCTGCCCAGGTCAGTGATAAGCTCTTTGGTGTATGTTCTCAGTTTCGTGTGGATGGGGCTCAGGGCTGGTCTGAATGCCTTGTTGCACCACCGTCTCTCAAACATCTTTTTACTCATGATGAATTGGCTAGCGTCAGTGTCCAGTTCCATGGCTACGGGCACGCCATTCAATTTCACGTTTAGCATTATAGGTGGACATTTCATCGAAAATGTGTGCACCCCATGTACTTCAGCATCTGCCTCCTCTCTCTGAGGCTCGAAATTGCTTTGATCCACCATGGACCGATCTTCCTCTGCTGCGTGGTGGTTAGCAGGTTTTGCAGAGCTTGCAGCTCGTTTGCAAGCTCGTTGGAGGTGCCCCATTGTTCCACAGCTCTTGCAAACATACCCTTTGAAGCGGCATGAATAGGCTGAATGGAAGCCTCCACATCGCCACAAGGTGTGAATTGCCTTGCATTCATCCTTTGTTGGGGACTCTGAGTCATCTGGATCACCTGAGGCCTGCTGGCAGTTGCAGACTCGTGGTTTCTGCCCTGTACATTTCTGCTCGCAAACACAGTTCCAGTTAATTTATGAACATTGCTAGCACTTGTGTGCTGAGAGATTTGTTTGGTGTTATCACTGGTGGATATAAATGCCTGTGCTATCGCAATGGCCTTACTGAGGGTTGGTGTCTCTACAATCAAAAGTTTTCGTAGGATGGTCTCATGGCCAATGCCCAGTACAAAAAAGTCTCTGAGCATTTGCTCCAGGTAGCCATCAAACTCACATCGTGCTGCATGTCGCCTTAGCTCGCCATTTCCTGATCTTCAGATCGCTGGCACGTGTAGAACCGATACCTCGCCATCAGCACACTCTCCCTCGGGTTAAGATGCTCCCGAACCAGTGTACACAGCTCCTCATATGACTTATCTGTGGGTTTCACCAGAGCCAGAAGATTCTTCATGAGGCTGTAGGTCGCTGCCCCACAGACTGTGAGGAGGACCGCTCTCCTTTTTGCAGCGCTTTCTTCTCCGTCCAGCTTGTTGACTACAAAGTACTGGTCTAGCCGTTTGACATAGGCTTCCCAGTCCTCACCCTCCGAGAACTTCTCCAGGATGCCCACAGTTTGCTGCATCTTTGCGTTGGATTCGTATTCTCGTCGCCAGTTTTTGTGTTCCGAACACAGATGAGGCTGCACACAGGGAGGTTAAAGTAACAGTGACCTCAGTCTTTAATAAGACACTCCAGAGTGAGGATCAGGCCTTAGGGGCCGGCTTGTATGCAGTGCTCCCAAGGGATGCTGTGATCCCTTGGGATTTCAGGGGATGAGCTCCCTGGTGGCGGAACATGGGAGTGCATGCTTTACAGATACACAACAGTATGAAATGCTTACAATGATTGTTACCCATCATTTTCAAAAAGTGAGTGAGACACTGCATAAGAATGGTTCAGTTGAATAATAATTTTTTTATAAATTTTGAAATTTGAAATTTAAAGCAAGTTTGTAAGATTTAAAATAAAAGTAAATAATAAATAATTCTTTTAAAATTAAATCTGATACATAATTTTTGTTTTCTTATTTACAACTATAACAACCCAAACATCAACAACATTAATGACAACAACAGCAACAACAACAAGCTGTAATACAACACCTCCCCCCACTCTCCAAGGGTTCTACCTGCGACCACCTTTCCCAACGCCTTTCCTTCCCAATCGCTCACCCCCCCAGCCCCCGCCCCGACCCTTGGCCCTGCGCTCCTCCTCCCGTTATTAATACCCCTGGCCCTGCCCATGTTGGGACCAGGACATTGTGCAGAAGAGTACCTCGAACGCAGCTGCTGAGGTGGGGGTGCGACAATGGCAGTGCTATGTGTGGGGGCTCTGTCGAAGCTGGGGGTGTTCAAAGTCAGAAGAAATTACTTCCTCCTGATGATCAGGTGCTGTCGCCATTGGTTGTATGGCACCTTGGGGTGCAGTGCCATATCCCGAGACCATCAATTGCCGCATGGTATTGACGGACTTGTTCTCCCTCACCGTTACAATCAGCTCCGCTGTGTCCTCTGATCGACAGGCTGCTAATGCGGCGATGTTGTTGGACAACCTACCAATGACCTAGAGGAGCTATCGACCCATGTCAATGCTCACCCTAGACAGCCCCACCATGTCCGGGTTAGCATCTGCCTGTCGTGTGGCATAACTGACTTAGTTACGATTTTTCTAGGCCAGTCTATTTTGATGTTCCCTCATGTCTGTGCCGGTTTTTATAATTTTTCGCAGTTTGGCCAACATTTTTTCCTCCTCGTCATCATCATCATAGGCAGTCCCTCGGAATCAAGGAAGACTTGCTTCCACTCCTAAAGTGAGTCCTTTGGTGGCTGAACAGTCCTATACGAGAGCCACAGATCCTGTCACAAATGGGACAGACATTCGTCGGGGGAAGTGAGGGAGGGTGGGACTGATTTTCGGCACGCTCCTTCCACTGCCTGTGCCTGACCTCTTCACGCTCTTGGCGTTGAGCTTCGAAGAGCTCAACGCCCTCCCGGATGCACTTTTTCAGCTCGGGCGATCTTCGGCCAGGGACTCCCAGGTGTCAGTGGTGATGTCGCACTTTACCAGGGAGGCTTTGTGGTGTCCTTGTAACGTTTCCGCTGCCCACGTTTGGCTCGTTTGCCGTGAAGGAGCTCCGCATAGAGCAATTGCTTCGGGAGTCTCTTGTCTGGCATGCAAACTATGTGGCCTGCCCAGTGAAGCTGATCGAATGTGGTCAGTGCTGGGGATGTTAGCCTGAGCGAGGACACTGATGTTGGTGCGCCTGTCCTCTCAGGGGCTTTTCGGGATCTTGCGGAGACATCGTTGGTGGTATTTCTCCAGTGGCTTGAGGTGTCTTCTGTACATCGTCCATGCCTTTGATCCATACAGGAGGGCGGGTATTACTACAGCCCTATCGACCATGAGCTTGGTGGTAGATTTGAGGGCCTGGTCTTCGAACACTCTTTTCCTCAGACGGCCAAAGGCTGCACTGAAGGCGATGTTGAATCTCCACATCAATGTCTGTCTTTGTTGATAAAAGGCTCCCGAGGAATGGGAAGTGGTCCACATTGTCGAGGGTCGCGCCATGAATCTTGATGACTAGGGGGCAGTGCTGTGCAGCGAGCACAGGCTGGTGGAGGACCTTTGTCTTACGGATGTTAAGTGTAAGGCCCATGCTTTCATATGCCTCGGTGAATACATTGACTATATCCTGGAGTTCAGCCTCAGAATGTGCGCAGATGCAGGCGTCGTCCGCGTACTGCAGTTCAACGACAGAAGTTGGGGTGAGCTTGGACCTGGCCTGGAGGCAGCGTTGGTTGAACAGCTTCCCACTGGTTCTGTAGTTTAGTTCCACTCCCGCGGGGAGCTTGTTGACTGTGAGGTAGAGTATGGCAGCGAGGAAGATTGAGAAGAGGGTTGGGGCGATGACGCAAACCTGTTTGAGCCCGGTCCGGACGTGGATTGGGTCTGTAATGGAACCGCTGGTAAGGATCACAGCCTGCATGTCGTCGTGGAGCAGGTGAAGGATCTTGACAAACCTTTTGGGGCATCCAAAATGGAGGAGGACGCTCCATAAGCCCTCATGGTTGACAGTGTCAAAAGCCTTTGTAAGATCGAAAAAGGTCAAGTATAAGGGCTGGTGCTGTTCCCTGCATTTTTCCTGTAGTTGTCCTGCTGCAAAGATCATGTCCGTTGTGTCCTGTAGGGGATGAAATCTACACTGTGATTCCGAGAGGAGCTCCTCGGCCACAGGGAGAAGACGGTTGAGGAGAACTCTAACGACAACCTTCCCGGTGGCTGATAGCAGGGAGATTCCCCTGTAGTTGCTACTTGTCCCCCTTTTTAAAGATGGTCATGATCACTGCATCTCTGAGATCTCCCGGCATGCTCTCCTCCCTCCAGATGAGAAAGATGAAGTCATGTATCCGCACCAACAGCGCCTCTCCGCCATACTTTAGCACCTCAGCAGGAATTCCATTCGCACCTGTAGCCTTGTTATTCTTGAGTTGTGTTATGGCTCTGCCTACTTCATGCAGCGTTGAGGTCTCACTGAGGTGGTGGCGGGTTGCATGCTGAGGGAGGGAGTTGAGAACACTCGAGTCAAAGGCAGAGTCTCGATTGAGGTGATCTTCAAAGTGTCCCTTCCAGCAGGCCCTGACAGCCTCGGTGTCCTTGATGAGTGTGTCAGGAGTGGGGTGGGGCCTTGGGAGTTTGGATCATAGGGGGCCTTGATTGCAATGAAGAATCCTCGCATATCGTGGCTGTCGGCCAGTTGTTGTATCTCCTGTGCTTTCTCCATCCACCACCTGTTCTTTAGGTCCTGAGTTTTTAGTTGGACCTCAGCCTTGAGCTGTCTGTAATGTTGTTTTGCAGCTCCTGAGTTGGGTTGTTGCTTGAGGCTCAGAAATGCTCTGTGCTTACGATCTATTAGTTCTTGGATCTCCTGATCATTTTCATCAAACCAGTCCCCTGGTGTTTTCTGGTTATGCAGACCTGGAGGGCAGACCAAGTGCTCTGGGCATTCAGCATCTCAGGGTCATCAAGGCACGCCAGATTAGCTGTGAGGCGCTGGCTATATCGGGCTCTCGTAGCTTGGTCTTTTAGTGCCCCGGCATTAACTTTTTTGCTACACTGCTTCTGGTGTCCCCTCTGCTTTGGGGCTATGTTTATATTGATGATGGATTGGATTAGGCGATGGTCCATCCAGTAGTCGTCAGCTCCTGTCATGGCACATCCTTGCGATCCCTGGCTCGGACGATGACATGGTTGAGTATGTCCAGTGTTTGGAGCGAGGGTGTTGCCACAATGCCGTGTATTTGTCCCTTTGGCGGAACAGGTTGTTGGTGATGAGGAGTTCGTGTTCTAGACATTTTGTCAGAAGTAGGGTCCGCGTATCTGGCCACTCCCGAAAAAACGCCTGGGCACTTAAGAAAACCAGCGCACATTGGGGGAGAGAGAGAGAGAAGGTGAGAAGTCACAAGACTGCAATTAGTTAAGGGGGCGGGAAGAGAGCGGAGAAGTCACTAGACCTTCGGTATGGTCCAGCCACAGAGACCTTGGGGAGAGAGAACTGTGAAGCTGTGCTGCCTGCTTTCCTGCCATTTTGAACTTCTTTCAAAGGTTAAATTTAAATATGGGGGCAATACTGACAATGCCATATCTCGTGCGAGCCTTCTGCATCATGGTGCTACGTAGGAGACAATTGATTCAACGTCATCGCATCAGGAACATCATAGCCCGTAGGGTGCTGGGCAGGTGGCCTTACCAACCTCGGTTATATCGAGACAGCTGTTCGTACCTCCACCTGAGTGATGCAGACTGTGTCAGAAGGCTGCGTTTCCGCAAAGAAGTTGTAACTGAGATCTATGAGTTGGTCAAAACAGACCTGCAACCTCGAAGCATCAGGAGGATTGCTTTGTCAGTTGAAGTGAAGGTTACAGCTGCACTTTCATTCTATGCCTCTGGCTCGTTTCACGCTACAACTGGGGATGTGTGCACCATCTCTCAACATGCAACACATGTCTGCATTCACCAGGTGACGGCTGCACTGTATGCACAGAAGAATGACTTCACAAAGTTCCTCATGACCGCCCAAGCAATGCATGACAGGGCTGTGGGCTTCTCCAGGATTGCTGGTTTCCCAAAGGTACAGGACTGCATTGATTGTACCCACATCACCTTGTGAACACCTTTGGAGGATTCCAACATCTACAGGAACAGAAAAGGCTTCCACTCCATTAATGTACAGCTTGTGTGTGACGACATGCATCATATCATGTCTGTCAGTTGATGCAAGATACCCTGGGAGCATTCATGATGCGTTCATACCACGCGCCTGTGTTATATCTGCCATGTTTCAGCAACAGCCAGAAAGTAGAGCTGGCTACTGGGATACAAAGGGTATGGCCTCGCCACCTGGCTCATGATGCTCCTATGCGTAACCCGGACGGAAGCTGACCGGGAATACAACGTGTCGCACATTGCGACGCGCAGCTTCATAGAGAGGACCATTGGCATCTTGAAACAGCGTTTCCGATGCCTGGACCATTCCGGAGGCGACTTGCTGTACTCCCCTGAGATTGTCAGTTAGTTCACTGTTGTGAGCTGCACGCTGCATAACTTAGCCATCATGAGGCAGCAGCAGCTGGCAGTGGAAGACCTACGTGCATTGAGAGTGGCTGATGATAATGATGTGGAAGATGCAGATGACGAGCAGGATGATGATGACGAGGATGAGGAATCCATGCAAGTGCCTGAGGCTGGAGCACGACGGCGGAGGAGGGCGGGCCATCATGCCCCTTTAACGATTGCTCGAGCCTTGCGCCAGCAGCTCATCCGTGAACGCTTTACTGCTGCCTGAGGGCTTAGTGGCAACGATTCCACATGGATATTGTAAAGTCCTGTCCCCTCAGTACAGATTCACACGAGGCATGTAGTGAAGTCAAGGTCACTCTGGACCTGCACCTTTTATTTCACAGCTCTGGAATGCTGCACTTGCCTGAGACCTGTGCTTATATACCTGTCTCTTGCAAGTGCACCCCCGGTGGTAAGGTATGCTGGTGGTTACAGGTCATATCTTATTACAGTCATGTATAGCATGTTGGGATACCGTTACATATAATAATGTAAGATACATGACAACACCCTCCCCCAAGGTCCTATTGTCTTTACAAGTTCAGTCTCTCAGGTGGTCTACGCTCTCGCGTGGAGTGTCTGAGTTGTGGTTCAGTTGTTTGTCTTGGTGTCTGTTTTTCTTTGAGTGTGGTTGCTGGTATCTCGCCTGGGCTGTCTGTTTCAATTGGTGTGATTGTTGTTGACTCGCCTGGGCTGTCTGTTGGTATTACCCTTTCCTCAGGTTGTTCCCTCTGTCTGTCCACCAGGTGTGGTGCGAGTTCCACATTGTAGTCTGCCTCTGGTTCCGCAGTGCTGTTGGTAAATCTGCTTTTGACTTGGTCTACATGCCTCTGGCAGGTTTTGCCATTGTCCATTTGTACTACCAGTAGCCTGTTTCCTTCCTTGCCCGTTATTGTCCCTGCAAGCCATTTGGAACCGATGCCATAGTTTAGTACAAACACTTTGTCCCCTATCTCATTCCATCTCCCCCTCGAATTTATGTCATGGTACTCAGTCAGCTTACGGCGCTTTGCCTCAACGATTTCGTGCATGTCTGGGAGGATTAATGAGAGCCTTGTTTTTAAAGTCCTTTTCATCAACAGTTTTGCGGGGGAGATCCCAGTCAGTGAGTGCGGATGAGATCTGTATGCCAGCAGCAGTCACGACAGGCGACCCTGCAGCGTGGGACCTTGGATTTTAAGCATGCCTTATTTAATGATTTGCACTGCTCTCTCCACCTGGCCGTTGGAGGCCGGCTTGAACGGTGCCACCTTGACGTGATTTATGCCGTGGTCAATTATAAAGTCTTGGAATTCTGCGCTGGTGAAGCACGGACCATTGTCACTGACTAATATGTCAGGGATTCCGTGCGTTGCAAACATGGTTGTGAAGGTCTCCACAGTGGTGGAGGTTGTGCTCGAGTTTAAAATGGTGCATTCGATCCACTTTGAAAATGCATCTACAACTACGAGGAACATTTTGCCCATGAATGGGCCCGCATAGTCTACGTGCACCCGCGACCACGGTTTGGTAGGCCAGGGCCAGGGGCTCAATGGAGCCTCCCTGGGGGCATTGCTGAGTTGGGCACAAATGGTGCACCTTCGGACGCAGAGCTCCAAGTCCGCGTCAATACTAGGCCACCAGACGTGGGATCTGGCTATGGCCTTCATGAGAACGATCCCCGGGTGCTCACGGTGGAGCTCCCGGACAAATACCTCTCTGCCTCACAGAGGCATGACTACTCGGCTGCCCCGCATCAGGCAGTCTGCTTGTAGTGATAGCTCATGCATGCGCCTGTGAAAAGGTTTTAATTCCTCGGGGCAGGCATCGCGAGCCTCTGCCCAGTCACCGGTTAGGACACATCTTTTTACTAAGGATAACGTGGGGTCGCTGGCCGTCCAGGCTCTGATTTGGCGAGCCGTCATGGGCGAACCTGTGGACTCAAAGACATTGATTGCCATGACTATCTCACAGTCCTGTTCGTCAGACCCTTCCGTGGTCGCCAGGGGTAGCCTGCTGAGCACGTCGGCACAGTTGTCTGTGCCTTATGGTATAGTCGTAGGACGCCAGCATGAGTGCCCACCGTTGAATTCGCGGCGAGGCGTTGGCGTTTATTGCCTTGCTCTCAGATAGGAGGGACGTGAGGGGCTTGTGGTTGGTTTCTAACGCGAACTTGGCCCCGAAAAGGTATTGGTGCATCTTTTTGACACCGTAAATGCACGCGAGCGCCTCCTTCTCTACCATTCCGTACCCGCGCTCCACCCGCGAAAGTGACCTGGAGGCATAAGCTATGGGTTGTAATTTGCCCGCAGTATTGACATGCTGCAAAACGCACCCGACCCCATACGCTGACGCATCGCATGTGAGAACTAGCTTTTTACCTGGGTCAAAGAAAGTCAAAACACTGTTGGAACACAGAAGGTTGCGTGCCTTATTGAAGGCGCGTTCCTGGGCATCCCCCCAAAACCAATCGCACCCCTTCCTGAGTAGCACGTGGAGAGGCTCCAGCAGCGTGCTTAAGTTCTGCATAAAGTTCCCAAAGTAATTGAGTAGCCCGAGAAAGGCGCGCAGTTCTGAGACATTCCGGGGCCTGGGTGCCAGGTGAATTGCTTCTGTTTTGGACTCTGTTGGGCGGATTCCATCAGCGGCAATCCTTCTGCCCAAAAATTCAACCTTGGGTGCGAGAAACAGGCACTTGGATTTCTTGACTCGTAGGCCTACCCGATCCAACCGCTTTAGTACTTCCTCCAAATTACGGAGATGGGAGTCGGTGTCCCTGCCCGTGATAAGTATGTCGTCTTGAAATACAACCATCCCCGGGATGGACTTGAGCAGACTCTCCATGTTGCGCTGGAATATGGCAGCTGCCAACCTGATGCCGAATGGGCATCGATTGTACATAAAAAGGGCTCGATTTGTGTTGATGGTGGTGAGTAGCTTGGATTCCTCGGTCAATTCTTGCGTCATATACGCAGATGTGAGGTCTAATTTTGAGAAAAGTTTACCTCCAGCCAATGTGGCAAATCAGTCCTCCGCTCTGGGCAGCGGGTACTGGTCCTGTAGGGAGTCTCTGTTTATGGTAGATTTGTAGTCCCCACAGATTCGTACGGATCCATCAGGCTTCATGACTGAGACGATGGGACTTGCCCAGTCACTAAATTCCACAGGTGATATAATGCCTTCCCGCAGAAGCCTGTCTAGTTCGTGTTCAATCTTTTCCCTCATCACATAGGGTACAGCTCTGGCCTTGTGATGGACCGGTCTAGCATCGTGTGTGATGTAGATTTTGACTTTGGCACCTTTGAAAGTGCCCACACCGGGCTGAAAGAGATGTTCAAATCGCTTTATAACTGTTGAGCAGGAGGTCCGTTCCTCTAATGACATGGCATGGACATCATCCCATTTCCAGTTTAGTTTTGCCAGCCAGCTTCTCCCCAGCAGTGCTGGCGGGTCTCCCGGGACAATCCACAGGGGAAGTCGGTTCACTGTCCCTTTGTGAGTGACAGAGAGCATGGCGCTGCCGAGGATTGGTACGATTTCTTTGGTATAGGTCCTTAGTGTGGTGTTGACCCTTGTGAGTTTTGGTCTGTCTCTTTTATGCGGCCACAGTTGTTCAAATTGTTGAGCGCCCATGAGAGATTGACTCGCTCCCGTATCCAGCTCCATGTTGACAGATATCCCGTTGAGTAGGACCCTCATCATTATAAGAGGTGTCCTGTCGTAGGAGCAGCGGCCATTGATCATGTTGACCCGTTGTACATCGGGTCCTCACCGTCTTCTGGTCCGCTTTCCGACCCATCCGATTCGTATACCAGCCGAGCTGCCGTTTTTTTGCACATGCGGGCCAAATGCTCTGTATATTCACAGTTCCTGCAAACAGCCTGCTGAAATCGACATTCTCTTGATGAGTGCACACCCCCACACCTCCAGCACAGACTGCTTGCAAAGAATGAGCTGCGTCTGGCTGATCTCTCTTGAGCTTCTCTCAGTTTGTAGTTGATTGCTCACATTGTGGGTTGATGAGGTATGAACGGCCGTTCCTGTGGCCCTTGATGGCTTCTGTTGCCACTGTTTGCTGTCGAAAGCTTGTTCTCCCGGTTTTGTCTGTGTGTGGGGGTAGCAGCTTTTCTAATGCTGTGAACTCCTTTTTCCATTATTTCGTTAGTTGTTGTACCTGCATTGTAAATCAACCTCGTTTCTGCTTCCCCTACCAAGAATGTCTGTGCAACCAGTGCTGCTGCCTCTAAGGTCAGGTTCTTGGTCTCTATGAGCTTTCGGAATATGCCTGCGTGGCCTATTCCTTCAATGAAAAAGTCTCTCAGCATTTCTCTCCTCAGTTCATCGGAGAACTCACATAAACTAGCCAACCTCCGAAGTTCCGCCACGAAGTCAGGTATGCTCTGGCCCACACAGCGTCTGTAGTTGTAGAACCTGTGTCTGGCCATGTGTAGGCTGCTCGCTGGCTTCAGGTGGTCTCTTACCAGTGTGCTCAATTCTTCAAACAACTTGCTTGCTGGTTTCTCGGATGCCAACAGATGCTTCATTAAAGCGTATGTTTTCGAGCCACAGCTGGTCAAGAGATGGGCTCTTCTCTTGTCTGCCGTATCGTCACCTAACCAGTCTTTAGTTACAAAGCTTTGCTGGAGCCTTTCTATAAAGTCCTCCCAATTGTCTCCCACATTGTACTTTTCATCTGATCTGTTGTTCGCCATTCTGTGGATTCTGTAATCCCGTAACCCGTCGCCACTGTAAAGTCCTGTTCCCTCAGTACAGATTCACACGAGGCATGTAGTGAAGTCAAGGTCACTCTGGACCTGCACCTTTTATTTCACAGCTCTGGAATGCCGCACTTGCCTGAGACCTGTGCTTATATACCTGTCTCTTGCAAGTGCACCCCTGGTGTAAGCTTTGCTGGTGGTTACAGGTCATATCTTATTACAGTCATGTATAGCATGTTGGGATACCGTTATATATAATAATGTAAGATACATGACAGATATGTTTACTGTTTGGAGCTGTTCCATAATGTTGTGTTGTGTTAATGGAACAAATGATGGAAATGATTCTTGCTTACTTCAAAAGTTGTTTTAATAATCAAACAACTAATGGAAATGATTCTTCTTGAGTTCCAAAAGTTGTGTTAAAAATGGAACAAATAATGGAAATGATTCAGTTTTGATGTAAAATATATTTAATTCAAAAGTTTAACAAATAGTACTTTTGTACTTAACTTTAATAAAAATTTTTTTGTATCAAACCTTACTTTAAGATCACTCTTTAAAATCACTTAAAAACGTTAAGATCACTCACAAATTTTTAAACTTGTAAATTTCCATAACTTATAAAAAACTTTTAATTTGAGAACAGTTACAACAGTAACAACAACAATACACAACAACAGCAGCAGCAAAGAAAGGCTGCACCCATCTCTCTCCTACCTTATTCTAAGACTGCCCATTGCATTCGGTCTTTGACACTCCACCACCTCTGCCCACAGACGGTGGCGCAGTGTTTCTGGGCTTGGTACCAAGCTTATTCTTTCTAACATCTCGGGTACTACACACCTATTTGCGCAGGGGCGGGGGGGGTGGGGGGAGCGGGAGGCGCCAGTGGCAGGCAGCAAGCTGGAGGGCCCAGGCGGCAAGTTGGAGGAGGCCTGGCTTTGGACTTTTCAGAGGCTGGTGTGGGGATTGGAGTGGGAGTGGCAGTTGATTCTGTCAACAGGCGCGGGATCTGGGTGTGTTTCCTTTTGCAGCAGCTAACTCCAACATGCCGTCCCTCATGCGCCCTGACAGTGTCTCAACAACCTGCAACATTACCTCCCTCAAAGTCAGTGACAGTGTTTGCACTATCTTTGACATTCCCTCCCTGATGATCACTGACAGCACATCAGCTACCTCTGACATTCCCTCCCTCATTGTCATTATTCCCTCACTGATGGTCCTGGACATCGTTCCCATTTCTCGTATCATTGCAGTTACTTCTCCCGACAGTCCTGCTACCTCATCACTCACCGCACTGATGGCGTCCAGGAGAGATCGGGTAAGATCAATGCACTCTGCATTCAATTACATCATCTGAACCACACTCATTAGATCCTGCACCTCAGGAGAGCGTGGTCGAGCTCTCTTTCCCCTCCTCCCCACGGGTGTGGCTTGCACCCCACCACTGGGACCCGCAGCCTGGGACGGTGGGGCCCTAGGTGTGCCTCACTGCACCCCACCACTGGGACCCACAACCTCGGAAGGTGGGGCCCTGGATGTGCCTCACTGCACCACCACCACTGGGACCCGCAACCTCGGAAGGTGGGAAACCATGGAATGTCGCACCAGCACTACAACCACTAGTCACGGAAGGGGCTGTCACCGAATGAGTGGCACCACCTCCTCCAAAGTCAGTACAACAGTGGAGGCTTCATCCAGCTCCATCCCCTTCCCCTCCTCCTCACCCCCATGTTCTTGGTCTGGAGGTTGGATTCAAACATGTTATCCTGTTCAGGCTGGACCTTATCTGAATTTTCTTCTACATCGTCAGGGTCGGCCTCAAGTTCTGCAAACTATAACAGAACACAGACAAATGTCTGCAGCAGAGGAGGGGGCAGGGTGGGTGGCATGAGTAGGCTCACACAGCACAGGCCAGACAGCAGGCTGATTTGAAGGACCACGATGAATGATAGCATATTGCATCAACCAAAGCGTAGCTGATGGAGATAGCCCCAGGAACCCATCATCATAGGCAGTCCCTCGGAATCGAGGAAAACTTGCTTCCACTCCTGAAGTGAGTTCTTTGGTTGCTGAACAGTCCAATACGAGAGCCACAGTCTTTATCACAGATGGTCGTTGAGGGAAGGGGTGGGTGGGACTGGTTTTCCACACCTGTTTTCCGCTGCCTGCGCTTGATTTCGGCATGCTCTCCGCGTTGAGACTCATGGTGCTCAGCGCCCTCTCGGATATACTTCCTCCACTTAGGGCGGTCTTGGGCCAGGTGTCAGTGGGGATGTCGCACTTTATCAGGGAGGCTTTGAGGGTGTCCTTGTAACGTTTCCACTGCCCACCTTTGGCTTGTTTGCCATGAAGGAGCTCCGAGTCCGAGTAGAGCACTTGCTTTGAGAGTCTCGTGTGTGGCATGCAAACTATGTGGCCTGTCTAGTGGAGCTGATCGAGTGTGATCAGTGCTTTAATGTTGGGGATGTTGGCCTGGACGAGGACGCTGATGTTGGTGTGCCTGTCCTCCCAGGGGATTTGTAGGATCTTGCGGAGCCATCGTTGGTGATATTTCTCCAGCGATTTGCGGTGTCTGCTGTACATGGTCCATGTCTCTGAGCCATACAGGAGGGCGGGTATTACTACAGCCCTGTTGACCATGAGCTTGGTGGCAGTTCTGAGGGCCTGGTCTTCAAACACTCTTTTCCTCAGGCGGCCGAAGGCTGCACTGGCGCACTGGACGCGGTGTTGGTTCTCGTTGTCGATGCCTGCTCTTGTTGATAGGAGGCTCCCGAGATATGGGAAGTGGTCCACGGTGTCCAGGGCCAACAGCATAGCGAGCCCGTACAGTGCTCAACATTTAGCAAAGCCAGACTGGAATTTTCAGGACTTACCCTCTCCCTCGGATGTGGGCCCAGCATTTTGGGCCCAGCTTGTCCAGTGCTGATTTCCTTTTTCCAGGCAGGACCCATCAAAGCAGCAACCCTCTCATCCAAGGGTGTCAGTGGCTGCAGATTTGCCGGGCCTCCTTCTGTTCAAGTTCTTTCCTTTTTATTATGTGCCACCTTCCTCTGCAAAGGTGAAAACATAACTTTTTAGAGAGGGTGTCTTTCTGCTGGGTGGAACATACAGATGGTCACATTTACAATTGCAATTTCAGTGGATAAATGAAAATATTACTTACACTAACTATTTGCCCAAGGTCCTGCCACTTCTTTTTACACTGGCCTCCAGATCTCGTGGTGGTCAGCATTGCGCAGTAATCTTCTGCAACTTGGTTCCAGCATTTCTTCATTTCTTTGGGTGGAACTTTTCTGTGACCTCTGCTGGTGTCCAGCTCCTGCCAGCTGGCCTCAATCACAGTAACTAGTGCCTCCATCCATTCTGTAAGAAATTCTTGGTCCTTGCACCACGTTGCATCTTGTATTGCTGCAGCTGTGATTTTTCCAATGCTCTAATGCAGCACTTGGAACACACCCAACTGGCTCTTTAAAAATGGCCGATTGCCAACTTGGAGCTGTACTGCGCATGCGCGTCCATTGCAACGATGTCAGAAGGTGCGGAATCGTTTTTTGGTGCAGACAGCAGGCTCCATCCCCCGAGGCGACTGGACATGCTGCGCAGCGCCAAATTCGAATTATAGATTGGGGAAACTTTGGCAAATTATTTCCGGTGCATTTCTGGCCTAGAAAAACTGGCGTAACTCTGGAAATACATCAGAAAACGAGCTTGGGCAAAATTGAGCCCGAACAAGTTTTTTTAAAAATGGGCAAAAAAAATTCTTTTTTCAAAAACATTTCCATCAACTTTGATTTCTATAATGTATTTATGTGAGATTTTTTTTAAATTATGTTGTGTTTGGGTGTTTTTCTTTCATAGTGATAGGAGTTTCGGACTTACAAAACCCCTCTTACTATGAATGCGAAAATACTTTACCGTGATTGGGTGTCCAGACCCACGTGACTCCTACGTCTGTCCAGATGTGCATGTGCTCTGATGTGCAGGGAGAGGACGCCTCAGGACTGGGATCTCTGGTGGGCGCAGCAGGAAAAAGTAGGCGCGGATCTTTTTAGCCATTTTCTGGCAAGCGCCCGCGGGAAGCAGAGGACTGGGATTTCAGAGCCAATATTTCTCCATTATATTGACATAACATTGAATCACATGACCACAGCACAGCCTGGGGATTATGCAGGACTTACCCTCCCCGAGCACCGGTTCAGTACCACCACGCGTGGCCGAACGATTATACGCGCCCGTCAGGGATGTAGCACGCTCCTCCAGGTTGGTGAGTTGATCAGTCTGCGGTTGACCTCCGCCCAACTTGCGGAGCTCGGCCCTAATGCTGGCTAAGTTTTTCTGCAAAGGTGACAAAAGCTATGTGTAAACTAATTTCACAGCTACTATTATGCAACACATAGATAGATATGCCTAATTAACCATCCCCAATCCTTTCCTCAATGAGTGGAGCATTTATGTACCATTAGGATGCAATTGATGCATGATGAACACATCTAAGTACAGAAGACCAGCTCAATGAGATCGATGATGGGAAATAATGCATGACACCAAGTTTTACAATATAAGAAAATGTGGCAGATCTACATTAAGAGTAATTAGTCAATGCATGATAAAAGTTATTACTTACTCTCGCCAACCCAAGGATATCATTCCACCGCTTGTGGCACTGGTTTGCCCCCCCGCATGACGGGCACGGCAGATGACACCGCCTCTGCGATCTCTCGCCAGATTCGTTGGTATACAATAGGGGCGGGTTTTCCACCCCCACCCTGGGTCAATTGCTCCTAACGAGCCTCCACCGCGTGCACTAGTGCTTCTTGTACCTCCTCTGAGAAGCGCACGGCCCTCCTCCCCCCACCTAGCTCTCTCTCCACCTCCATCTCTTCCTCTCCTTGCATCTTACGTTCTTTATTATTTTTATACTTTATTATATTATATTTTATATTTTAGGTCAAAGACGTCTCTGTCTCTCGCCAAACTATCTCTCTCTCTCTCCTGTCTCTTCTGTCTGTCCTCTCCCTCTGCACATGCGCAGGTAGACCATTGACCCCCACATGAGCAGGGAAAACTCAGTTGACGAAAATAAAATTGCGCATGCGTAAACACCTGTTGCTAGGGATGCCTAGCCGTACGAAAGGAAAAGAACCCCCACCACCAGGGGAGTAATGCTACCACCCGCTCCTGCCCGCTACCGCCGAATAAAAATTGGAAAAACTTGGGCTTCGGATCTTAGCGGTATTCTGGCGGTTCTAAAAATGCGACTGCCGGAATACCGCTAAGATGCGGGTGGTGGCCAGTATTAATGGAAATTCCAGCCCTATGATTCTATAATGGAAATGAGGAAGAAAATATATTTTTATCTTTTAACTAGTACTGCCATTCATTGCTTTGAAGAACACAAAAAGAGAACTTTTTGAATTAGTCAACCACTTACTTATAATTCTAAGA
This sequence comes from Pristiophorus japonicus, assembly GCF_044704955.1. Lineage (NCBI taxonomy): Eukaryota > Metazoa > Chordata > Chondrichthyes > Pristiophoridae > Pristiophorus > Pristiophorus japonicus. The sequence goes on along the minus strand of NC_091980.1, from coordinate 246,393,616 downwards.
AAGCTAACTACATTTAATTCCTCTTATTATTAACAAACCATTGTGCCAACTTCCTTCACTTTGTGCATTTATGAATATATGGTTAAACAAGTAAATACATTTTGTAGTTATTTTTAGGTTATGATTAGCTATACATTTCAGGTAATTGTGTTTGTCCCTTTTCAAGCTATATTCTGTCTTCTGATGTAGTGATTGATTATGGAAATATATATGTTGATCCCATTTACAATCTTAAAAACAAAAATTCTGCTATTCTTAGGATCTCATTGGATTTAGCAACATAGATGGGTCATTAAGAACAAGTATGTGAATGGGTTACGATAGCAAGGAAAAAGACAGGCAATCTGACCTCGGGGTCTCTGCTAATCTCCTCTTGATCCAGCAGTTAAGAGGCATATTAAACTCAGCCTGGGATGACTTGCCTCCAGTATTCTCTCCCTCCCTGTGGTGAAATCAAAATCCTATCATTCTAGGAAGGAATAAAATATTGTGCCATTGTGCTACTGCAGGAAAATATAATTTTAATTAAATATTACTTTAATTTTACTGGATTTTACAAGTGCAGCAGTAACAGAACGATGAACAACATGGCATAAATTAGGATACTATGCCTTACCAGCAGAATTGTATAACATGCTTTTGGATTAAGATTTGCAAACTTATCAGGCCAAACACACACAGAATAGGTCTGACGATCCAACAATTATTTCTCCTGTTATGACATCATCAAAATATTTGATGCAATGAAAAAAGTAACATAGAAAGAACTAATGTTAAATACTCATCTTCCTACTAAAAGTTTCTTGTTAAGCTAATGGATCAATAATGCAGTCCAAGTCATAGTTTGACAATCTGACTTCAAATGCATTTTCTATTACATAAACATAATAAAAAGAAAAGCCTAAGTCTGTCTCAATGCTATCCCAGGCCTTCCGAGCTCCTACATAAAAGGTTTGATTTGCTGCTTTTCATCTTCCACAGAAACACATAATTTACTGAAGGAAAAAATGTGGATGTTGCAGCTCAGTGGGACCCAGGCCTTGTTGATCCATGTGTGCAGCTGCACATACTACCTAAAGTAAAGCCAGATTTGGTTCAGATGGCTCAGGATATCTCACCTGCTGAGATCCACCCACCCCCCCGCCGCCCCCGCCCCCACCACTTCCCTAGTGAAGTGACTCAGCATACCTTTCTAACTGCAGAATGACAAACAGACAAGGTTAGTAATCAGAACACCACATATAGTGAACTGTGCTTTTATCTGTTAGAGATCAACACTAGATGGTATTATGTTTATAGAGCATAACCAAGCTTTGTGGGGAAAACTTACAATTGCATGCTGAAGACAATTAGAAATTCTCAAGTTATTATATGTTATAATTGATAGACTCCTATATATTTTACCTAGGTTGCGATTCATTTCATGAAAACTACAACTAAGTACAGTACATATTCATACTTCATTTCCCTTTCTCTGTCACAAGATTGATAGTGTAATACCTGTCATGTACTCAGGTTCAAATAGTTGGAGTTGTGGTTTGAAATACCATTTAGGTTTTATATCATACAAAAATTCCAGAGGTATAATAATAGTATAGTGATGTAGACTATTGATAGTCATATTGCCATATACCATGTCCTCTCCATCACCAAGACCTCCTCCTTCCACATCTGTAACATTGTCCGTCTCCACGCCTGCCTCAGCTGATTTGCTGCTGAAATCTCCCATGTATTCTTTTGTTACTTCCAGATTCAAATAATGCTCCATTGGCTTGCCTCCAAGCTTTCACCCCCCATAAACTTGAGCTCATCCAAAACTCTGCTGCCCGTATCGTAACTTGCACAAAGGCTAGAACTTCCTATTCCTTTTCATGCCAGGTTGTAATGTGACATAGATTGTTATGGTGCACTCTGGTATTGTAATTCCACAATGAGCCGGTTAATGAATACAACTTTAATAATGTATCCCGCTTTCACTCTTCTCACACAGAATATTTCAGCAGCTGGAAATTCTCAGGCCAAGGTGAAATTTCCAACTGAAGCCCAAATTCCAAACTAAAGAGCAGCCACTTGGAAAAACATTCCTTGTGGACTTTTGTAACATTAAATAATGGCTTTAATGAGTCAGCTTAGTTTAAAAAAAAATCTTATATGTTTGTTGAGGTATAAATTTTATTTCTAGCTATATATTCATCTGACATGAAGAAAAAAAATGATTGCAAACAACTGTGTGCTGGAGTAATTTGATGGTTTTATGATACTTGCTGGTTCAAATTTGGAAAAAAAATGATTGCTCGGTTTTCTTTTGGTTACTCATTGGGTAAATGTGAACAAATCAAAAAGCACCAATCAAATATGCAGATATTTGAGCCAATAGTTTTTTTTGTCCGATGGACCTGTGCTGTTTTAAAGGTATGATGCTCCGTGATGTAACACCTTGGAGGTGTTATGCTTCTGAGAGTACACACATGCAAATGTGACAGCTTTAAAAAACATATGCTTATGAATGCTGTTAGATGCAAAACATATAAATACATACATTTCTTAGTAGCTTTATTTCAAGGGACTAACTATTTGTGTAAAGTCCTGTCCCCTCAGTACAGATTCACACGAGACATGTAGTGAAGTCAAGGTCACTCTGGACCTGCACCTTTATTTCACAGCTCTGGAATGCTGCACTTGCCTGAGACCTCTCCTTATATACCTGTCTCTTGCAAGTGCACCTCTGGTGGTAAGGTATGCTGGTGGTTACAGGTCATATCTTATTACAGTCATGTATAGCATGTTAGGATACAGTTATATATAATAATGTAAGATACATGACATCACCCTCCCCCAAGGTCTTATTCTCTTTATAGGTTCAGTCTCTCAGGTGGTCTACGCTCTCGCGTGGGGCGTCTGAGTTGTGGTTCAGTTGTTTGCCTTGGTGTTTGTTTTTCTTTGGGTGTGGTTGCTGGTATCTTGCCTGGGCTGTCTGTTTCGATTGGTGTGATTGTTGTTGATTCGCCTGGGCTGTCTGTTGGGATTGCCCTTTCCTCAGGTTGTTCCCTCTGTCTGTCCACCAGGTGTGGTGCGAGTTCCACATTGTAGTCTGCCTCTGGTTCCGCAGTGTTGTTGGTAAATCTGCTTTTGACTTGGTCTACATGCCTCCGGCAGGTTTTGCCATTGTTCATTTGTACTACCAGTAGCCTGTTTCCTTCCTTGCCCGTTACTGTCCCTGCAAGCCATTTGGGACCCCTGCCATAGTTTAGTACAAACACTTTGTCCCCTATCTCATTCCATCTCCCCCTCGAATTTCTGTCATGGTACTCAGTCAGCTTACGGCGCTTTGCCTCAACGATTTTGTGCATGTCTGGGAGGATTAATGAGAGCCTTGTTTTTAAAGTCCTTTTCATCAACAGTTGCGCAGGGGGGATCCCAGTCAGTGAGTGCGGATGAGATCTGTATGCCAGCAGCAGTCGCGACAAGCGACCCTGCAGCTTGGGACCTTGGATTTTAAGCATGCCTTGTTTAATGATTTGCACTGCTCTCTCCGCCTGGCCTTTGGAGGCCGGCTTGAACGGTGCCGTCTTGACATGATTTATGCCGTGGTCAATTATAAAGTCTTGGAATTCTGCTCTGGTGAAGCACGGATCATTGTCACTGACCAATGTGTCAGGGATTCCGTGCATTGCAAACATGGCTGAGAGGCTCTCCACAGTGGTGGAGGTTGCGCTCGAGTTTAAAATGGTGCATTCGATCCACTTTGAAAATGCATCTACAACTACGAGGAACATTTTGCCCATGAATGGCCCCGCTTAGTCTACGTGCACCCGCGACCACGGTTTGGTAGGCCAGGGCCAGGGGCTCAGTGGAGCCTCCCTGGGGGCATTGCTGAGTTGGGCACAAATGGTGCACCTTCGGACGCAGAGCACCAAGTTCGCGTTAATACCAGGCCACCAGACGTGGGATCTGGCTATGGCCTTCATGAGAATGATGCCCGGGTGCTTGCGGTGGAGCTCCCGGACAAATGCCTCTCTGCCTCGCAGAGGCATGACTCCTCGGCTGCCCCACATCAGGCAGTCTGCTTGTAGTGATAGCTCATGCATGCGCCTGTGAAAGGGTTTTAATTCCTCAGGGCAGGCATCGTGAGCCTCTGCCCAGTCACCGGTTAGGACACATCTTTTTACAAAGGATAACGTGGGGTCGCTGGCCGTCCAGACTCTGATTTGGCGAGCCGTCATGGGCGAACCTGTGGACTCAAAGGCATTGATTGCCTTGACTATCTCATAGTCCTGTTCATCAGACCCTTCCGTGGTTGCCAGGGATAGCCTGCTGAGCGCGTCGGCACAGTTGTCTGTGCCTGGTCTGTGCCTTATTGTGTAGTCGTAGGTCGCCAGCATGAGTGCCCACCGTTGAATTCGCGGCGAGGCATTGGCGTTTATTGCGTTGCTCTCGGATAGGAGGGATATGAGGGGCTTGTGGTCGGTTTCTAACGCAAACTTGGCCCCGAAAAGGTATTGGTGCATCTTTTTGACACCGTACATGCACGCGAGCGCCTCTTTCTCTACCATTCCGTAACCGCTCTCCGCCCGCGAAAGTGACCTGGAGGCATAAGCTATGGGTTGTAATTTGCCCGCACTATTGACATGTTGCAAAACGCACCCGACCCCATACGCTGACGCATCGCATGTGAGAACTAGCTTTTTACCTGGGTCAAAGAAAGTCAAAACACTGTTGGAACACAGAAGGTTGCGTGCCTTATTGAAGGCGCGTTCCTGGGCATCCCCCCAAAACCAATCGCACCCCTTCCTGAGTAGCACGTGGAGAGGCTCCAGCAGCGTGCTTAATTTCTGCATAAAGTTCCCAAAGTAATTGAGTAGCCCGAGAAAGGTGCGCAGTTCTGAGACATTCCGGGGCCTGGGTGCCAGGTGAATTGCTTCTGTTTTGGACTCTGTTGGGCGGATTCCATCAGCGACAATCCTTCTGCCCAAAAATTCAACCTCGGGTGCGAGAAACAGGCACTTGGATTTCTTGACTCGTAGGCCTACCTGATCCAACCGCTTTAGTACTTCCTCCAAATTACGGAGATGGGAGTCGGTGTCCCTGCCCGTGATAAGTATGTCGTCTTGAAATACAACTGTCCCCGGGATGGACTTGAGCAGACTCTCCATGTTGCGCTGGAATATGGCAGCTGCCGACCTGATGCCAAATGGGCATCGATTGTACATGAAAAGGCCTCGATGTGTGTTGATGGCGGTGAGTAGTTGGATTCCTCGGTCAATTCTTGCGTCATATACGCAGATGTGAGGTCTAATTTTGAGAAAAGTTTACCTCCAGCCAGTGTGGCAAATAAATCCTCCGCTCTGGGCAGTGGGTACTGGTCCTGTCGGGAGTCTCTGTTTATGGTAGATTTGTAGTCCCCACAGATTCGTACGGATCCATCAGGCTTCATGACTGGGACGATGGGACCTGCCCTGTCGCTAAATTCCACAGGTGATATAATGCCTTCCCACAGAAGCCTGTCTAGTTTGTGTGCAATCTTTTCCCTCATCACATAGGGTACAGCTCTGGCCTTGTGATGGACCGGTCTAGCATTCTGTGTGATGTAGATTTTGACTTTGGCCCCTTTGAAAGTGCCCACACCTGGCTGAAAGAGATGTTCAAATCGCTTTATAACTGTTGAGCATGAGGTCCATTCCTCTGATGACATGGCATGGACATCATCCCATTTCCAGTTTAGTTTTGCCAGCCAGCTTCTCCCCAGCAGTGCTGGGGGGTCTCCGGGGACAATCCACAGGGGAAGTCGGTTCACTGTCCCTTTGTGTGTGACAGAGAGCATGGCGCTGCCGAGGACTGGTACGATTTCTTTGGTATAGGTCATTAGTGCGGTGTCGACCCTTGTGAGTTTTGGTCTGTCTCTTTTATGCGGCCACAGTTGTTCAAATTGTTGAGCGCCCATGAGAGATTGACTCGCTCTCGTATCCAGCTCCATGTTGACAGATATCCCATTGAGTAGGACCCTCATCATTATCGGAAGCGTCCTGTTGTAGGAGCAGCGGCCATTGATCATGTTGACCCGCTGTACCCCGGTGTCCCGGGTACTGTCCTCACCATCTTCTGGTCTGCTTTCCGACTCATCCGATTCGTATACCAGCCGAGCTGCCATTTTTTTGCACATGCGGGCCAAATGCCCTGTATATTCACAATTTCTGCAAACAGCCTGCTGAAATCGACATCCCCTTGATGAGTGCCCACCCCCACACCTCCAGCACAGACCGGTTCCATTGTTCAAAGAGTTCCTAACGAATGAGCTGCATCTGGCTGATCTCTCTTGAGCTTCTCTCAGTTTGTAGTTGATTGCTGGCATTGTGGGTTGATGAGGTGTGAACGGCCGTTCCTGTGGCCCTTGATGGCTTCTGCCTGCAGTCGAGAGCCTGTTCTCCCGGTTTTGTGGAGATTGCCTGTGTGTGGGGGTAGCAGCTTGTTTAGTGCTGTGAACTTCTCGCTGAGCTGCGAGCTGTGAGCCCCGAGCCTCCCATGAGCCGTGAGCCCTGAGTGGCAGCGGCAGGGCGACGGGGAACAGAGAGGCTGGAGGGGCGGGGGTAGAGAGAGATTGGAGGGTGGGGAGAGAGAGGCTGGGGGGGGGGGAAGAGAGAGAGGCTGGAGCGGGGGGAAGAGAGAGACAGGGGGCAGAGAGAGACTGGGGGGGCAGAGAGAGGCTGGGGGGGAGGGGGAGAGTGACAGGCTGGGGGGAGAGAGAGGCAGAGGATGGCGGGGTGGGGGGATCGAAGGGGAGAGAGGGAACTCAGGGAAGACGGATTACATTCTTTCAACCCCCTACAAGGGACATCGTTAGAGTGTATGATATCCAGAAGTCACGACACTGTCACTATTCACTTCATACCCAATAAACCTGTTAACAATCCGTACACAATATCCCATCTATAGTGGGGATGGCGGGGGCGGGGGAAGGATGCACTTGCGCTGGGGTAAGGTACTTCGGCTGGTGGAGGCGTGCACTTGGACTGGGGTAAGGCGCTTCGGTTGGGGTAGGCATGCACTTCGGCTGGGGTAAGACACTTCGGCTGGGGGAGGCATGCACTTGGACTGGGGTAAGGCACTTTTGCTGGGGGAGGGATGCACTTCGGCTGGGGTAAGACACTTCAGCTGGGGGAGGGATGTACTTGGACTGGGGTAAGACACTTCAGCTGGACCTTGCTGTCTTCTGGGGAGCTCTGTCCTCTGTCACTTCAGGAAGTCAAGTTACAATTTGCAAAGTCAGTGAGACCTTGGGATGGGCGGTTCCAGTGAAACATTCCTGTGAAACTTCAGGGTGTGGCTTATCCTCCAAGAGGACCAATCAGAAACAAAGGATGGAGCATGTTGGCCATTATGGCAGTACAAATAAACGCGTCCTTATTTAAACCTAAAAACATTATAATTCATTTTAAAAAATAATTTTGTGCACAAAATACAACTGTACTTTTAAGTCTTTCCTCTGGCATTGTTTATCATAGATCATTTTCCTCCATGGAAATTATTAAAATGTAGTGTTTTTTAAAATCATAATTATTTAAGTATGTTTTATATCTATGCTATATAGTGAGCTGAATTGTACTTACTTCAAAACTTATTTAAAAAAATGTCACATTTGATTTTCGACGTTCAAAATGAATTTGAAGTTAAATCTTTTGTTTTCTCACAAATTTTCTCGTCTCCTCTTCTTTCCTTGATGAGGTATGGATGTTCCATGCATGCCCTCAGCTACTTTGCCCAAGTAGTTATCTGACAGTGACTGTTGGCAGGATATTTAACTGATTCTATATTTTCACACATGCACTCCCAGCACTAAATAATGATCAGGAGCAAGAACACTGGCTGATTTTCTCCTCCCTAGCCCTAACCGAGGTGAATTTTTGAGTCCCCACTGCAGCACTGGCTGAGGTCATTTAAATCACTGCAGTCCTCTCTGTACAGCTCAGCTACACATTGCAAAAGCTCATGAAGCCATTGGGGAGTGCAGCTGAATTTGGATCTGGCAAAATAATATGAAAACATCAAAATGAGGCATTATTTCATTAAGTGTCAGTGTCAAAGTGTCAAAATAAGCCAGGTATAAAACCACTTCCATGTGTTTTTGAATAATAATGAATCTATTACAAATAATCTGTAACAACTCACTTCTATGTAGCTTTATTTTTAGATTTTTTTCCCTTTTCCCCTTTCTAGCCACCTCCCCTGAGTCATACATTATATCTTAGCCAAGATGACAAGAAGACAATCTGTTCTCAAGTACTATGCCAATGCCATTCTGTAACTAGTTGCTATGAAGTTGCCAAGAGTGGCCCAGGAGGGTGCCTCTTCCTCCAATTTTCACTCTCTCCCTGTGGGGAGGTGCCTCCTCCTAATAACACAGCTGAATTTGAGAACTTGCCGTGTAAGGAATCAAAAACATGAATTAATGTCCTTCCACTGTGTGGCATGACACTGATACAATGTGCCGCAACACTGCCACTCTTTTGAATCTTTTGACCATCACCTGTGCCCACATTTACCTTATAGTATCAGCCCAATAGAAACTAGCACAGTGGGTTATTTTGCTTTTTATCTTTATCATATGATTTGATATTTCTGTTCCTTCATATTTATATCTGACTCATTTTATATCTTTACATCTGATTATCTGATACTTATAGTTGCAATTCAATACTCTGCTTGCACTGCCTGGCTGAAGATTCAATTCTTCTGCCCAGAAGAGAACTCTGCACAAGCATGTTTACACACACGGACAGGACTTCTCGCCCAGCAGTTAAATATTGAATGCTGCAGATAGGTGTTAAAAGTGTTCAGGAGGTCCAAGGGCACTTTTTACACCCAGTTTGACTTTGCACTGGAATTACATTCCACGTGGTTTCAAACCAAAGCAGTGTGAGACTATTCTCTCCAGGAACTCACACCACCTCTCTCTGGAGTCAGGTCAGGCCCTGACTCCAGGTTTGCAGTACAATTTTAGCATCAGTGCAAAGTGCTTCTGCTTTGAAATCAAAATCAAAATCAAAATGTCAGAGTGTTCAACTAACTTTCCTTCTGGTATACACCTATTTAAGAACATAAGAGTGGGAGTAGGCCATATGGCCCCTCAGGCCTGCTCCACCATTCAATAAGATTATGGTTGATCTACCTCAACTCCACTTTCCCACCCGATCGATCTCCCAAGGATTTATTGGATATTGTCTGGACATTGCATTTAATATTTTTCTCACCACAGAAAGAAAGCTAGAAGCTGTTTGTGGGAGGGGCCCAGGTGCGGCTCCATGTTGGACTAAGAATGATGGGCAGGGAGTCTGAAATGACAATGGCCAACATAAGGCAGAAGGTGGGCTAATGAAGTACATTGTTAGGCAAGGTGACCTTGTCAATCAGTGATTACCTGGATGAGCTACCAGAACAACAGACAGCCATTAAGCCCAGACTGCCTGGAAGCAAAAACCCATCACTGGACTCAAACACAGGAAGCTTCGAAAACAAGGAACTTTATTGAGTAAAAGCAGAAGATACACCCACAGGAAGCCTCGAAACAAACTTTATTCAGCCTGAAAAGGCAAACGAACTTGGGATATAAAAGCATGCCATGTGGACACAGCTCTCTCTCTCAGCTCATTGCTTCGCCCCTACAAGAATTCAACCCTCCGTATTGTGACGGAGAGAAGAAACCAGAAGAGACACCTTTTCATCGGAAGAAGCAGAGAGTAAGCCAGTGAAATCGGTGAGCATTTCTGCACACACATCTTTTAAGATCACAGCCACGGTGTGAGGGGGTATCGTGCGTTCTCCCAACCAAATTCTTAGGGGTTTACAGGGAGGTGTTTTAGACGTCGGGGTACTTCACATTAGGGGGCTGTTAGACAGGCCACACTGTGTATTGTACTGCATTTGTTTGTTTTACACACCAGGGTGTGTGTGGTTTTACTGGGTGCAGGTAAAGCATTGCCGGTTGAGATATCTGTCCGTGACTCATTCATCTGTTCAGTACAGTAATCACTCCCAGGTCTAGAACTAGTGTAACATGGGGGTGCGTCAAAAATACCTAAGGGAAACCACTTACAGAATTGGTGACCTGCAGCAGGACCTGGGTGTACTGAACAGAGAGTTATGGAAGATATTAAGCCAAGAGATCGTCAATGGGAGCTAGGATTTCCTCATATATCTTTGGGAAAGTTAACGTAACACAATAGTGGATACTAGACCTTTTGCGGGCTGAGAGTCCAGAGGACAAAGCTGCTGAGTGGACGGGGAGTAAGGAGCATAGAAAGGCAAAAGAAAAGATCATCTGGCTCCTGTGTCTGCAGAAGCAAGTCCAACTGCTTAGGGAGCGGGTTGGTAGGCTTAAGGCAGAGCTCAAAGAGTCCAAGGAGCAGTCAGCCGCAAGGGCCGTGGTAGGAACGAGGCTTTTAGATGAGTTCAGCGAAGAAAAGCAGGAGAGGCACACTCAGGAGAAAACCTCCCGTAACAAAAGGGAGCACCTGCAGTGTTAGGTAACAGAGGCCAAGCTCAATGAGCAGGTCGCACGGGAGGAGACCGCTCGTCTAGCGGGTAAAGTAAACGGGCTGGAGGGGCAACTGAAGGATATTAAGACAGCGTATAGGATAGCCAGCAGTAAGGGTTTTGAAACTGGGAATCCCGGGCCCTGCCAAGAGAAAATCCAAAGTTTGACTCCAGCTCTTGCCAAAGCCAAAGGCATGATTTGCTTGATGGCCCCGGGGGAAGCTCGGGTGGATTGGGAAGAGGAAGGAGAAGGTAGTGAGGATTGGGGGCAGGGTGGGGGACGTCCGACCACCGCTTGAAGCACCAAAGGGACCCATGCATCCCATACGGCAGCAGAAATACAGTGCGCCCATAGACGGCCAAGGTCAGGGGGCGCTGCAAAGTGATTTTGTGTTCCCATTCACAACCCCACAGCTGTAAAATATGATTTCATGGGTGCCCAAGCTTACCAACGAAGGAGACCCATCGGTCCAGTTCACGGAGGTGAAACAGGTGGGAGGGATTAATGGGTGTAATGGAGCAGAGGTTCACAAGCTGCTATTATTTTACCTGGAGGGGAAGATGTATCAGGCCCTGCTGAAAGCAATAAGGGGCAGGGAACCATAGTGGGCTTAAAGGAGGAAATCCTAAGAGTCATAGGTCATGCCCAGGGTAGTCCATTCTCCAGGGTGGAAAGGATGCTGCAACTGGCTGGGGAAGCACCTCAGGTTTTTGTGGACCGGCTCTGGCCGATCTAAAATAAAGCCTGTCATGGAGTGCTGGACCGAGCGCGTTCCGTCATGGATCAACAATCGGCACCTCGCAGCGTTCAGCCTGTACAGTAATTCGTTGAGCCCGTGTCAGCTCCATCTAGCCTCCGAAGCCTACCCAGTCCCAGTGGATTGCGGTCAGTCCAACCACACAATCATGGGGATAGTGTTGCGTATGCCGGTAATGGGCGGGACATCACAACCAGCGCTGGTATACAGGGTGGAGAACATTGGGGTCATACGGGAAGGAGTGCACGTGCAGTATCATGCGGTCCCATCATTTGTTATAAAGTGGGAGCACGTCATGACCGGCACTGACCTCAAGGGGTGCCAGAGCAGGGGTGCATACGTCATATTGTGTCCCCAGCATTTGAACGCGTTCGATCGGCCAGAGTGCTGGTTTGAATCAGAGAGTCGAGAGCCTATCAATTGCACCATGGAGGTGAGGGCTCAGAGCCACGTTCCACCTCAGGTAGCATATGCGGGCAACGGGACATACTGCGCAACCACAAGTGTGGACCGGTATCGAGTGCACCGGGACACTTGGTGTCCGGTCACCGACAGTACTTTCTGCTTCAAACCCCACGCTGAAGTTCAAGTGGCACAGGAACGTATTATTCCGATCCCAGAACCATCCACGGTACATATTATGGTAAACGACACGATCCCGAACCTGCAACAGTACATTACCCAGTTTGGGTATCAGATTCCTTTTCTGCCGGAACACCTAACAATGTTATTAAAGGCCGTTGAGCTATCCCAAAAACATTATTTCACACTGGAACAGACAAATCAGGACACAGGGGAAAGAATTAAAGGGATAAATTCCCCGCCCTGGTGGGACCTTAGTATAAGTGTGGCGGTTCCTCCGTGGATCTGGATATGCTCACATGCTCTCGTCATTGTACAGTTTTTGATTGTGATATATCTGTTGTGTATTTCTTGTAAAAAGAGAAGACAGGTACTCCGGAGTCAATGAGAGGCCGTAGTTAACGAACCTTGAATGTAACTTTCTGTATCTATATGGTCACAGTACGATGCACAGTTGTATTTTGAAGACGTATATTTTGAGTGGTTTAAAAGTAAAAGGGGACAGGATTGGTTAGGAACCACGATGCTTGCTCACCAGCAGACGTTGATATGTTCTAGAAAACTCTTGAAATATCATAGGGGGAACTATAAGGACTGGAAGCATTGAACCCCAAGGATTTATTGGACATTGTCTGGACATTGCGTTTAATATTTTTCCCACCACAGAAAGAAAGCTGGAAGCTGTTTGTGGGAGGGGCCCAGGTGCGGCTCCCTGTAGGACTTAGAATGATGGGCAGGGAGTCTGGAATGACAATGGCCAACATAAGGAGGTGGGCTAATGGAGTCCATTGTTATCCAGGTAATCACTGATTGACGAGGTCGAGTTACCAGAACAATAGAGAGCCATTAAGCCCAGACTGCCTGGAAGTGAAAACCCATCACTGAACTCAAACACAGGAAGCCACTAAAACAAGAAACTTTATTGGGTAAAAGCAGAAGGCACACCCACAGTTTTATGTATGTAAACATTGTAACTGTGTAAGACTTGCCACCAGAGGGTGCAACTGTTGGAGGCCCAAGGGTCACCTGCACACCTCGTGCAAGGGAGTATAAAAGGTTGTCTGTCGTGCTGCTTCGGCATCTGGAGTTGTATTCAAGAGACTAAGGTCACATCAGCTTTAGCTCACAGTACTCAGTCTTGTGGAGTTCTTCCACACCTAACAATTGGTGATCAGTAACAGATTATGAACTTTCACGCGGTCATGGCTGCCGTTGGTATTTTTTAGAGAGAGTTGTGGAGGGTGATGATGATTGGGAAGCCTTTGTTGAGCGTCTCGACCAGTACTTCATGGCCAACGAGCTGGATGGGGATGATAAAGCGAGCAAGCGCAGGGCGATTCTCCTCACCATGTGTGGGTTCACAATATATGGCCTCATCAAGAATCTGCTAGCACCGGAGAAACCAATGGAGAAGACATGTACAGAGTTGTGTATGCTGGTTCGGAACCACCTCAAGCCGAAGGAGAGCGTCTTAATGGCCAGGTATCGCTTCTACACGCACCACCGCTCTGAGGGTCAGGACGTGGCGAGTTATGTCGCCGACCTGAGATGCCTTGTGGGAACTTGCGAATTTTCTGGATTTTGGGGGGAAATTCTGCGGGACTTTTTTGTGCTTGAATCCCTAGACCTGAGCAAGCATCAAGATAGCCCAGGCATTCATACCACGAGTGATAATACCAGACAGATATCTTCCAGGCATCGAAGCTCACCGGCATGTACTCTGCATAAAATAACGTCGCTAGCAAGCAGAACTGCATATGACAGGGCCTACACGTCTGCAGCTGCAAGACCTAGGATGACTCAGAGTCCGCCATCGGGTGTGAATGTAAATCCATTAGCATCATGTTGGCACTACGAGGGTAATCATCGAGCCCATCAATGTTGATTCAAGCACTATATGTGCAAAGGCTGCAAAACAATGGGGTACCTCCAGTGAATGTGCAAGAGTGCTGTGACTCACCACGTGGCAGAGTCGGCACAGGATGATCGATCCGGCGCGGATCACGCAGAACAAACAAGAGAGGCAACTCAACCTGAGGAAGAAGTGTATGGGGTACACACCTTCACCACCTCCTATCATGCTGAAAGTCAAATTGAACGGTATTCCGGTATCAATGGAGTTGGACACGGGAGCGAGTTGGTCAATTATGAGCCAGAAGGCTTTTGAGAAACTGTGGAGCAACAAGGCACAAAGGCCCAAACTGAGCCCGATTCAGACAAAGCTGCGCACCTACACCAAAGAGCTCATACCAGTCATTGGCAGTGCTGCAGTTAAGGTATCGTACAATGGAGCTGTGCATGATTTATCATTGTGGATTGTACCAGGCGATGGCCCAATGCTATTCGGCAGAAGCTGGCTGGGAAAGATTGGATGGAACTGGGACGACATCAAAGCACTATCTTCAGAGGATGATGCCTCGTGTTCCCGAGTGCTGAGCAAGTTTCCGTCGCTATTTGAACCAGGCATCGACAACTTCACAGGCGCCAAGGTGCAGATCCATCTAGTCCCCGATGCAAGGCCCGTTCATCACAAGGCTCGAGCGGTTCCATATATGATGAGGGAGAAAGTCGAGATTGAACTGGACAGACTTCAACGAGATGGAATCATATCGCCAGTCGAAGTCAACGAGTGGGCCAGTCTGATTGTTCCAGTGTTGAAAAGCGATGAAAAGGTCAGAATCTGCGGAGACTACAAGGTAACGATCAACCGACTCTCGTTACAGGACCAGTACCCACTACTCAAGGCGGATGACCTGTTCACAACATTAGCAGTGGGGAACTCATTCACCAAGTTGGATCCAACCTCCGCCTACATGACACAGGAGCTGGCTGAATCTTTGAAAAGATTGACATGCATCAACACGCACAAAGGACTATTTATATACCACAGGTGCCCTTTTGGGATTCGCTCGGCTGTTGCCATCTTCCAGAGGAACATGGAGAGTCTGCTGAAATCAGTTCCACGCACCGTTGTATTTCAGGACAACATCTTGATCACCGGTCGTGACACCACCGAACACCAGAACAACCTGGAAGAGGTTCTAAGTCGACTAGACAGAGTGGGACTCAGGTTGAAACGCTCCAACTGTGTTTTCCTGGTGCCAGAGGTTGAATTTTTGGGGAGAAAGATTGCAGCAGACGGCACCAGACCAACGGACTCAAAGACAGAGGCCATCAAGAATGCACCCAGACCACAGAATGTGATGGAGCTGTGTTTGTTCCTGGGATTCCTCAACTATTTTGGTAACTTTCTATCCGGGTTAAACACTTTGCTGGAACCGTTGCACATGTTGCTACATAAGAGTGGCAACTGGATTTGGGGTAAATCTCAAGAGACAGCCTTTGAGAAGGCCAGAAACCTACTTTGTTCTAATAAGTTACTTGTACTGTATGACCTGCGTAAACGATTAGTGCTAGCTTGTGATGCACCTTCGTACAGGGTTGGCTGTGTGTTACAGAGTTGCCTGGGAACTTAGACTCTTTGACATCGACATCGCTGCCCTAAGCGAGACCCGGTGGGCAGAGGAAGGCCAGCTCAAGGAACAGGGTGGAGGTTACAACTTTTTCTGGAAAGGAAAACCAGAGGAAGAGCGCTGCCTTCATGGAGTCAGCTTCGCCATCAAAAATGAACTGGTCGGCCGCCTCAAAGACTCCCCCTGCGGGATTAATGAAAGCCTGATGACCCTTCGCCTTACCCTATCCCGGAATCAATGCACCACAGTAATCAGTGCATACACCCCAACACTCGATGCAACGGTTGAGGCTAAAGAGGGTTTTTATTCCAACCTTGAGACATCCCTGTCCTGCGTCCCCAAGGATGGCAAATTGATCCTCCTAGGAGACTTTAATGCTAGGGTCGGCAAAGACACAGCCCTCTGGGGTGGCGTGATTGGCAGAGAGGCACCCTACTCCTGACAAAATGTCTAGAACATGAACTCCTCATCACCAACACCCTGTTCCGCCAGAGGGACAAATAGAAGGCGTCGTGGCAACACCCTCGCTCCAAAAACTGGCACCGACTGGACTGTGTCATCGTCCGAGCCAAGGATCGCAAGGATGTGCGCATCACCCGCGCCATGACGGGAGCTGACGACTGCTGGACGGACCATCGCCTAATACGATCCATGATCAATATTAACATAGCCCCAAAGCAGAGGAGACAGCAGAAGCAGTGCCACAAAAAAAATTAATGCCGGGCACTTAAAGACCCAGCTAAGAGAGCCCTATACAGCCAGCGCCTCACAGCCAATCTGGCATGCCTTGATGACCCTGAGATGCTCAATGCCCACAGCGCTTGGTCTGCCCTCCAGGCCTCCATAACCAGTGCCTGTGAAAAGACATTTGGTTACTCAACCAAAAAACACCAGGACTGGTTTGATGAAAATGATCAGGAGATCCAAGAACTAATAGATCGTAAGGGCAGAGCATTTCTGAGCCTCAAGCAACAAACAAACTCGGGAGCTACAAAGCAAGATTACAGACAGCTCAAGGCTGAGGTCCAACAAAAAACCCGGGACCTAAAGAACAGGTGGTGGATCGGGAAAGCCCAGGTGATACAACAACTAGCCGACAGCCACGACACACGGGGATTCTTCACTGCAGACAAGGCCACCTACGGTCCAAACTCCCAAGGCCCCAGCCCACTCCTGGCAAAGAATGGGGAAACACTCATCAAGGACACCGAGGCTGCCAGGGCCCACTGGAAGGAGCACTTTGAAGATCTCCTCAATCAAGACTCTGCCTTTGACTCGAGTGTTCTCAACTCCATCCCGCAGCATGCAACCTGCCACCACCTCAGTAAAACTCCAACGCTGCAAGAGGTAGGCAAAGCCATAACACAACTCAAGAATAATAAGGCTACGGGTGTGGATGGAATTCCTGCTGAGGCGCTAAAATATGACAGCAAGATGCTGTTGGCATGGATACCATGACCTCATCTCTCTCATTTGGAGGGAGGAGAGCATGCTGGGAGATCTCAAAGATGCAGTGATCGTGTCCATTTTTTAAAAAGGGGACAAATCCGACTGTGGCAACTACAGGGGAATCTCCCTGTTATCAACCACTGGGAAAGTTGTCGCTAGAGTCCTCCTCAACCATCGTCTCCCTGTGGCCAAGAAGCTCCTCCCGGAATCACAGTGTGGATTTCGTCCCCTACGGGGAACAACGGACATGATCTTTGCTGCACGACAACTGCAGGAAAAATGCAGGGAGCAGCACCAGCCCTTATACATGGCCTTTTTTGATTTACAAAGGCCTTTGTCACTGTCAACCATGAGGGCTTATGGAGCGTCCTCCTCCGTTTTGGGTGTCCCCAAAAGTTTGTCAAGATCCTTCGTCTGCTCCACGACAACATGCAGGCTGTAATCTTTACCAGCGGATCTGTTACAGACCTATTCCACGTCCGAACCGGGGTCAAACAGGGCTGCATCATCGCTCCAACCCTCTTCTCAATCTTCCTTGCTGCCAGGCTCAACCTCACTGTCAACAAGCTCCCCGCCGGAGTGGAACTAAACTACAGAACCAGTGGGAAGCTGTTTAACCTATGCTGCCTCCAGACCAGATCCAAGATCACCCAAACCCATGTCGTTGAACTGCAGTACGCGGACGACACCTGCATCTGCGCACATTTGGAGACTGAACTCCAGGATATAGTCGATGTATTCACCGAGGCATATAAAAGCATGGGTCTTACGCTTAACATCCGTAAGACAAAGGCCCTCCACCAGCCTGTCCTCGCTGCACAGCACTGCCCCCTAGTCATCAAGATTCACAGCACGGTACTCGACAACATGGACTACTTCCCATACCTCGGGAGCCTCTTGTCAACAAAGGCAGACATTGATGCGGAGATTCAACATCACCTCCAGTACGCCAGTGCAGCCTTCGGCCGCCTGAGGAAAAGAGTGTTCGAAGACCAAGCCCTCAAACCTACCACCAAGCTCGTGGTCTATAGGGCTGCAGTAATTCCCGCCCTCCTGTATGGATCAGAGGCATGGACGACTTACAGAAGACACATCAAGTCGCTGGAGATATATCACCAATGATGTCTCTGCAAGATTCTGCAAATCCCCTGAGAGGAAAGACGCACCAACATCAATATCCTCGCCCAGGCTAACATCCCCAGCATTGAAGTACTAACCAGACTAGATCAGCTTCGCTGGGCAGGCCACTTAGTTCGCATGCCAGACACGAGACTCCCTAAGCAACTGCTCGATGCGGAGCTCCTTCATTGTAAATGAGCCAGAGGTGGGCAGCGGAATCGTCACAAGGACACCCTCAAAGCCTCCCTGGTGAAGTGCGACATCACCACTGACGTCTGGGAGACCCTGGCCCAAGACCGCCCTAGTGGAGAAAGTGCATCCGGGAGGGCATTGAGCTCTTCGAATCTCAACACTGCGAGCGTGAAGAGGTCAGGCACAGGCAGCGGAAGGAGCGTGTGGTAAATCAATGCCAACCCCCCCCTTCCCCCGATGAATATCTGTCCTACTTGTGACAGGGTCTGTGGCTCTCGTGTTGGACTGTTCAGCCACCAAAGAACTCACTTTAGGAGTGGAAGCGGGTCTTCCTCGATTCCGAGGGACTGCCTCTGATGACAGCAAACCAATGTATCAGGCAAACTTCAGCCAGTTGCATACGAGTCTAGAAATCTATCTAAGGCTGAAAGAGCCTGCAGTATGGTCGAGAAAGAGGCGTTAGTATTTGTATATGGGGTTAAGAAAATGCGCCAATATCTATTTGGACTTCAGTTTGAGCTTGAAACCGACCACAAACTGTTCATTTTGCTGTTTTCAGAAAGCAAAGGTATAAACACCAATGCTTCGTCCCGCATCCAAAGATGGGCACTAACATTGTCCACCTATGACTATGTTATCCGCCCCAGACCAGGCACGGAGAACTGTGCTGATGCCCTCAGTCGGCTACCATTGCCCACCACCGGGGTGGAAATGGTGCAGCCCGCACACTTGCATCTGGTCATGGATGCTTTTGAGAGCGAGGGGTCACCCGTCACTGCTCGCCAGATCAGGACCTGGATCAGCCAGGACCCTGTGCTATCACTTGTAAAAAGTTGTGTCCACAATGGGAGCTGGTCGGTCATTCCCGGGAAAAAGCAAGATGAAATTAAGCTGTTTCACCGACGTAAAGATGAAATGTCCATCCAGTCGGATTGTCTCTTATGAGGTAATCGCGTGGTTTTGCCAAAAAAGACAGGGAAACATTTATACGCGACCTACACAATACTCACCCAGGCATAGTGATGAAGGCTATAGCCAGGTCGCATGTTTGGTGGCCTGGCATTGACTCGGACTTAGAGTCATGCATACACCAGTGCAACACGTGCTCACAATTAAGCAATGCACCAAGGGAGGCTCCATTGAGTCTATGGTCATAGCCCTCCAAACCGTGATCCAGGATCCACGTAGATTTTTCTGGCCCCTTTCTCAGAAAGATGTTTTTAGTTATAGTGGACGCTTACTCTAAATGGATTGAATGCGTAAGCATGTCATCCAGCACATCCACTGCCACCATTGAAAGCCTCCGGGCTATGTTCGCCACCCATGGCTTGCCCGACGTCCTTGTCAGTGACAATGGACCGTGTTTCACCAGCTCGGAATTCAACGAGTTTATGACCCGCAATGGCATCAAGCATGTCAGGTCTGCCTGTTTAAGCCCGCATCCAATAGTCAAGCGGAACGGGCAGTCCAAACTGTCAAGCAGAGCTTGAAACGCGTGACGGAAGGCACCTTGCAGACTCGCTTATCTCGGGTTCTGCTCAGCTACCGGACGCGACCCCACTCACTCACTGGAGTTCCCCCTGCAGAATTGTTAATGAAGAGAGCACTCAAAACCAGGCTCTCCCTAGTCCACCCGGATCTAAATGATCATGTGGAAACATGGCATCACCGGCAAAACATGTACCACGATCGCACGGCTGTATTGCGTGACATTGATGTTGACGACCCTGTGTTTGTCCTGAACTACAGTCATGGTCCTAAATGAGTTGTTGGCACTGTCTTGGCCAAGAAGGGGAATAGAGTATTTATAGTCAAACTATTGAATGGACAAACATGCAGAAAGCATTTGGATCAGACCAAACTACGGTTCACCGACAACCAGGTACAACCTGAAGAGGACATCACCATCATCGATCCACCAACACACACCCAACCAGCAATCGACCTCACTGTCAATCAAGAGGATGAATCCACCATTCCCATCAGTCCTGTCAGACCAGCCGCGCCGCAGTGCAGCAATGGTCCGATCAACTCACCCATGCCAGAGTTTCAACTCAGACAATCAACCAGGGAGCTTAGGGCCCCAGATCGTCTCAACTTGTAAATAATTTGTATCAAAGATTTTTTTTGGTGGGGAGTGATGTTATGTATGTAAACATTGTAACTGTGTAAGACTTGCCACCAGAGGATGCAACTGTTGGAGGCCCAAGGGTCACCTGCACACCTCGTGCAAGGGAGTATAAAAGGTAGTCTGCCATGCTGTTTAGGCACTCTGGAGTTGTATTAAAGAGACTAAGGTCACATCAGTTTTAGCTCACAGTACTCAGTCTTGTGGAGTTCTTCTATACCTAACACACAGGAAGCCTTGAAACAAACTTTCTTCAGCCTGAAAAGGCAAACGAACTTGGGATATAAAAGCATGCCATGTGGACACAGCTCTCTCTTTTGCCTCGCTCCTATAAGAATCCAACCCTCCGTATTGTGATGGAGAGAAGAAACCAGAAGAGACACCTTTTCATCAGAAGAAGCAGAGAGTAAGCCAGTGAAATCAGTGAGCATTTCTGCACACACATCTTTTAAGATCACAGCCACGGTGTGAGGGGGTATCATGCGTTCTCCCAACCAAATTCTTAGGGGTTTACAGGGGAGGTGTTTTAGACGTCGGGGTACTTCACGTTAGGGGCCTGTTAGACAGGCCACACTGTGTATTGTACTGCATTTATTTGTTTTACACACCAGGGTGTGTGTGGTTTTACTGGGTGCAGGTGTATGTTTAGCTTTAATAAAGCATTGTCGGTTGAGACTGAGGCATTTGTCCGTGACTCATTCATCAGTACAGTACAGTACAGTAATCACTCACACTAGTTCTAGACCTGGAACATGGGGGTGCTCTGAAAACACCTAAGGGAAACCACTTACACCCCATACCCTTTGATTACCTTAAATTTAAATTAATTCCACAAGTAAGTTTATTCAAGCATTAGAAATAGTACGGTGTGGTGTTTTTTAATCAACCCCCATTAAGAGTCCTTTAATAAAGTAATGTTGTCATGACACCAGAGTGCTATGTTGTGGGCATATGCTGTGCCATGGAGTGATAAGGTGTGGCTTTTCATTTGTGAATCTCCATGTGGACTTTTAATGATCTCACCTATGCCAGCAGTAGTGTGTGTGTGTGTGTGTGTGTGGTGGGGGCGCTGGAGACTTAAACAAAAGTGGGGGGAGGGGGGGAGGATCAAATATCAAAAGTAACCGTTTGCCATTGCCGCAATCCTTTTGTGCAGCCAATTCACGAGTAATATTGCATTAATTTTACTGTTTACCATATTTTATTGGAAACTTCACAAAGTGCTTCACAGCATTATTTTTGAGGTGCAGTGACTGTTGCTATGTCGGCAAACACAAGAGGTATTATGCACATAGCAGGATTCCACAAACAGCATTTGTTTTGGATAACGTTGGTTGAGGACAAATATTGGCCAGGGTACTGGAAGAACGTTTTGCTTTTCTTTGAATCACGGATCTTTAACTGAACAAGGAGCAAGGAAGTTGAGTTAGGAATAGTGGCAAAGAGAATGCAGGAGAAAAAAAAGTATCCAATTTTAAATAGCGTGGTCCCCCGAAAACATTATCATAAATTGATGTGTAAAAGTTGATCTTCAGCTCTGCTGGGAATTAAAGTACTAATATGAATAGAACCGGGTTAAAATCTAATTTATTTTAGTGCGTTGCGAGCGTGAGTCCCCAGTGCAGGTACCGCTGGACAGGGTGGTAGACCTGGAGTGGCGGCGTTATTAATACGACAGCAATGCAGCGGCGGAGCGGGGGGAGAAATAAATACACTGACTGACCTTTCGGCGCTGAAGCGACTGTTGAATAGGTAAAGTATCGCGAGAGCTTCGGCGAGTCCCAACACTCAACAACAGTTGGCTGCGCGGCCACTAACATCTGGGCCGCAGATGAAGGGACCACACAGTAGCTGCGCACACACTGTCCCCATGAGCGCTTGTCCCGGGCCGGACTCTCGCACCAGTCGCCGTGTTCAGGTAAAGTGGGGCACCTGGTGGGGCGCGCGCTGGCCGCACTGAGCCGCGCGCTCCGGGCCAGCCAGCCAGGACAGCACAGCACAGGCAGGCAGAGCGAGCCGGCGCTGCTGCTGCTGCTCCCTTCCCTTCTCTGTCCGCTCCGCTCCAAGTTTTGTTGAGGCTTGGGCTTTGCTAGGAGTTATGTTTGTGTGTGTGTTTGCTTCCTCCTCCTTTCTTTCAGTGGCTTATCGCTACTGCCCCCCTAGGCCGAAGTAACAAGGTAGAGTTTTACTTTTCCAGCGAATAATTGTTATAATTTTACAGTGTACGTGCGTGCATATATATTTTTTAACTTTGGAAAGTTGGACTTTTTCCCCTCCCATTTTAAACTGGCAGGAAGAGAAGGATACAAAATTGAAAAATGTTCCTTCGTCGGACAATGGTGAAGAAATGGAACTCTTTCCTCCTCCTCCCCCCACCCCCCTTTCATGATAGTGTTGGCTGCGAACTCGATTTAAAGTAACATATGGCATTAAAAGGAGCACAGCTGGAGGTAGCATTTACATTGCCAGTGATGTCAGAGCAGCTGACTCTCCAGCTTGTTCCTGTAGTTAGCAAACCTAGCTCTCCTGCTTTTCTTCTGCTGCTTTGGCGGGGGGGGGGGGGCAGCTTTCCTCATGATCCATTTCGGATTTCCAACGTATTTACTCAGTGGGTGTCCGAAAAGGAAAAAAATAACACAGAAAAGCTTTCACGCTTTTGAGGGAGGAGGGAACCAAAAGGGGGCGTGAGAATTTGTTTTATTCGCTTTGCTTGTGGACAAGGTATAAAGTAAACAGTTGTTTTCTGGCGATTCGAGCGATCATTGAATTAACGCTGTTTTGTCATTTTGAAGTGTCAAAGTTTGGTGGTTACTTGGGAAACTAATTGCTTTAAATGATCGTTGCTTAATTTGCCTAATTGATAACATTTTTCTGACAGCTGTCGTGTTTCAGATGCCATCTGCACGAACACTGGTGCTCGTTACAAATCCGTACAATCGTTAAGAACATAAGTTTGAGTCTTTTTACCTTTCTAGACTCATGTGTTTTAATATATTGAGCTATTGATGGCGCAGTTTTAATTAACTGCAGCTGGCATTTCTTCTGTTTTAATTTCTGTTCGATTTTCGTGTTTTAGCAGGTTATGAAGGAAGAATGGAGTTTCCAGACCATAGCCGGCAGTTGCTGCAGTGTCTGAGTCAGCAGCGTCACCAGGGTTTTCTCTGTGATTGTACTGTTCTTGTTGGAGACGTTCAGTTTAGAGCCCATCGTGCAGTGCTTGCTTCATGCAGCATGTACTTCCATCTATTCTACAGGGACCAGCTGGACAAAAGAGACATTGTGCATTTGAACAGTGACATTGTCACAGTTCCTGCCTTTGGCCTGCTTCTTGAATTCATGTATGAGGGAAAACTTCAGTTTAATAGTCTACCAGTTGAAGATGTGCTAGCTGCAGCCAGTTACCTTCACATGTACAACATTGTGAAAGTCTGTAAGGGGAAATTGAAAGATAAAGAACTGTGTGTAGATGAAAAATTGAATGGTAATGCACTTGGATCCGTCAAAGAAGAGAGTTCTTCAGAAAGTGACGAGCTAATAGCGCATAATTTTGACACACAAAGCAAGCAAAATTGTATAATTGCAGAATATAAAAAACCCACAGGCAGTGAGAAGGTTAATGGACATTCTAGGAGTTTCTCTGATCATGTAGGTGTCACTTCTGTATCTACAGAACCAGAATCATGCAATGCAGCAGCTGGAAAAACAAAGTCCAGTGTAAATAGTTCCACAGGACCTTTGTCTCAAAGAGCTGTTGACCATATCAAGGCCTCAGCTGATGTGGACTGTGCTCTAGATCTGTCTTTCAAGTCTGTGTCTGGAAGAGATTTATTTTACTCCCCCTATGTTGCTGGACAGCTGGCCTCCGACAGCCAGCAGCAGGGCACCGCACCACTTGTTGGAGATGAACAAGAGTTGTTGTCAGACCAGGAGGACAGTGAAGAAATGGATCCAGCAAGTCAGAGTGGGAATTCTGCCAATAGTATGATGGCAGGATTTGGACCTGTGTTCCCAGGGAATGGTGTGACACATACTGAAGGAGTAGAACATGAACGAGACGGGAGTGAGGATGACGTACCATCATCTGATATTTCAAACACCAGGATGGTAATGTCGACAGGACATATTTTTATCTGTCCTCTCTGCAGCAAAGGCTTCCCAAGCCCACATGTTCTTCAGCTTCACCTGAGCACTCACTTCAGGGAAAAAGATGGTCCTCGGGCCAAAATGCCTACTGATGGCTCTGTGCCCACCTGCTCACAGTGTGGGAAAACCTTTTCCTGCATGTACACATTAAAGCGTCATGAACGAACTCACTCAGGCGAGAAGCCTTACACCTGTGGTCAATGTGGAAAGAGCTTCCAGTACTCTCATAATCTCAGCCGTCATGCAGTTGTGCACACCAGGGAGAAACCACATGCCTGCAAATGGTGTGAAAGACGATTTACGCAGTCGGGTGACCTGTACAGGCACATACGCAAGTTCCACTGTGGTCTTGTAAAGAGTGTTGCTATTAGATAATGTCTAGCAGCAAATCTGAATATCTGCTTAAAATTAATGTATATCTCTGGAAATCTTGCATGGTTTAGATTAAAGTGTAAAACAAATTCCACTGCATGGCTTTCTTGCATAAAATGTGAAAAGTCTGCTTTCAATATTTTAAAATTTGTTAAAGCTGCAATACTTCATAGGAAACAATTTTTCAATATTTTAATGGTTTTCTTATTTTTGTTTAAAATCCAGTTGTCATACTAAAGTAATGTACTTTTTCCATTTAAAATATCTGAAAAATTCAGAAACCTCCGTTCCTAAAATTGTGTTTTAATTCCTCTTCGCACCCCTTGGATTTCAGTGTACAAATATGGTGCTATTTACGGAGAATAACTAGTAGTAGCATGATCTATCTTCCTCCCTTTCAATCATTAGTCAGTCATCAAATATAGTAGCCACATTTGAAAATCAGTATCAACCCATTAATCAAGCAATACTGTGGTTTGCAGATTATTGTCAAATGAAAAATGAGCTTGTAAAATAAAACTAATACTGGCAATTGTTAAATGGCTAGCCTGGTCTATTAATATCTAAGCAAATACTCTTACAAATCCTTTTTTGAAATAGTTTTACTGTACATAGTTACGCTTGATGACAACATGACATTTCACTTAGCAACATGACCCAATACCATTCCAAATGAGAGGTAAATCAATTGTGATGTTTTACTATACAGTACTGCAGCTTTAACCTGTGAATTGGGGATACTGTGGTCTTACCTCCTGGAGAAATTCAGTTATGAAGTGTTGTATTTTGTTGTTTGCTGTGATTGGAATATAGCACTAAGAACAACTACTAAATGTTATTGCTTTCTCCTGATGAAACTTGATACTGTATTTATAGCATTTTGATGGTTTGGGATGCAGTGTTTTTTTTGTGTTAAATGCTGTATTTAGAAAATTAAATATTGAAATTTCATAGAACTTTAATTTTCTTCAAATATAATGGTATTTTAAAATCTTGATTCAGCAAGTGGGTAATTTTATGAAAATTTGAGTTCTATGACAAGATTCATACAACAGCAATTACTACTGATCATTTTTAATGTTTTCTCATTTAACTGCATAAATCTCATGTTCTCACAAAATTCTGGTGTTTGTTATTAATGTGAATTTCTTTTCAGTAATGAGTTCCCTGATCATTATTGGGTATTATTGAACTGTACCGGAACAAAAAAGAAAAGGTTTTGAAGAAGTTAAAATGTGAATTCAAATTCTTTTAAAATTTGAAGATCAAAAACCACTCATTTAATGTATATTTAAAAACAACTTGTATTGCACACTTGAAAATATTTATGTTGCACTCTGGATTTTTTTCGATTGTTTTTTTAATTCAATTTACCATAACTGTTAAAATAAACAGTTTCGAGGAAAATTTAAAAACTGGAGACTAGTCATCTAACCTAAAATATAAAACAGGTAAGATCTGTAAAGGTTTTGTATAATCAAAAAAACATTTTATTTATAGTTTCTTGTGATCATTACAGAGTTGCTGTGTATAATTCCTATTCTTGAAATTTATTAATGGAGAGTTTTATAGTAAGAATGTAGCAGAGGCATTAGAATGGAGTCTAATTTTTTTTTACAAAACTTTTATTGCATTTTTTTATAGGAAATATTTCCTTGTCTAAATTTTAACAATAGTATTCTGTATGGTCTGTAGAGGACAATCGGAAAGTGAAGGGTGATTTTTTTTTTGATTAAATCTTTTAGCGCTTATACAGCAAGATGTCTGTTTTTAAAATTGTTTTTGCCACTGTTTCAGTGTGTTGTAAAACTGTGACAATCGTGACTAGAATTTTGTGTTTTTTTAGTTCTAGCAAAATTAAAAAATTCAAGTATATTAAGATTCCTAATTTCGTGTGCTTATGTATTTTTGTTCATGGCAAAGTCTAAATGCCTGTATATTTTGTGAAGACGTGCCTTCATATATTACCTCATTCAATGGATTGAATAACCAGTGCACGGTTGCAACCTGTTCAGAAAATTGAACAACTCTTATTAAAAGAACTGACGCTTACTTGTGCGTGTTTTTTTTAATTATGAAAGCTAACTACATTGTGGGATGTTACAAATAAGAGCTTACAGTCTTAGATTTGTTTTATTCATTACCTTGCTGAAAAAGTGTTCCTGATGAATTTGTTACGTTCCTAGGTTACGACTTTGTTTGGATTGTTTTTCATAGAATCACTTTTGGCATGTGTTTTTAAAAAATCTCAAATATAGGTTGTTACACCAGAGATAGAACCTTCTAATTGTTTTGCATGTGTGAAACATCTGTAACACTTGAATGTACTACTCTAGTAGTAAGTTCTATGGCAACGCGCCTCCACTATTGGCATACTGTGCTAATCTATGTCCATTGTTTGCAGTCATTTTAAAATCCATTTAATAGTTCATTTTCTATTTTCACAGATGTGCACTATTCCTTGCATAAGTAGTTTGGGAAAAATAACCCATTTACAAGACTGCTTTTGGAACCATACATAAAGTATGTTGTTGGATTCTACTAATTGTTTGGTATAATTTCTCTAGTGAGGAGGTCTTGTATCAGATTATTGTGAGGTTGTACCAACAATGCTCATAGAATAGATTGAAATATTTACATCAAATGTTAATCCATTCACTGTTATCTGCATGTGTCAATGCTGAACTGCTTTCTTGTTAATCACACACTGCTGTGTCTGGCATGATGGAGGTCACCAATGAATTTTTAAAAATTAAACAAAACATTAATTCTGTGTGCGATTTTATATTAATGCTAGACCCATTTATTAATGGCCCATTCTTGTCTTCAAAGGGTACAAATATTTGCATCTTAAGTTATTGACCATACCTATTTAGGACCTTTTGTACTGTATTAGATGCTCCAATGAACAGAAATTCATGCAGAACATTTTGTACAGAATACTTAATTTTATTCTGAAATTGGACTGTAATCTACTCCAGCCCCACAACCCCCCCCCCCCCAAGATGTCTGTGCTCCTCTAATTCTGCCCTCTTGAACATCCCTGATTGTAATCGCTCAACCATTGGTGGCTGTGCCTTCTATTGCCTAGGCTTCAAGCTCTGGAACTCTCTGCCTACGTCTCTCTAGCTCCCTTTCCTTCTTCAAGACGCTCCTTAATACATACCTCTTTGACCAAGCTCTTAGTCATCTGCGCTAATTTCTACTTGTGCGGCTCGGTGTCAAATTTTTATCGCAAAATAGTCCTGTGAAACACCTTGGAATGTTTCACTACCTTAAAAGGTGCTATATAAATACAAGTTGTTTGATATGTTGCAGTGGCTTATCTCATTGTCATCTCTAACAAAAAAACATGAGTGGTGAAAATTATTGATTGACTGACTTCTGGATTAATATGCAACATTAAGTTCTTTAACATCAAACAGATGGAAGGAGCACTCTGACTTTTTAAGACAACCAAGGCCATTTTCAATTTACAAGTTAAGCTTCATAATGGTCAATTTATAATTCACCTACTGGGTCTATAGAAATGCAGCCTAAAATTAATACACAGCTGATCTGGTATTAATTTAGCAAAGATAACAAGGAATAAAGAATCTGCATTTATTTAGCATCTTCACATCCTCAATGTTCAAAAGTACTTCATTGGCTGTGAGCACTTTGGAAGTGTAGTCACAGTTCTTATGCAGGCAAATGTGGCAGCCAATTTGTGCACAGAAAGGTCCAACAAATAATGAGTTAAATGACAAGCTCATCTGTTTTAGTGATGATTGGTTAAGGAATAAATGTTGGTCAGAGCACCAGGAGAACTCCCCTGTTTGAATAGTGCCTTCGGATCTTTTATGCCCACCTGAAAGGGCAGACGGGGCTTCGGCTTAATATCTCATCCGAAAGACGGCACCTCTGACAATGCAGCATTCCCTCAGTCCTACACTGGTACAAGGCAAGTCTCTGGAGTGGGGTTTAAACCCATTAATTCTGTCCTTAATGCTGTACTAATCTTTAAAAGTTAATGTTTAACATTTAAAAAAATGTATCTTTTTAGCATTGTACTAACTGCACAGCACGTGAGCTGTTGCCACATGACAATTTTTCTTTCTATCTGGATGTGCCTTTCCTAAATTGCCTAAGTGAGATTAGAAAGGAACGTGAGTATAAACACAAGTCTTTATATTCTGACACCAATTTACTTTGGTGCACCATGTGCTGCACAACTGTCATTTTGTAGCTCTCTAAAATTTACAGCACTCTGGAATACTCCACATGCTGTTTTATATGAATTGGAACATTAGATGAGATGGGTTTTGAAATGTAACTTTGTAGATATTGCTGAAGTAGATTTACTCTTAATGCTTTTGCAAAAGCCCCAAGCTGCTTGTTGTTTTGGTCACTAGTTCCATGTACATTTTGTTACCAAAGAGCAATATTTGGACTGATCACTATTGGGAAAGAGTAACTTAAAAAAAAAATTCATAACCTAGCAACCAATTTTAATGTTTTAGGTTGGATAGATCTGTGCTTTAAGAACACATTCCAGGAAGAGTCTGTTTTCTTTTGATTGATACTAATTCAGAACTGAGCAAGGTGAAGTTGTGTGTGGTGGTCATGACTGCTACAGATGTCACCTGTATTTTGATGACTTGCTGTTAACTGCAGCACTTCATAGGGTCTCTTGTGTGTTTGGTCCTTAGCAGGGCAAAAGTTGTGTATTCTACATGTTTTAATACTGGGCATTACAAAAATGTATGTTTTACTTAACTGTTACATTTGAATGTTCTCATTTTCAGGTTTAACTGTTTTATAATATATCTTTTTTTTTCAATAGAACCATACTTATTTGAACAAAATGATGTTTAAAACATTTTTAAAAATTAAGTATTACTGATTTAACTCCAGATTATACAATTACTAAAGCTTCAAGACATATATAAATTGTGCCTAAGCTATTACAACCATGCTGCATCACTGGACAGGAGCTGATTTTACTAGTATTATGTAAATTAATATTTCTAAGGCATAATATGAAAGATCATTTGCAGTTGGGTTGTACTCATGTGTTTAGGGGCTCTTGCTGTATATTATTGAAATTAATGGTATTTTCCAGGAATACTGTTATGTTCTAAAGAAATTAGTTCTGATGTGAACTGGATAATTTAGCTCATGTATTCGCAGGGGTCACAGTCTCAGAATAAGGGGTTGGCCATTTAGGACTGATGAGGAGAAACCTCTTCACTCAGAGGGTGGTGAATCTTTGGAATTCTCTACCCCAGAGGGCTGTGAAGGCACAGTCGTTGAGTATATTCAAGACCGAGCTCGATAGATTTTTGAATATCAAGGGATATGGGGACAGTGCAGGAAAGTGGAGATGAGGTAGAAGATCAGCTATGATATTGAATGGCGGAGCAGGCTCGAGGGGCCGAATGACCTATTCCTGCTCCTAATATGTTCTATGGTTAAGTGTAACTTTCAAACTGATCATTTCACTATTCGATATCGGCTTTTTTATTAAGAAAGTTATAATTTTGTTTCATTATTCCTTTCATAAAATAGGTTTCATTAATCTTAAAACTGTGGTCTTTTTCAACATTCAGCTTTCCTGATATACTGACTCTTCTACATATAAGCTTCACTGTGTCTTGATTGCATGAGTGGATGCTGGGATCCTGTGGTGGCAGAGAATTGTATCTCTCAGGAAAAACCATGAAAGCAAGAAATGAACATCTTGTATGCTGTTTCAGGACAGTATTAATGGTGGTCATGGAGATGTCCATTGCTGAGATCCTGCTCTCTGTAGGAGTAGCTAAGAAAGAACTATAAAGGATTGCAAATAAATGAAAATGGTACATGTGCTTTTATGGAAGATGTTGCTGTAAATAACTTTTTTAAGTTTTTGCTTCACTTAAATTTGTGCAAATATCAGATGTTCCAAGTACAGTATGCTGATTGGGGCTAGGTACTCCTTGAGGTTGTTGTAATCTCATTGACCTATGGTTGACATTATGGTACAACAATGCCACCTAGTGATCATTCTGAAGTCTGTCCTTTTGAATACAGCATTTGGGTAAAGGGATTGTTTTCTCCACGTTGTTTTAATGAATTAACACAACAAATTAATGTGGTTTTAAGACTGTGGTAATACAAGTTGTCTTTAAATCTAAATTCTTCAGTTTATTTAAATAATATAATAACCATGAGGTCTCAAATTCCCAATGCAGCTTTTCATTTTGATTTACATTCAAAGTAAGTATAGTCTGCATGTTTATTAAAGGAATTGTAACTCGATTGTTATCAGTGTATGAATGCCTAGGTTCTATCCTGGAATGTGAGCTAATTAAACTATTTTACTATTGATTTATACTTGAGCTAATTAAACAATGCAATATTAGAGTTTCTGTTGGAGAGTTAATTCCAGCACAGATCTATTGCCTTTATTATTGCCACTATTATCTCATCGTATCTTGGAGTTTTCCCTTTATTTTTCTGTGCATTCTTTTTTTGTCATTTTTCTCCTTCTTTCTTTTAATGAAACAATAGCTTGCCAAATCATTTTTTTAGGCTGATTATTTGTGGAATTACCATTCCGCGAGAAAATTCTGACTGCACATCTAGCCATGTACTTTGCTGTCAGACGTGATTGTTCATCGGTTTCTTGTAATGAATAATGTCCTGTTGTAATTCCTACAAAATTCACTCATTACACTTTTTTTAGTCTTAATAGTGATCATAGCATGAAATCATGGAATAGTACAACAGAAGGAGGCCAATCAACCCGTCGAATCTGCGCCGGCTCTGTTGAAGACCAATCTAGTTAGTCCCACTCCCCCGCTCTTTCCCGATATCCCAGCAATTTTTTCTCCTTCAGGTATTTATCCAATTCCTTTTTGAAGGCTACTATTGAATCTGCATCCAACACCCTATCGGGCAATGCATTCCAAATCCTAACCACTCTGCATTTATAAAAAAAAAAAAGTTTTTCTCCGGTCGCTCTGATTCTTTTTTGCCAATCACCTTAAATTTGTGCCCTCTGGTTATCGACCCTTCAGTCATTGAAAACTGATTCTCTTTAGTTATTCCATCTAAATCCTTCATGATCTTAAACCCCTCCATCAAATCTCCTCTTGGCCTTCTCTGCTTCAAGGAAAACAACTCCAGCTTCTCTTATCTATCCACGTAACTATATTCCTTCATCCCTGGAACCATTCTAGTAAATCTCTTCTGTATTCTCCCAAGTCCTCATGTCCTTCCTAAAGTGTAGTGCCCAGAGCTGGACACCGTGCTCGAGCTGGGGACGAGCTAGTGTTTTATATAAATGCAATAACGAAACAGAAAAAATACTCGAAGGCACGTCATGGAAGCATAATCAGATTAACACTGCTGCCGAGCCAAATGAGAGATTCAGAGGGGAAACCAAAAGTTTTGATGCAGAGGTGGTTTCTTTGGGCTAGAAATTCGCCGACTTTGCGACTGGTTTTTTGGCGATACTTCATATTTGGCGCAAAACTGGTCAGCGGGAAATTTGGTGACTTTGTGGCGGTGCTTTCCACGTACCGCTTTCCACGTACCGCTGGAGAGAGGAGCGCTGCTGTGCAAAACCCAAAATAAAGTTTTCGCCAAAAATTTGGCGCTCTCCGCACCTGTATTCTGTGCTCAGAATGCCGACTGGGTAAAATCTGTTATGCAGCCCTGCCAGCAGTGTTAAGTGTGAAGACTTGTTTTTTTAAAAAAAAAAGGTAAGTTAAAGATTTTAGTTTTAAATTATTTTTCAATGATACGATCGATACATGTCTTGTGAATGTTTTGTGAATTTTTTTTTCCCTTCATGGTGTTTTGCCCCCCTCCAAGGCCTTTCTCGCAGCGCTATTGGCCTCTGACTAAAGTTGACGAGAATCCTTGTGCAACGCCGCTTTTTACCGCTGCGCAAATTAAAGGTTGAATTCCCGGCCTACTGGTGGTAGCAAAGCAAACGGTAGTTTTGGTGAAAAAATACCGTTTTCGCTGAAAACCGAATTTCTAGCCCTACGAGTCTTAAAGGAGGAGAGGGTGGTGAAGAGGTTTAGGGAAAGAATTTTAGATTGTACAGCCTAGGATGTCGGTTTCAACTCCAAACAGTGGCTGGGGAGGGGGTTGGAATTGGTATGGAGTTTGAGGCCGGTTCCGAAGATAATGGCTTCACTTTTCCCAATGTTTAACTGAAGGAAATTGTAGCTAATTAAAGACTTATAGGTCATAAAAACAGTTCAACAACATACAGGCAGTGGAGGGGTCAAGAAAGGTGGTGGCGGATGTACCCATCATTCCTTATAGGAAAGCAATTCCCATTTTATTTTTAGATGTAATCTTGATAA
The DNA here is from genome assembly GCF_044704955.1 of Pristiophorus japonicus. Lineage (NCBI taxonomy): Eukaryota > Metazoa > Chordata > Chondrichthyes > Pristiophoridae > Pristiophorus > Pristiophorus japonicus. The sequence goes on along the minus strand of NC_091980.1, from coordinate 246,360,528 downwards.
ATGCATTTGTGACTTGCAAAGGTTTTCATGTTAAACTTTCATCCAATATTTATATATAAACATTGGATTAATATTGTGAAAACATTAAATACTTTGAAATTTAATAAATGCAGTGGCATATGCTGCTACTGTTAGTGCTGAAAGTTCTCCAGACATGCAAAATTCATAAATTTCAGTATTCTATATGCATATTCTACCAAAATATTAGTTATTTTTAGAATTTCTTATTTAGCTTTGTGCACGTTCTGGTTATTGCAATAGGAAGACCATGGAAAGAGTACAATAACCATAGGAGTTAGGTTATTAGACTTATGTATATTAAGATGTGTTTTTCTGATTCGCCTGCAACACTCTTGGTTGGTCCTCTATTTAGCCAGCATTGATATGCATTTCCTTGTCTTCCCTTCTGTCCTTTTTAAATGCTTATTTCTACCTTGTCTTCCTCCCTTCCCTCCCCTCCCACACACGCACACAGCCTCTCTGAATACCTAGCTTAAGAGTCCAATCATTGTCCTGAGAAGTACTTCGTTGTATATGCAAGCTCTCCCTGTAAGATCCCATGTGTGTGCATAAAACTAACCGTGCACCTGCTCTGTACTGAAAATGGACACCAATTAAAAGTAAAATAAAAATTCCTACTCATTCCTTCACTGGGCGCTGCCTCCATCCATTTCCCTGCACAAACTATATTTAATATAGTTTGAACCACCCACGTCTCTCTCTTCTACCATATGGCATATTATTCCACATGCTGCTATATAGCTGCTGCAACAGTGGTTCAGGGCAATGTGACCTTTAGTCTTTCCCTACCACAGAGGCAGCACCTAGTTTAGAATCTTCTGTAACCGGCTGGAAGTCTTACTATTTGAGAGAACACCAGCATAAATTCAAAATATCGTTTTGCATCACAGTAAGTTAGCAATCTAAACAACAGAACTGGCCAATGGGCTGACCATTGACTCATATTCATGTTTTAAATTATTACTTTTACTGCTTTAAGATATTTAACTTCATTTCCCTTCATAACTTTCCTACATCAATATCTTGGAGTTGAAAATAAATGCAGTTTTCCAAAGAAAAGTAGGTTTTCCCTCCCTGTATCTGGTGCAGTTCTATCTTCACCCAGGAGTAAAACTGTCAAGACTGCAGTCGTGGTTACAGCTGCTATTGATGTCACTAAGTGATTGGCTGCAGAAAAGCACTTGTGTGGAGCATTCAAGATCCTGCCAGCTTTTGCTACCCTCGAGATGAAGCCACTCCATTTCTTCACTGTGCTCCATCTGTCAGCTCAGCTGAGACCAGATAAAATCCACCCAGTGAAGACAGCTGCATTTGTATGCAACTTTGGTGCTCTGATGGAGGTCCAACACTAAAGCTACCAGGCTGTATGTTTCATTAACAATTCCAGTACATGTTTAAAAATTATTTTGATATTTGTGATAATGCCACTGGATACTTACCCTACCCCTAATCATGCCACAATTATTTTCATGGATAATTCTTTGGGGAGGGCAATGATCCATTGGTAAATATTCTGCATAATCCACACCTCGAAAGGGCGAGTAAAATTTCAAAGTCTAACATGAGTGGTTTATTTTCTAGGTGGTGTGGGCTGAGCCTTTCATTTTCCTTTCAAAACAAAGTGTTATTTGCATAGGAGCCTGTGAAAGGAGGAAGTAAACAATGCCCAATGCAAAGCATAATGGCAAGGACAGAAGATTTAATGGCAGGTATTTACGTAACTTTGTCAGTCACTGATTATAAAGTAGATCAGCGCTAGATACAAAGAAAACATTGTTTACAGCTTTCTGATGGCTCAGTAAGTTAATCCAGTCAGTAGCTGAGCTTAACAGACCAGGAAGATCCCAGGTTCAATCTGCGATCTCACCAGGGTGATGTCAGAGGTAGTATTATGGGCCTCATCAGCATTGCTGAGTTAAGGTGTTAATTTGCCAGAGTTTCTATCTTTGCTATACAGTGACCCCTGGTGAAAATGGATGTCAAGGCAGGGCAGGATTGGGCTCTGCTGTGATTCAGGAGAGGCCAGAAAGTTAGCAGGAAAGGATCTTAGCATTTTTTTAAAGCTGCATTTGCATTTTCAGGATGTTGATGAAAAGGTGTTTTAGATTTGTCAATATTAAGAGAAATTTGGAATAGCACAAGTATGGATATTAACATCTAATGGGTAATGCTCATATGAACATTTTTGGTAGGATTCACCCTGAATGCAGTCTGTTGAGCCACAAATGCAAATGTAATTATGCACATCTAGAGTCTAGTTGTTAATGTGTGATTTAGTGCATGCACAAATATAAATTATTCACTGAAGGTAAATTAAGCTATCCCAAGCAATACTTTAATATAAACTACAACTGGCAAGTAGCCACTGGACCTTTTTTATTAATGACTGACTTAAACGGTGCTGATAATTGAAACAAATTGGCTTACTGAACCCCATTAAGGTGTAATCCAAAATAGCAGCGAGAACAGATATAAAAACATTTCACCAAAATATTACAAGGAATGTAGTCATTACCTTAACTTAATTTCAATATTAGCTTCTTAACATTGGTCAAATTTTAAATAAAATCGCAACGTTGAAAAGGACTACAGAAAACAATTTAATCTAAAAATAGTCAAGTTGAGTCACAAAAATAGAAGTTTGCAAAGCAAGTTCAAGGATGGAGCTGCTTTGCAGAGAAATTGCTATAATTCATAACCTCCTGAGTAAAGAGGAGAGCACATCTGCCAAATTTGATGTAGTAACTTACTTTTATTTTGTAAGATTTTCATTTATGTAATTAAAAGTTCCAGAACTACAACCTGCTAAGGGAGAAATCCGAGCCTAAATGTAAATAAAGCAACATTGAATAAGAAAAGGAAATGGTCAACTTCATATTACATGTTGCAGAACAACAATATTATAACAATAAAAACAGAAAATGCTGGAAATCTCAGCGAGTCAGGCAGCATCTGTGGAGAGAAAAACAGTTAACGTTTCAGGTCGATTACGGGCAAATGTTCAAAATGAACAGATTCTTAAGAAGCACTGAAAGGAGGAGGGGAAGAAAAAACAAAAGGGAAGGTCTATGATGGGGTGGAAGGCAGGAGCGATTTAGAGAGACAAAAAGGATGAAGGGGTGAATTGAAATGGCAATGGCAGTAGTTAGAAAAAGGTTAGTCTAGATAGGGTATGAATGGCGGAATAATGACCAGCTGCCATTGGAGACAGAGGGGAAAAAAAAAACATAAGATTTGGGGGGAGGGGGGGGGGCTGTAAAGGGAGCCAGAAGTGGGCACAGGTTATGGTTTGAAATTGTTGAACTCGATGTTGAGTCCAGAAGGCTGTAAAGTACCGAAACGAAAGATGAGATGCTGTTCCTTGAGCTTGCGTTGAGCAAAAATGAAAAATTATATAACCAGAGGTGTTGTGGGCAGAAACTAAACCAAGAATGGAAGTCTATTTAGCCTCAGTATTGGCATAGGTTAACAAAGGATGATTTATCCATTTCTGGAGACCAATTGACCAGTGCTTTAAAGCCATCAAAAATAATTATCACCCTGGAGCTGATGAAGTAATTGCAAAGTTATTGTTTCTGGTTCGGAGTGGTAGCTGCAGTAAACACTGAGAAACCAAAGGATTTTAGGAATGCGATTGTTATACTGGCATCGGCATCATCGTCATGATGGAGAGACGTGAGTCCGGGTCGGCGAGAGGCCTACAAAAGGCCGCGAGAGGCGTCGGGAGGTGCGTGGAGATGTGAGTCCGGGGTCGGCGAGAGGCCTACAAAAGGCCGCGAGAGGCGTCGGGAGGTGCGTGGAGACGTGAGTCCGGGGTCGGCGAGAGGCCTACTAAAGGCAAGCTTGTGCAGCAACAGGGAGAAGGCAAAAAAGTAGTAGAAACAGAAAGGTGACATCACAGCCAAGGGGGTAAGTGATTGGCTGTTGATTGGTAAGTAGCTTTTCTTTTTTCTCTTCTATAACAGTGAGTAAACTTTAACATTGTTGTTGCCAATTTAAGTTAATCTAAGGGTTAAGTCATGACAGGAGAGCTCGGTCACGTGTTATGCTCCTCCTGTACCATGTAGGAACTCGGGGACACTTCCGGTGTCCCTGACGACTACGTGTGCGGGAAGTGTACCCGCCTCCAGCTCCTGACAGACCATTGCGGAATTGGAGCTGAAGGTGGATTCACTCTGGAGCATCCACGATGCTGAGAATGACGTGAGTAGCACGTGTAGCGAGTTGGTCTTACCGCAAGTGAAGGGTCTACAGCCAGCAAGGGAATGGAAGACCAGCAGGAAGAGCAGTGCAAGGAAGGTAGTGCAGGGGTCCCCTGCGGTCATCCCCCTGCAAAACAGATGCACCGCTTTGGGTACTGTTGAGGAGGATGACTCATCAGGGGAGGGGAGGGCAGCAGCAGCCAAGTTCATGGCACCGTGGCTGGCTCTGCTGCACAGAAGGGTGGGAAAAAGAGTGGGAGAGCGATAGTGATAGGGGATTCAATTGTGAGGGGAATAGATAGGAGTTTCTGCGGCCGCAACTGGGACTCCAGGATGGTATCTTGCCTCCCTGGTGCAAGGGTCAAGGATGTCTTGGAGCGGCTGCAGAGCATTCTGGAGAGGGAGGGTGAACAGCCAGTTGTCGTGGTACATGTAGGTACCAACGATATAGGTAAGAAATGGGAAGAGGTCCTACAAGCTGAATTTAGGGAGCTAGGAGTTAAATTTAAAAAGTAGGACCTCAAAGGTAGTAATCTCTGGATTGCTACCAGTGCCACATGCTAATCAGAGTAGAGGGAGCAGGATAGTTAGAATAAATATGTGGCTTGAGCAGTGGTGCAAGAGGGAGGGATTCAAATTCCTGGAACATTGGAACCAGTTCTGGGGGAAGTGGGACCTGTACAAAAGGGACGGTCTGCACTTGGGCAGGACTGGAACTGATGTCCTAGGGGTAACATTTGCTAATGCAGTTCGGGAGTGTTTAAACTAATATGGCAGGGGGATGGGAACCTATGCAGCGTGAAAGGGCGAAGTAATATGGAGTCAGAAACAGATGGTAGAAAGGTAAAAAGCAATAGTGGAAGGCTGAGTAAACAAAGCAAGAAACAAAAAGGGCCACACTACATCATAATTCTAAAAGGACAAAGGGTGTTTAAAAAAAACAAGCCTGAAGGCTTTGTGTCTTAATGCAAGGAGTATCCGTAATAAGGTGGATGAATTAACTGTGCAAATAGATGTTAACGGATATGATGTGATTGGGATTACGGAGATGTGGCTCCAGGATGATCAGGGCTGGAAACTCAACATCCATGGGTATTCAACATTCAGGAAGGATAGAATAAAAGGAAAAGGAGGTGGGGTAGCATTGCTGGTTAAAGGTGATTTTAATGCAATAGTTAGGAAGGACATTAGCTTGGATGATGTGGAACCTATATGGGTAGAGCTGCAGAACACCAAAGGGCAAAAAACGTTAGTGGGAGTTGTGCACAGACCTCCAAACAGTAATAGTGATGTTGGGGAGGGCATCAAACAGGAAATTAGGGGTGCATGCAATAAAGGTGCAGCAGTTATCATGGGTGACTTTAATATGCATATAGATTGGGCTAACCAAACTGGAAGCAATACGGTGGAGGAGGATTTCCTGGAGTGCATAAGGGATGGTTTTCTAGACCAATATGTCGAGGAACCAACTAGGGGGGAGGCCATCTTAGAATGGGTGCTGTGTAATGAGAGAGGATTAATTAGTAATCTCGTTGTGCGAGGGCCCCTTGGGGCAGAGTGACCATAATATGGTGGAATTCTACATTAGGATGGAGAATGAAACAGTTAATTCAGAGACCATGGTCCAGAACTTAAAGAAGGGTAACTTTGAAGGTATGAGGCGTGAATTGGCTAGGATAGATTGGCGAATGATACTTAAGGGGTTGACAGTGGATGGGCAATGGCAGACATTTAGAGACCGCATGGATGGACTACAACAATTGTACATCCCTGTCTGGTGTAAAAATAAAAAAGGGAAGATGACTCAACCGTGACTATCGAGGGAAATCAGGGATAGTATTAAAGCCAAGGAAGTGGCATACAAATTGCCCAGAAATAGCAGTGAACCTGGGGACTGGGAGAAATTTAGAACTCAGCAAAAGAGGACAAAGGGTTTGATTAGGGCAGGGAAAATAGAGTACGAGAGGAAGCTTGCAGGGTATATTAAAATGGACTGCAAAAGCTTCTATAGATATGTAAAGAGAAAAAGGTTAGTAAAGACAAACGTAGGCCCCCTGCAGTCAGAATCACGGGAAGTCATAATGGGGAACAAAGAAATGGCAGACCAATTGAACAAGTATTTTTGGTTCGGTATTCACTAAGGAGGACACAAACAACCTTCCGGATATAAAAGGGGTCAGAGGGTCTAGTAAGAAGGAGGAACTGAGGGAAATCCTTATTAGTCGGGAAATTGATGGGATAGAAGGCCTATAAATCCCCAGGGCCTGATGGACTGCATCCCAGAGTACTTGAGGAGGTGGCCTTCGAAATAGTGGATGCATTGACAGTCATTTTCCAACATTCCGTAGACTCTGGATCAGTTCCTATGGAGTGGAGGGTAGCCAATGTAACCCCACTTTTTAAAAAAGGAGGGAGAGAGAAAACAGGGAATTATAGACCAATCAGCTTGACCTCAGTAGTGGGTAAAATGATGGAATCAATTATTAAGGATGTCATAGCAGCGCATTTGGAAAGAGGTGACATGATGGGTCCAAGTCAGCATGGATTTGTGAAAGGGAAATCATGCTTGACAAATCTTCTGGAATTTTTTGAGGATGTTTCCAGTAGAGTGGACAAGGGAGAACCAGTTGATGTGGTATATTTGGACTTTCAGAAGGCTTTCGACAAGGTCCCACACAAGAGATTAATGTGCAAAGTTAAAGCACATGGGATTGGGGGTAGTGTGCTGACATGGATTGAGAACTGGTTGTCAGACAGGAAGCAAAGAGTAGGCGTAAATGGGTACTTTTCAGAATGGCAGGCAGTGACTAGTGGGGTACCGCAAGGTTCTGTGCTGGGGCCCCAGCTGTTTACATTGTACATTAATGATTTGGACGAGGGGATTAAATGTAGTATCTCGAAATTTGCGGATGACACTAAGTTGGGTGGCAGTGTGAGCTGCGAGGAGGATGCTATGAGGCTGCAGAGTGACTTGGATAGGTTATGTGAGTGGGCAAATGCATGGCAGATGAAGTATAATGTGGATAAATGTGAGCTTATCCACTTTGGTGGTAAAAACAGAGAGACAGACTATTATCTGAATGGTGACAGATTAGGAAAAGGAGAGGTGCAACGAGACTTGGGTGTCATGGTACATCAGTCATTGAAGGTTGGCATGCAGGTACAGCAGGCGGTTAAGAAAGCAAATGGCATGTTGGCCTTCATAGCGAGGGGATTTGAGTACAGGGGCAGGGAGGTATTGCTACAGTTGTACAGGGCCTTGGTGAGGCCACACCTGGAGTATTGTGTACAGTTTTGGTCTCCTAACTTGAGGAAGGACATTCTTGCTATTGAGGGAGTGCAGCCAAGGTTCACCAGACTGATTCCTGGGATGGTGGGACTGATCTATCAAGAAAGACTGGATCAACTGGGCTTGTATTCACTGGAGTTCAGAAGAATGAGAGGGGACCTCATAGAAACGTTTAAAATTCTGACGGGTTTAGACAGGTTAGATGCAGGAAGAATGTTCCCAATGTTGGGGAAGTCCAGAACCAGGGGTCACAGTCTAAGGATAAGGGGTAAGCCATTTAGGACCAAGATAAGGAGAAACTTCTTCACCCAGAGAGTGGTGAACCTGTGGAATTCTCTACCACAGAAAGTTGTTCAGGCCAATTCACTAAATATTTTCAAAAAGGTGTTAGATATAGTCCTTACTACTAGGGGAATCAAGGGGTATGGCGAGAAAGCAGGAATGGGGTACTGAAGTTGCATGTTCAGCCATGAACTCATTGAATGGCGGTGCAGGCTCGAAGGGCCGGATGGCCTACTCCTGCACCTAATTTCTATGTTTCAATCATAGGCAGTCCCTCGAAATGAGGATGACTTGCTTCCATGCCAAAAAGGGATGAGTTCACAGGTGTTTCAATGAAGGACCTAATAACGTAACCACGGCAGCTCTACATTTTTAATCCCAATTCCTTGCCTTTTCTCCAAATACCTTTTAATACTCTTACTTCCCATGTAAGTGTCTATTTTCTTTTTAAATATCTCAACTGACTTCACATCTTTGGTTTATGGGCAGTACATTGCAGATTCTCTCAACTCTTCAAGCAAAAATTAATCTTGGATTTGCTTTTGGAACCATGGACGTTTACATTACAGGAGAAGGCCATCCATCCACTAGTGTCACTGCCATTTCTTCATCGGGGCAATGCAAAATTAATTCAACTGCCCTGCTTTCTCCCCATAGCTCTGCATCTTAAATGTTTATCTGGTCTTGCCTTAAACTATGTACAGGTCTTTGCTGCAACCATTCCCTATGGCAAAATACTCCATGTTCTAACAACTCACTGAATAAATACATTTCTCTTAACCACTCCTCATGAAAGTTTTAAGTTGATGTTGCCTTGTCACTAATTTACTAACCAGAGGAAATAATCCTTCCCTATTCACATCCGAATCCTTCATAATTTTTAAGAACCTATTAAATTTCCTGTCAACCTTCTCGGCTTCAGTGCAAAGCGCAACAAGCAAAATAACTTGCATTTATATAGTGCCTTTAACATAGAAAACATCCCAAGGTGCTTCACAGATGCATAATCAGTCAAAAATTGATAGAGCCAATGGAGTTTTTGGAGGGGTGACTAAAAGCTTGGTCAAAGAGGTAGGTTTAAAAAGGGTTTTAAAAGACGGAGAGGTGGAGTGGTTTCGGGAGGGGATTCCAGATCTTGGGATTCCTAGATGGCTGAAGGTATAGCCACAAATGGTGAGGTGAAATTAAAAGGGGATGCATAAGAGGCCAAAATTGGAGGAACACAGACTTGTTTGTGGGGGTGTGGCAGGGGGGGTTGTAGGGTGGGAGCAGCTTGCAGAGATAGGAAGGGGCAAGGCCATGAAAGGAATTGAACACTAGGATGAGAATTTTAAATTAGAGGTGTTGGAGGACTAGGAACCAACGTAGGTCAATAAGCACAAGGGGCAATGTTTGAGTGGGGCTTGTTGCTAGTAAGAATATGGGCAGGGTAATTTTAGATGAGCTGAAGATTATTGAGGATGGAGGTTGGCCAGTCAGGAAAGCATTTTGATAGTCGAGTCTAGAAGTCACCAAAGGCATGGATGAGGGTTTCGGGAGCAGAGAGACTGGGGCGCAGAAGGGAGGTGGAAGTAGGTGATCTTTGTGGTGGAGAGTATATAGGGTCGGAAACTCAGCTCGGAGTAAAGTAGGATGTCGCGGTTGTAAACAGTCAGCTTGAATCAGTAGCATGCGTAAGGAGTTTGTGGCGGGGACCGAAGATTATCCCCTCAATCATCCCAGTGTTTAAGTGGAGGCAATTGTAGCTCATCCAGGATTGGATCTCAGTCTGACAACATGGAGGGGTCGAGAGGTTTTGGTGAGGTTGAGCTGGATGTCATAAGAATACATTTGGAACCTGACCCCATGTCTTTAGATGATGATACAGGGAGGAAGTATGTAGATGAGGAATCGGAGTGGGCCCAGGATAGATCCAGAGGTAATGATGTGAGTGTGGGAAGAGAGTGCATTGCTGGAGATTGCTAAGTTTTAACATTTATTTCCGTTGGATAGGGCAGCTCAGTACCATGGAGTGCACATCCTGTGCCATGTGGAAAGTCCTGGATGCTTCGTGTAGCCTGGATGACCACGTGTGCAGGAAGTGTCACCAGCTGCAGCAACTTGAGCTCCGCGTTTCGGAGCTTGAGCGGCAACTGGAGTCACTGTGTGCATCCACGAGACTGTGAATTTCGTAGATAGCACCTTTCTAGAGGTGGTCACCTTGCAATTTAAAAGTGTGCAGGCAGAGAGGGAATGGGTGACTACCAGACAGAAGAGGAGGACTAGGCAGGTAGTGTAGGAGTCCCCCCGAGTCCCCTGAGTCTATCTCGCTCTCCAACCAGTATTCTGTTCTGAGTACTAGTGAGTGCCTCTGGATAGTGCAGCCAGAGCCAAAACCATGGCACCACAGGTGGCTCAGCTGCATTGTGGGGGTGGGTGGGGGGAGGGGAAGAAGAATGGAAGAGCAATAGTGGTAGGGGATTTAATGGTCAGGGGAGCAGACAGGTGATTCTGAGGCCGCAGATGTGACTCCAGGATGGTAAGTTGCCTCCCTGATGCCAGGGTCAAGGATGTCACTGAGCGGCTGCAAGACATTCTGGGAGAAGAGGGTCAACAGCCAGAGGTTGTGATCCATATCAATACCAATGACATGGGTAGAAAGAGGGATGAGGTTCTGCAGGCACAGTTTAGGGAGCTAGGAGAGGAATTCAAAAGCAGGACCTCAAAGGTTGTAATCCTTGGGTTACTGCCAATGCCACGTGCTAGTGAGTACAGAAATAGGAGGATAGAGAAGATGAATGTGTGACTAGAGAGATGGTGCACGAGGGAGGGCTTTAGATTGTTGGCATTAGGACCATTTCTGGGGGAGGTGGGACCTGTACAAGCCGGACGGGTTGCATCTCAATAGAGCCGGGATCAGATTCCTCGTGGGGGTGGGGTGTTTAATACGGGCCAGCCTACACTGCGATATGTGCGAGCACTAGGTCCGTGCAGCAGAGCTGGTCTCCAGTCATCTTAGTTAATCCTTGCCACTGCCCAAGGCCTGGCTCTGTCAAGCCTGTGTGATAGCACGTGTGCAACGGCCATCACACATTAAAAACATCCACGCACAGGCATCTTCCACCCTTCAACATGTAGCTCGGAACCTGGCATATCAGGTCCTTCATTGAAACACCTGTGAACTCATCCTTTTTGGTGTGGAAGCAAGTCATTCTCGATACGAGGGACTGCCTAAGACGAGAGAAGAAACTAGCTTGGCAGGGGGATGGGAACCGGAGAATAGATTTAGTGGGGAGAGGAGCAAAGCCAGAATTGGGCAGCAGAAAAATAGGAAGTGAATTAGTAAGAGAGGAAAAAGGGAATTTGGCACCACTAAACAATATATACTTCAATGCAAAGAGAATAAGGAATAATAATATGAGCCGAGAACACAGATAGATATTTGGCAGTATGATACTATAGTCATTACTGAGACATGGCTCAAAGAAGGGCAGGTATGGCAGCTCAACAATCCTGGTTACAGGGTTTTCAGATGGGATGGAGGGGTGGGGGGGATTGCAGTATTAATTAAGAAAACAATTACAGCTATGAGAAGGGATGATATGTTAGAGGGGTCATCAAACGAGGCCATATCGGTTGAATTGAAGAAAAATAAAATAGCCGATCGCATTACTGGGAGTGTACTACAGACCCCAAAACAGTCAGAGGAAAATAGAAGAACAAATATGTAGGCAAATTGCTGCGAAGTACAAAAACTATAAAACTGTAATAGTGGGGAATTTGAACTACCCTCATATTAACTGAAATAAAATTAATGTGAATGATAGAGGGTGCCGAATTCCTAAAATGCATTCGAGAACTTCCTTAGCCATTATGTAACAAGGTTAACAAGGGAGGGGGTGGTTCTGGACTTGGTCTTGGGGAATGAAGAGGGGCAGGTGGAAGGGGTATTAGTGGGAGAGTATTTTGATGCTAGTATTCATAATTCAGTAAGATTTAGAGTGGTTATGGAAAAGAACAAAAGTGGACCAGGAATAAAAGTTCTCAGTTGGGGTAAAGCCAATTTTGCTGAGATGAGATGGGATTTGGCCAAAGTGGACTGGAAACGGATACTTGATGGTAAATCAGTGTCCGAGCAGTGGAGGAGGAGATCCTGAGGGTACAGAGCAAGTATGTTCCCTTTTTTAAAAAAAAAAGTGTGGGGATAAGAAATCAAATCTAGAGCCCTCTGCATGTCAAGAGACATACAGGGTAAGATTAAGAAAACAAGGGAACTTATGACCGATACTGAACTCATTACTGCAGAAACTCAAGGAGTATAAGAAATGCAGGGGTGCAATTAAAAAAGATATCAGGAAAGCAAAGAGAGAGCATGAAAGAATGTCGGCAAGTAAAAACAGGGGAAACCCAAAGATGTTTTATCAATACATTAAGAGCAAGAGGATAACTAGAGAAAGAATGGGCCTATTAGAGACCATAAAGGAAATCTGTGTGTGGAGGCAGAAGACTTGGGTATGATTCTTAATGAATAGTTTGCACCTGTTTTCACAAAAGAGAGGGCCGATACAGACTTTGAAATAAGGGAGGAGGAGTGTGAAATATTAGACAAGATTAACATAGTGAGAGAGGAAGTATTAAGGGACTTAGCAGCTTTGAAAGTGGATAAATCCCCAGGCCTGGATTAAATGTATCCCAGGCTGTTAAGGGAAGCAAAAGAAGAAATAGCAGAGGCCTCTCTGCATACAGATGCGGTGCCAGAGGACTGGAGGACTGCTAATGTTGTACCTTTGTTTAAAAAAGGAGAAAGGAATATACCGGGTAATTACAGGCCAGTTAACTTAATCTCAGTGGTGGGAAAATGATTGGAAAAAATCCTGAGGGACAGGATAAATTTTAATTTGGAAAGACATGGATTAATCAAAGGACAGTCAACATGGATTTGTTAAGGGAAGGTCGTGTCTGAGAGGCAGCGGGAGTTCGTGGTCACTGAGGCGTGAGTCCGGGGATCAGCAGAGGCCTATAAAAGGCCGCGAGAGGCAGCGGGAGTTCGTGGTCACTGAGGCGTGAGTCCGGGGATCAGCAGAGGCCTATAAAAGGCAGCGGGAGTTCGTGGTCACTGAGGCGTGAGTCCGGGGATCAGCAGAGGCTGATAAAAGGCCACGAGAGGCAGCGGGAGTTCGTGGTCGCTGAGGCGTGAGTCCGGGGATCAGCAGAGGCCTATAAAAGGTGTACTTGTGCAGCTACAGGGAGAAGGCAAAAAAGAAGTAGAAAGAAACAAAGGTGACGTCACAGCCTAGGGGGTAAGTGATTGGTGAGTAGCTTTTCTTTTTCATTTTATATCAGTCAGTAACTTTTAACATTGTTGTTGCCAATTTAAGTGTATCTAAGGGTTAAGTCATGGCAGGAGAGCTCGGTCGGGTGTTATGCTCCTGTACCATGTGGGAACTCAGGGACACTTCCGGTGTCCCTGACGACTACGTGTGCGGGAAGTGTATCCGCCTCCAGCTCCTGACGGACCGCGTTGCGGAATTGGAGCTGAGGGTGGATTCACTCTGGAGCATCCACGATGCTGAGAATGACGTGAGTAGCACGTGTAGCGAGTTGGTCTTACCGCAGGAGAAGGGTCCACAGCCAGATAGGGAATGGAAGACCAGCAGGAAGAGTAGTGCAGGGGTCCCCTGTGGTCATCCCCCTGCAAAACCGATATACTGCTTTGAGTGCTGTTGGGGGGATGACTCATCAGGGGAGGGCAGCAGCAGCCAAGTTCATGGCACCGTGGCTGGCTCTGTTGCACAGGAGGGCAGGAAAAAGAGTGGGAGAGCGATAGTGATAGGGGATTCAATTGTGAGGGGAATAGATAGGCATTTCTGCGGCTGCAACCGAGACTCCAGGATGGTAAGTTGCCTCCCTGGTGCAAGGGTCAAGGATGTCTCGGAGCGGGTGCAGGATATTCTAAAAAGGGAGGGAGAACAGCCAGTTGTCATGGTGCACATTGGTACTAACGACACAGGTTTTAAAAAAAAAGGGATGAGTTCCTACAAAATGAATTTAAGGAGCTAGGAGCTAAATTTAAAAAGTAGGACCTCAAAAGTAGTAATCTCGGGATTGCTACCAGTGCCACGTGCTAGTCAGAGTAGGAATCGCAGGATAGCGCAGATGAATACGTGCTTGAGCAGTGGTGCAGCAGGGAGGGATTCAAATTCCTGGGGCATTGGAACCGGTTCTGGAGGAGGTGGGACCAGTACAAACCGGACGGTCTGCACCTGGGCAGGACTGGAACCAATGTCCTAGGGGGAGTGTTTGCAAGTGCTATTGGGGAGGAGTTAAACTAATATGGCAGGGGGATGGGAACAAATGCAGGGAGACAGAGGGAAACAAAAAAGGAGGCAAAAGACAGAAAGGAGATGAGGAAAAGTGGAGGGCAGAGAAACCCAAGGCAAAGAACAAAAAGGGCCACTGTACAGCAAAATTCTAAAAGGACAAAGGGTGTTAAAAAAAAAACAAGCCTGAAGGCTTTATGTCTTAATGCAAGGAGTATCCGCAATAAGGTGGATGAATTAACTGTGCAAATAGATGTTAACAAATATGATGTGATTGGGATTACGGAGACGTGGCTCCAGGATGATCAGGGCTGGGAACTCAACATCCAGGGGTATTCAACATTCAGGAAGGATAGAATAAAAGGAAAAGGAGGTGGGGTAGCATTGCTGGTTAAAGAGGAGATTAATGCAATAGTTAGGAAAGACATTAGCTTGGATGATGTGGAATCTATATGGGTAGAGCTGCAGAATACCAAAGGGCAAAAAACGTTAGTGGGAGTTGTGTACAGACCTCCAAACAGTAGTAGTGATGTTGGGGAGAGCATCAAACAGGAAATTAGGGGTGCATGCAATAAAGGTGCAGCAGTTATAATGGGTGACTTTAATATGCACATAGATTGGGCTAGCCAAACTGGAAGCAATACGGTGGAGGAGGATTTCCTGGAGTGCATAAGGGATGGTTTTCTAGACCAATATGTCGAGGAACCAACTAGGGGGGAGGCCATCTTAGACTGGGTGTTGTGTAATGAGAGAGGATTAATTAGTAATCTCGTTGTACGAGGCCCCTTGGGGCAGAGTGACCATAATATGGTGGAATTATACATTAGAATGGAGAATGAAACAGTTAATTCAGAGACCATGGTCCAGAACTTAAAGAAGGGTAACTTTGAAGGTATGAGTCGTGAATTGGCTAGGATAGATTGGCGAATGATATTTAAGGGGTTGACAGTGGATGGGCAATGGCAGACATTTAGAGACCGCATGGATGAACTACAACAATTGTACATCCCTGTCTGGCATAAAAATAAAAAAGGGAAGGTGGCTCAACCGTGGCTATCAAGGGAAATCAGGGATAGTATTAAAGCCAAGGAAGTGGCATACAAATTGGCCAGAAATAGCAGCGAACCTGGGGACTGGGAGAAATTTAGAACTCAGCAGAGGAGGACAAAGGGTTTGATTAGGGCAGGGAAAATGGAGTACGAGAAGAAGCTTGCAGGGAACATTAAGGCGGATTGCAAAAGTTTCTATAGATGGGTAAAGAGAAAAAGGTTAGTAAAGACAAACGTAGGTCCTCTGCAGTCAGAATCCGGGGAAGTCATAATGGGGAACAAAGAAATGGCAGACCAATTGAACAAGTACTTTGGTTCGGTATTCACTAAGGAGGACACCAACAACCTTCCGGATATAAAAGGGGTCAGAGGGTCTAGTAAGGAGGAGGAACTGAGGGAAATCTTTATTAGTCGGGAAATTGTGTTGGGGAAATTGATGGGATTGAAGGCCAATAAATCCCCAGGGCCTGATGGACTGCATCCCAGAGTACTTAAGGAGATGGCCTTGGAAATAGTGGATGCATTGACAGTCATTTTCCAACATTCCGTTGACTCTAGATCAGTTCCTATCGAGTGGAGGGTAGACAATGTAACCCCACTTTTTTAAAAAATGAGGGAGAGAGAAAACAGGGAATTATAGACCGGTCAGCCTGACCTCAGTAGTGGGTAAAAGGATGGAATCAATTATTAAGGATGTCATAGCAGCGCATTTAGAAAGAGGTGACATGATAGGTCCAAGTCAGCATGGATTTGTGAAAGGGAAATCATGCTTGACAAATCTTCTGGAATTTTTTGAGGATGTTTCCAGTAAAGTGGACAAAGGAGAACCAGTTGATGTGGTATATTTGGACTTTCAGAAGGCTTTCGACAAGGTCCCACACAAGAGATTAATGTGCAAAGTTAAAGCACATGGGATTGGGGGTAGTGTGCTGACATGGATTGAGAACTGGTTGTCAGACAGGAAGCAAAGAGTCGGAGTAAATGGGTACTTTTCAGAATGGCAGGTAGTGACTAGTGGGGTACCACAAGGTTCTGTGCTGGGGCCCCAGCTGTTTACATTGTACATTAATGATTTAGACGAGGGGATTAAATGTAGTATCTCCAAATTTGCGGATGACACTAAGTTGGGTGGCAGTGTGAGCTGCGAGGAGGATGCTATGAGGCTGCAGAGTGACTTGGATAGGTTATGTGAGTGGGCAAATGCATGGCAGATGAAGTATAATGTGGATAAATGTGAGCTTATCCACTTTGGTGGTAAAAACAGAGAGACAGACTATTATCTGAATGGTGACAGATTAGGAAAAGGGGAGGTGCAACGAGACCTGGGTGTCATGGTACATCAGTCATTGAAGGTTGGCATGCAGGTACAGCAGGCGGTTAAGAAAGCAAATGGCATGTTGGCCTTCATAGCGAGGGGATTTGAGTACAGGGGCAGGGAGATGTTGCTACAGTTGTACAGGGCCTTGGTGAGGCCACACCTGGAGTATTGTGTACAGTTTTGGTCTCCTAACTTGAGGAAGGACATTCCTGCTATTGAGGGAGTGCAGCGAAGATTCACCAGACTGATTCCCGGGATGGTGGGACTGACCTATCAAGAAAGACTGGATCAACTGGGCTTGTATTCACTGGAGTTCAGAAGAATGAGATGGGACCTCATAGAAACGTTTAAAATTCTGACGGGTTTAGACAGGTTAGATGCAGGAAGAATGTTCCCAATGTTGGGGAAGTCCAGAACCAGGGGTCACAGTCTAAGGATAAGGGGCAAGCCATTTAGGACCGAGATGAGGAGAAACTTCTTCACCCAGAGAGTGGTGAACCTGTGGAATTCTCTACCACAGAGTGTAGTTGAGGCCAATTCACTAAATATATTCAAAAGGGAGTTAGATAAAGTCCTTACTACTCGGGGGATCAAGGGGTATGGCGAGAAAGCAGGAAGGGGGTAATGAAGTTGCATGTTCAGCCATGAACTCATTGAATGGCGGTGCAGGCTAGAAGGGCTGAATGGCCTACTCCACCTATTTTCTATGTTTCTCTGTTTCTATGACTAACGATTGAATTTTTCGAGGAGGTAACCAGGATTGTCGATGAGGCAGTGTATATGGATTTTAGCAAAGCTTTTGATAAGGTCCCACATGGCAGATTGGTCACAAAGCCCATGGGAAAGTGGCAAGTTGGATCCAAAACTGGCTCAGACAGCAAGTAAACGGTAATGGTTGATGGGTGTTTTTATGCCTGGAAAGTTGTATCCAGTAGAGTTCCACAGAGCTAAGTGCTGGGTCCCTTTCTTTTTGTAGTATATATCAATGACTTGGACTTGAATGTTGGGGGTATGATTAAGAAGTTTGCAGATGACACTAAAATAGGCTGTGTGGTTGATAATGATGTAGAAAGCTGCAGACAGCAGGAAGATATCAATGGACTGGTCAGGTGGCAGAATAATGGCAAATGGAATCCAATTTGGATAAGTGTGAGGTAATGCATTTGGGGAGGTCTAACTGAACAAGGGAATACACATTAAATCGTATGACACTGAAAAGTGTAGAGGCACAAAGGGACCTTAGAATGCAGGTCCACAGATCCCTGAAGGTAGCACGCCAGGTAGATAAGGTGGTTAAGAAGGCATATGGAATACTTGCCTTTATTAGTCGAGGCATGGAATACAACAGCAAGGAAGTTATGCTTGAACTGTATAAAACACTGGTTAGGCCGCAGCTGGAGTACTGTGTGCAGTTCTGGCCATCACATTACAGGAAAGAGGTCATTGCACTGGAAAGGATGCAGAGGAGATTTACAAGAATGTTGCCTAGACTGGAGAATTTTGGCTGAGGAAAGATTGGAGATGCTGGGTCTGTTTTCTTTGGAACAGAGGAGGCTGAGGGGCGACCTGATTGAGGTGTATAAAATTATGAGGGTCCTGGATAGAATGGATAGGAAGGACCTGTTTTCCTTGGCAGAGGGGTCAATAACCAGGGGGCATAGATTTAAAGTAATTGGGAGGAGGTTTCGAGAAGATATGAGGGGACATCTCTTCACCCAGAGGGTGGTGGGGGTCTGCCTGGAACTCACTGCCTGAAAAGGTGGTAGAGACACATTTAAAAAATACTTGGATGTGCACTTGAAATGCCATAACCTGCTGAGCTATGGACCAAGAGCTTTAAAGTGGGATTAGGCTGGATAGTTCTTGGTCGGCTGGCGTGGACACGATAGGCCAAAATGGCCTCCTTCGGTGCTGTAAGTTTCTATGAGTCTTTGGGACTGCTCTTCCTTACCTATCCAATTCAATCAGCTGGGCAATGGAGGAGAGGCATTGAAGGAGGATAGTCTGGTGGATTGTGTCAATGGCTGCAGAGAGGTCAAGAGGATGAGGAGGGATAGTGCACCATAGATACAGTCACACAGGATGTAATTGATGACTTTGATTAAGGTAATTTCAGTGCAGTGGCTGTGGTATAAACCTGATTGGAGACCTTATCCGAGTATCTTAAGTCTCTCTTCCTGACAAAAGTTTCTCATTCTTGGTATCATCCTGGTGCATCTGTACTCTCTCTATGATGGCACACAAAACTTTAACATGGCCTAATGTGATGACGGACAATGTTCTTGCTAAGCTGCGTGGCCAGGCCGCGGTCTGAAGGTCCTGTACAGGCCGCTCACCAGCTTTTATATGGAAGAAACCGCGCATACGTTAATATTTGAATGGACTGCGCAGTCAGTTAAAGGGACCAGGCACAAAAAAAAAATAAGAGTTACCATTGGTGGAGGACTGGGTAAATTTGGGTTCTCTTCCCCGGAGATGAGAAGGTGTTTAAAGTAATGAAGGAAATTGATCGGATAGATCGGGAGTGTCTTCTCTCTCCAGTTGTGAAATCCAGAACAAGGGAACTTAATCTTAGAATTCAAGCTAAACTGGTTAAAAACAAAGTCGCAAATAATTGTTGATACAAAGGATTGAGAGAATATGAAATGCATTGCCTCGGAAGACCTATGGTTTGGAATCAAGTTGAGGTGTTTAAAAGTAAAATAGCTATTGACTTGGGTATCGGGGGACACAGAGAAAGGACAATGAATTAGGATTTAAAATATATTACAGCTATAACTTACAAAATGGTGTATTTCTGTTTTCAGTTTCTTATTTTATGAAAATAGGTAGTATGAAGTCAGATGAGAAATCCTGTCTCCAGTAAAATGGCTTTTTCAGCAAAATTATCAATATGAAGATTTTAATCTTCATGGAACTGTTTATTTTTTATATCAAATCAGGTTACATTTTTTAACCAGTGAGTGAGATTCACTCTAATTGTTCATTCACTCTATTCGCTCCTTAAAACCTACCTCTTTGACCAAGCTTTTGGTCATCTGTCGTAATTTGTTCTTGTGTGGCTCGGTTTCAAATTTATTTGTTTTGTCTTAAACATTCCTGTGAAGTGCCTTGGGACGTTTTATTATGTTAAAGGTGCTATATAAATAAATGTTGTTGTTGTTGTATTTCTCAGCTCACAACAAACCCTGGTCACAAGTTGTCCTGATGATATAGCACTTTGCAGTTGTACAAGTAGTGCAGCAACTACAGCTGGTCCTGTCTGTGTAGCAGTTTGAAGCTGGGAGATCTATAGAGCTTCAGTTTGTATGTCTGTCCTGTACTAATAGCTGTGAGAGCTGTATAATGTAACTGCTGTTATAATATCAGGGAAAGCAGCTTAATGCTACTATGGAGTCTGTGGTTGTATTGTTTGTGGATTGTGTGTTTCTGACCGGCTTTGGACATTTTTTTCAGAGAAGGATTTTAGAAAGCTGTTTTTTTCCCCTAATATACTGAATGTGAAATTTTGCAATTATGAGTGCTTTGAAATGTTTGGATGATCTGTTCATGAATTTTGTTACTTTATTCTCCACACTAAGGTACTTTTTGACTGGACATGATGGATTCATTTGGGGAATTACAGAGAGGCTTTTTGTCATTTGTGGCACTTTAGCGCCAAAATTGCCCAGTTCTGCGCCTCTGTTTGGGGGGGGGGGGGGGGGGGGGCGCAAAACAGTTTTCGCCCGGAGGGGGTGGGCGCTACCAGCTTCTGCGAAATTGTGCAGAAGTTAACAGGGGCGAACATGATAGCATCGCGCCCAGCTAGTAGTGCCCTGGGCCGTCCCGCCTCCGACGATTACGTCATCACTGTAAATGGCGACCCCTTTCTGACCCGTGCGCCAGCCTGCGCAAGTCGCATTCCGGGCTGACCTCCACTCCCGGGGCGGAAGTTAAAGGGGTGGTTGCCGCACACATGCACCGCTGTTATTTTTCTTCAGCTGACTCACCGTTCGAACCCGTGCTCCAGCGAGGTCATGTGGTCCAGGCCGCGATCATGCAGCCTGGCACTCCATGTGTGTGCCGGGCTGCGGCCATGGCACCACGCAGCCCTGGTGGCCCAGTTAAGGCCATCAAAGGGCTTGCAGAGTTCGCAGCGGCCTTCACCTATAACGAAAGGGAAGGGTCATTGAAACGTGTGAGTGCTATGTGGAGAAACATAGAAAATAGGTGCAGGAGTAGGTCATTCGGCCCTTCGAGCCTGCACCGCCATTCAATAAGATCATGGCTGATCATTCCCTCAGTACCCCTTTCCTGCTTTCTCTCCATACCCCTTGATCTCTTTAGCTGTAAGGGCCATATCTAACTCCCTCTTGAATATATCCAATGAACTGGCATCAACAACTCTCTGCGACAGGGAATTCCATAGGTTAACAACTCTCTGAGTGAAGAAGTTTCTCCTCATCTCAGTCCTAAATGACCTACCCCTTATCCTAAGACTATGTCCCCTGGTTCTGGACTTCCCCAACATCGGGAACATTCTTCCTGCATCTAACCTGTCCAGTCCCGTCACAATCTTATACGTTTCTATGAGATCCCCTCTCATCCTTCTAAACTCCAGTGAATAAAGGCCCAGTTGGTCCAGTCTCTCCTCATATGACAGTCCAGCCATCCCTGGAATCAGTCTGGTGAACCTTCGCTGCACTCCCTCAATAGCAAGAACGTCATTCCTCAGATTGGGAGATCAAAACTGAACACACTATTCTAGGTGAGGTCTCACCAAGGCCCTGTACAACTGCAGTAAGACCTTCCTGCTCCTATACTCAAATCCCCGAGCTATGAAGACCAACATACCATTTGCCGCCTTCACCGCCTGCTGTACCTGCATGCCAACTTTCAATGACTGATGAACCATGACACCCAGGTCTCGTTGCACCTCCCCTTTTCCTAATCTGCTGCCGTTCAGATAATATTCTGCATTCCTGTTTTTTGCCCCCAAAATGAATAATCTTGCATTTATCCACATTATACTGCATCTGTCATGCGTTTGCCCATTCACCTAACCTGTCCAAGTCACCGTGCAGCCTCTTAGCATCCTCCTCACACCTCACACTGCCACCCAGTTTAGTGTCATCTGCAAATTTGGAGATATTACACTCAATTCCTTCATCTAAATCGTTAATGTATATTGTAAAGAGCTGGGGTCCCAACACTGAGCCCAGTGGCGCTCCACTAGTCACTGCCTGCCATTCTGAAAAGGATCCGTTTATCCCGACTCTATGCTTCCTGTCTGCCAACCGTGCCTTTATCCACGTCAGTACATTACCCCCAATACCATGTGCATTGATTTTGCACATCAATCTCTTGTGCGGGACCTTGTCAAAAGCCTTTAGAAGTCCAAATACACCACATCCAGTGGTTCTCCCTTGTCCACTCTGCTAGTTACATCCTCAAAAAATTCCAGAAGATTCGTCAAGCATTTCCCTTTCATAGATCCATGCTGGCTTGGACTGATCCTGTCACTGCTTTCCAAATGTGCTGCTATTTCACCCTTAATGATTGATTCTAACATTTTCCCCATTACTGATGTCAGGCTAACTGGGCTATAAGTACCCGTTTTCTCTCTCCCTCCTTTTTTTAAAAAGTGGTGTTACATTAGCTACCGTCCAGTCCATAGGAACTGATCCAGAGTCGATAGATTGTTGGAAAATGATCACCAATGCATCCACTATTTCTAGGGCCACTTCCTTAAGTACTCTGGGATGCAGACTATCAGGCCCTGGGGATTTATCGGCCTTCAATCCCATCAATTTCCCAAACATAATTTCCCACCTAATAAGGATATCCTTCAGTTCCTCCTTCTCACTAGACTCTTGGTCCCCTAGTACTTTCGGAAGGTTATTTGTGTCTTCGTTCATGAAGCCAGAACCAAAGTAGTTGTTCAATTGGTCTGCCATTTCTTTGTTCCCCATTATAAATTCACCTGAATCCGACTGCAAGGGATCTATTTTTGTCTTCACTAATTTTTTTCTCTTCACATAGCTATAGAAGCTTTTGCAGTCAGTTTTTATGTTCGCTGCAAACTTCCTCTCGTACTCTATTTTCCCCCTCTTAATTAAACCATTAGTGCTCCTCTGTTGAATTCTAAAGTTCTCCCAGTCCTCAGGTTTGTTGCTTTTTCTAGCCAATGTATATGCCTCTTCCTTGGTTTTAACACTATTCTTAATTTCCCTTGTGAGCCACGGTTGAGCCACCTTCCCCGTTTTATTTTTATTCCAGACAGGGATGTCCAATTGCTGAAGTTCATCCATGTGATCTTTAAATGTTTGCCATTGCTTATCCACCGTCAACCCTTTAAGTATCATTTGCCAATCTTTTCTAGCCAATTCATGCCTCATACCGTCGAAGTTACCTTTCCTTAAATTCAGGACCCTAGTTTCCAAATTAACTGTCTCATTCTCCATCTTAATAAAGAATTCTACCATATTATGGTCACTCTTCCCTAAGGGGCCTCGCACAACAAGATTGCTCATCAGTTCCTTCTTATTATTCAGTCTAGGATGGCCAGTGCTCTCGTTGATTCTTCGACATATTGATCTAGAAAACCATCCCTAATACACTCCAGGAAATCCTCCTCCATTGCATTGCTACCAGTTTGGTTAGCCCAATCAATATGTAGATTAAAGTCACCCATGATAACTGCTGTACCTTTTTTGCACACATCCCTTATTTCTTGTTTGATGTTGTCCACAACCTCACTACTAATGTTTGGTGGTCTGTACACAACTCCCACTAGCGTTTTCTGCCCTTTGGTATTCTGCAATTCCACGGTTGATTCCACATCATCCAAGCTAATGTCCTTTCTTACTATTGCATTAATTTCCTCTTTAACCAGCAATGGCACCCCACCTCCTTTTCCTCTCTGCCTATCCTTCCTGGATGTTGAGTTCCCAGCCTTGGTCACCCTGGAGCCATGCCTCCGTGATGCCAATTACATCATATCCGTTAACTGCTGTCTGCGCAGTTAATTCGTCCACTTTATTCCGAATACTCCTCGCATTGAGACACAGAGCCTTCAGGCTTGTGTTTTTAACACACTTTGCCCCTTTAGAATTTTGCTGTAATGTGGCCCTTTTTGTTTTTTGCCTTGGGTTTCTCTGCCCTCCACTTTTACTATTCTCCTTTCTATCTTTGGCTTCTGCCTCCATTTTATTTCCCTCTCTCTCCCTGCATAGGTTCCCATCCCCCTGCCATGTTAGTTTAACTCCTCCCCAACAGCACTAGCAAACACTCCCCCGAGGACATTGATTCCGGTCCTGCCCAGGTGCAGACTGTCTGGTTTGTACTGGTCCCACCTCCCCCAGAATTGGTTCCAATGTCCCAGGAATTTGAATCCCTGCCTTCTGCACCACCCCTCAAGCCATGTATTCATCTGAGCTATCCTGCGATTCCTACTCTGACGAGCATGTGGCACTGGTAGCAATCCTGAGATTACTACTTTTGAGGTCCTACTTTTTAATTTAGCTCTTAGCTTCCTAAATTTGTCTCGTAGGACCTCATCCCATTTTTTTTTACCTATATCGTTGGTACCTATGTGCACCACGACAACTGGCTGTTCACCCTCCCTTTTCAGAATGTCCTGCACCCGCTCCGATACATCCTTGACCCTTGCACCAGGGAGGCATCATACCATCCTGGAGTCTCGGTTGCAGCCGCAGAAACACCTATCTATTCCCCTTACAATTGAATCCCCTATCACTATAGCTCTCCCACTCTTTTTCCTGCCCTCCTGTGCAGCAGAGCCACCCACGGGTGCCATGGACTTGGCTGCTGCTGCTATCCCCTGATGAGTCATCCCCCTCAACAGTACCCAAAGCGGTGTATCTGTTTTGCAGGGGGATGATCGCAGGGGACCCCTGCACTACCTTCCTTCCACTGCTCTTCCTGTTGATCACCCATCACCTATCTGGCTGTGTACCCTTTACCTGCGGTAAGACCAACTCGTTAAATGTGCTATTCACATCATTCTCAGCATCGTGGATGCTCCAGAGTGAATCCATCTGTAGCTCCAGTGCCGCAATGCGGTCCCATCAGGAGCTGCAGGCAGGTACACTTCCCGCACACGTAGTCGTCAAGGACACCGGAAGCGTCCCTGACTTCCCACATATTACAGGAGGAGCATAACACGTCTTCGAGCTGTCCTGCCATGACTTAACCCTTAGATAAACTTAATTTGGCAACAACAATGCAAAATGTTACTTACTGATATAGAAAAGAAAAATGAAAAGCTACTTGCCAATCACTTACCCCCTTGGCTGTGACGTCACCTTTCGATTTCTTTCTACTTCTGTTTTGCCTCCCTGCTGCAGCTGCACCGGCTGGCCTCTCGCCGACTCACGAACTCCCGAGCCTCTCCCCGACGCTGGGCCTTTTGTAGGCCGGCTCGGTCTCCCCGCTCCGCCCCTCACCAACTCACAAACTCCCGAGCCTCTCCCCGACGCTGGGCCTTTTGTAGGCCGTCTCGGTCTCCCCGCTCCGTCTCTCGCCGACTCACGTAGTGCTGCCGATCCCACCTGCATAGCGCCCTGGACACCACCCCAACAGGAAGTGGAGTGCGCGAAATTGCGCTCCACTTCCTGTGAGGGGCGTTAACCCAAATTTCACAACCGGGGTGGGACTTCTGCACTGGGCGCAGGAAATCCCACGCCAACTCTTTTACCATCTCCAAATGAGGGGGTAACCCAATTTCGCACCCTGTGAGTTGAATACTGCAAGCTATAAAGCTAGAAACAGTGGGCCCAACTTTCCCCAAGTCGTTTTTTCGGCGCACTGACCTGAAGTGCGGCAACTTTGCACGCTGGAAACGGCGCCGGGAAAAACTCGCCCCATCCTCGCCGCTCTACACAGTCCCCGGAGTCCCGGCGTGGCGTGCATTCTGAAGTGGGGGGCGGAGCAACAGGCCAGCGCCGAAAACAGTGCCGCCATCATTGCACGTGCAGTGGTGTAGGCCCGACATGCGCAATAGCGGCAAAACTTGGCACTCGTCCATTTTTAAAATGCATTGCAGCTGTTATTCGTTGCATGTCAGGAGAGCTCTGAATCGAAATAGCTGGTGTGCTGAATGCAAGCTGCAGTATCCTGCCTGAAATTAACTGTTGCATGCCTGGAAAAGTGTTTGGGATCATTGCAAAAGTGCTGTTAAGTGTCTCAGAGGACTGTGTGTTTTGAAAAATCACAGTTTGACTAATTGCAGTAGAAAAGTGTGTCAGAGCATTGCAAAAGTGCTGTTAGTGTCTCCGAGCAGTTGCAGCAATAATTCAGCAACGTCCACCAAGAACAAAAGAATTTCTTGCATGACGAAGTCAAATCACTAGTTACTGTCATTGAGAACAGATGGCTGTAATGTCTCTGCACCTTGTTACAAACTCACACGAGGCATGTATATATCAGACACGGTCACTCTGTGACCTTCACTTTATTCCCAGGACCAAGGAGTGCTGACCCTGGGTGGGACCTCCCTTTTATACCTGGAAACCCAGGTGAGGAGTGTCTCCCGCAAGCTCACCCCCTGTGGTCAGGGTGTGCATTTCAAGGGTACAAGTAAAGTATGCATGAGTTACAGTTACATACTTATAGTCATTGCAAGATGGTGAAATACATGACATCACCTCCCGCCTTAAGTCTTTTAGTTTCAGAGGTTAAGTCTATCGGGTGGTCGACGCTCTCTCGTTGGAGCGCCGCAGTTGTGGCTCTGGTGGCTGAGCCTCAGCACGCATCTCTGTCACTTGAGGTGTTTCCGGCCTGTCCGGGCTGGCCACCGGGACTGTGCATGCTGAGGGCTGTCTTTGTTGCTCATACGCTGGCAGTGGTGTGGGTGCTATCTTCTTCCTGTTCCTCCGTGTCTGCACTGAACCTTGTCTTTACTTGGTCCAAGTGTTTGCAGCATATCTGCCCATTGTTTAGTCTGACCACCATGACCCTGTTTCCTTCTTTGCCAATTACGGTGCCCTCAAGCCATTTGGATCCCAAAGCATGGTTAAGAACAAATACCGGGTCATGTATTTCTATACACCTCCCCCTTGAGCCTCGATCATGGAGCTCGGTTTGGGACTGGCGTTTGCCCTCAACAATGTCTGCCAGGTCTGGGTGAATAAGGGACAGCCGCGTCTTGAGCGTGCGTTTCATGAGGAGTTCCACTGGCGGGACTCCCATGAGCGCGTGCGGCCGGGACCTGTAGGCCAGCAGGAGGCGCGATAGGCGCTACTGAAGGGAGGGTCTATGGATGCGTAGCATGCCCTGCGTTATGACTTGGACTGCCTGGTCTGCCTGGCCATTGGAAGCCGGCTTGAACGGCGCTGTCTGGACGTGCTTGCTCCCATTGCCCGACATAAACTCCTGCAATTCATGGCTGGTAAAACACGGGCCATTGTCGCTGACCAGGATGTCCGGCAAGCCGTGGGTCGCGAAAACCGTACGTAGACTCTCCACAGTGATGGATGTCGTGCACGAGTTCAATATGATGCACTCAATCCACTTCGAGTATGCATCGACAACGATCAGGAACATTTTCCCCATGAACGGGCCCGCATAGTCTACGTGAATACGTGACCATGGTCTGGTGGGCCAGGGCCACGGGCTGAGTGGAGCCTCCCTGGGGGCATTGCCCAGCTGGGCACACGGCATGCACCTGCGAACCCAGTGTTCCAGGTCTGAGTCAATCCCCGGCCACCATACATGTGACCGGGCAATGGCCTTCATTAACATGATGCCAGGGTGCTCGCTGTGGAGTTCCCTGATGAATGCTTTCCTTCCTTTCTGGGGCATAACTACCCAGCTGCCCCATAACAGGCAGTCGGCTTGGATGGAGAGTTCATCCATCCATCTCTGAAACGGCCTGACTTCCTCGGGGCACGCCCTGTGTGCGGGCACCCAATTCCCAGTCAGGACACATTTCTTTATCATGGATAGGAGGGGGTCCCTGTTGGTCCAGAGTTTGATCTGTCGGACTGTGATGGGGGAGCCCGCAGTGTCAAAAGCCTCAACGGCCATGACCGTCTCGGTGTTCTGCTCCGACGCCCCCTCGGTGGTGGCCAGTGGGAGCCTGCTGAGTGCGTCAGCGCAATTTTTGGTGCCTGGCCGGTGCCGTATAGTGTTGTCATATGCAGCCAGCATGAGGGCCCAGCGCTGTATGCGATGACGCGTTAGTGTTGACAGCCTTGCTGTCGGACAACAGGGATGTTAACGGCTTGTGGTCCATCTCTAGCTTGAACTGTCTACCAAAAAGATACTGGTGCATCTTTTTCACACTGTACACACACGCGAGTGCCTCCTTCTCGACCATGCCGTATCCACGCTCTGCCTGGGAGAGCGACCTGGAGGCGTAAGCCACCGGTTGGAGTCGGCCATCATCGTTACCCTGCTGCAACACACACCCAACCCCGTAGGATGACGCATCGCATGTTAAAACCAGTTTTTTACAGGGGTCATACAAAGTCAACAGTTTGTTGGAACACAGCAGGTTCCTCGCCTTATTGAAAGCCCGTTCTTGACAATCCCCCCCCCCCCCCCCCCCAAACCATTCACACCCTTTACGGAGGAACATGTGTAACGGCTCCAACAATGTGCTTAAGTTCGGCAGAAAGTTCACAAAATAGTTCAAAAGTTCCAGGAATGATCGCAACTCCGACGTGTTGCTGAGCCTGGGCGTCTGGCGAGTCGCCTCAGTTTTTGATTCAGTGGGCCGGATCCCGTCTGCGGCAACCCCCCTGCCCAGGAACTCGACCTCTGGGGCCAAAAACACACACTTGGCCTTTTTCAGCCGCAAACCTACCCGATCCAATCGGCGTAGCACCTCCTCCAGGTTCCTTGGTGTCTCGACCCGTTATAAAGATGTCGTCTTGGAATACGACCGTTCCAGGGATGGACTTGAGCAAGCTTTCCATGTTTCGCTGAAAGATAGCCACTGCCGAATGAATGCCAAACGGGCACCTGTTGTCGACAAATAATCCCTTGTGTGTCGTGATGGTGGTCAGAAGCTTGGAATCTTCTGCCAGTTCCTGAGTCTTGTAGGCCGAAGTGAGGTCCAGCTTTGTGAACAGCTTTCCACCTGCCAGCATGGCAAAGAGGTCCTCCGCTCTCTGAAGCGGGTATTGGTCTTGCAGCGACACTCGGTTGATGGTGGCTTTGTAGTCGCCACAAATCCTAACCGAGCCATCTGCTTTGAGGACGGGAACGATGGGACTTGCCCAGTCGTTGAATTCAACGGCCGAAATTATGCCCTCTCTGAGCAGCCTGTCCAGTTCACTTTCAATTTTCTCACACCATGTACGGCATTGTGGTGCACTGGTCTGGCGTCCGGAGTGATGCGTATCACTACTTTCGTGCCCTTGAACGTTCCGACACCGGGTTGAAAGTGTGACTCGAATTTTTGCAATACTTGTGAGCATGAACTTCACTCCACAGATGAAATGGCGTGCACATCCCCCCCCATTTCCAATTCATCTTAGCTAACCAACTCCTCCCCAAGAGCGCGGGGCTATTTCCCAGGACGATCCAGAGTGGCAGTTGGTTCTGTAATCCATTATGCGTTACCACCAAGTTTGCACTGCCCAGCACTGGGATGATCTCTTTGGTGTACATACGTAGCTGGGTCTCAATGCATTCCAGTTTGGGCCTGCTAGCTCTGTGTGGCCATAGTCTCTCAAATTGTTGGGCGCTCATGAGTGACTGGTTAGCTCCCGTATCCAGCTCCACGTGCACCGGGATGCTATTCAGTAAGACTTTCATCATCATGGGTGGCGTTTTAGTGTATGAGTTGTGGACGTCAGCCACATGAACTCTCTGAACTTCAGCATCCATGGTTGTTCCCCAGGCCTCATCCTGTTTGCAGACTCCTCGTCTGGTTCCTCTGTCTCGCAGACTAGCCTCCCTACTGCCTTTTTGCACATCCTGGCCAAGTGTCCACTGACATTACAAATCCTACAGGTATAAAGCTGGAACCTGCAGCTTTTGGCAGTGTGTCTATCCCCACATCTCCAGCATGAGCTGAGATTGCTGTTAACAAAAGGACTATTCCCAGGCATTCCTCTCTGGCTGTTTGGCTGTTTCTAAGCACTCTGATGGCGAGTGTTAATGGTCCCATCACGGGATACATTGTTCCTCATGATGGCGTGAATTGCCGATCCCCTTTCCATTGTCCCTGTTGCGCGCCCACCCTGGAGCTTGTTGCTGACTGGGCGGTGTCGAATTGCCCTTGCCTGCCTACCTGGACGGTGTCGAATTGCCCTTGCCTGCCTGCGGGGTTCTGTATCACTTTTACAACATTAACTCCCTGGTTCATCACAACGTTAAAACCAGGGTTGCGTGCGTAAATTAGCTTGGTCTCCTCTTCCCCTGCCATAAAGGTCTGAGCTATCAACACCCTCCCCCTTCTAAAGTCAGGCCCTTGGTCTTTTTGAGCTTCCTGAAAATGCCAGCATGATTAATGCCCTCGATGAATAAGTCCCTTAACATCTTCCGCCTGTAGGCATCGGAGAACTTAGAGACTGGCCAAACGCCGCAGTTCCGCCACAAAGTCCGAGATGTTTTGACCCTCCCGACGCCGGTGAGAGTAGAACCGGTGCCGGGCCATGTGTACGCTACTTGCCGGCTTGAGATGCTCACTGATCAGCTGGCTGAGCTCTTCGAAGGACTTGTCCGCTGGCTTTTGGGGTGCGAGCAGGTCTTTCATCAGCGCATGCATCTGTGGACCACAGCTGGTCAGTAGATGCGCCCTCCGCTTGTCAGCCGCTGTCTCTTACAGCCAGTTCTTTGTGACAAAGCTCTGCTGGAGTCTTTCCACAAAGTCGTCCCAGTCCTCACCCACACAGTAGCGTTCCTCTGTGCCACCAGTGGCCATCCTCGTGGTTCGGTGATTCCCGTTTCTCGTCGCCATATTTAGTGTCTCTGCAACTTGTTACAAACTCACACGAGGCATGTATATATCAGACACGGTCACTCTGTGACCTTCACTTTATTCCCAGGACCAAGGAGTGCTGACCCTGGGTGGGACCGCCCCTTTTATACCTGGAAACCCAGGTGAGGAGTGTCTCTCGCAAGCTCATCCCCTGTGTTCAGGGTGTGCATTTCAAGGGTACAGGTACAGTGTGCATGAGTTACAGTTACATAACTATTGTCATTGCAAGATGTGAAATACATGACACTGGCAGCACCTGGATACCAGCAGAGATCACACAAAAGTGCCACCCAAAGAGATGAAGAAACGCTGGAACGAAGTTGCAGAAGAATTCTGCGGATTGGTGATCAACAAGAGATCTGGAAGGCAGTGTAAAAAGAAATGGCAGGACCTTGGTCAAGTCATTATTGTAAGTAATATTTTCATTTATTCAATGTAATTTCAATTGTAAATATGACCAGCAGAAAGACACTCTCTAAAAAGTTGCATTTTCATCTTTGCAGAAGAAACTGGCTCACAACAAAAGGGAAAGAACTCAACAGGAGGAGGACCGGCAAATCTGCAGCCACTGACACCCTTGAAAGAGAGGGTCGCTGCTTTGAAGGGTCCTGCCTGGAGAAAAACCATTAGTACTGCACAAACTGGGCCCGCATGCGAGGGAGTGGGTAAGTCATGAAAATTCATTGTGGCCCTTCAAATCAACCTGCTGCCTGGCCTGCGATGTGTGAGCCTACTCATGCCACCCATTTCACTGTTCTGTTATATGTTGCAGAACTTGATGACAATCCTCCTGATGATCTAAATCAAGATTCAGATGTGGACGAGCCTGAAGAGGAGAGCAACCCTCCAGAACAACATGAGGGACATTTTGAGTGGATGTGGGAGGGATTTAATGACAGGAGTGTTCTACTGAATCTTGAAGAGGTCAACATATATCACTTGCCAGGCTCTTCCATGATTAGTGGTTCAACATTCTATGGTTTCCCACTGTCCGAAGTTGCAGGTCCCAGTGGTGGTGGTGATGGTGTTGTGCCGCAGCATTGCACACCCGTGGCGCCACCTTCCGAGGTTGCAGGTCCCAGTGGTGGTGGCGTTGGTGCAAATCAGCAGGGAACACCCAGGGTCCTAACGTCCCAGACTGCGCCTCCCAGTGGGATGCCACAAGGCAGATCCAGGGGCAGGGGAAGGAGACATGGACCACGCTCTCCTGAGATGCAGGATGCAACAGATGTGGTTCAGATAATGGCATTGGGTGGGGAGAGCATTGAGCTTACCCGATCACTCCTGGACACCATAACTGGAGTGAGTGAGGAGGTAGCGGGACTGTCGGGAGAAGTAACAGTAATGGCACGGGAAATGGGAACCATGTCCGCTAACATCAGTGAGGGAATGGTGGCCATGAGAGATGGAATGTCAGAGGTAATAGAAAGGACGACAGTTGCAATCACCAAGGCCATGAGGGAGGGAATGTCTGAGTTAGCTGCTGCAATAAGGGAACACGCCCAGACCCCGCGCCCATTGACAGAATCAATTGCCACTCCCACTCCAATCCCCGCACCAAGCTCTGAACAGGCCGAGGCCGCGTCCTCCAGTTTTCCGCCTGGGCCCTCCAACTTGCCGCCTGGGCCCTCCAACTTGCCACGTGACGTTGACACCACCCACCCTCAAGAGGTGCCCAGTGGCTGAGATGTTAGAAAGAAGAATCTTGGTGTGCACCCCAGAAACACTGCGCCACCGCCTGTGGGCAGGGGTCGTGGAGATCCCAAGACCAAGCGCAGCGGGCGGCCTTAGACCAAGGGGGATGAGAGATGGGTGCAACCTTTCTTTGCTGCTGTTGTTGTTGTTTATGTCACTTCATTCACTGTTCTAACTGTACTCACATTGGGTGTTTTTTGTAAGTTATATAACTTTACACGTTTATAAGTGAACTTAAAGTAGAAGTGAACTTAACAGTATAAATGTTCTCACATTGGATTTTTCTTGTAAGTTATGTAATGTTACAAGTTTATAAGTGATCTTTAATGTTTAAGTGATCTTAAAGAGTAAAGTTTGATACAAGAATATTTTTATTACACTAAAGTTAAGTACATTGCAAAGTTTTGAATGAAATATATTTTACATTAAAAATGAATCATGTTCAATTAATACAACACAGGAACAGCTCCAAAAATTAAACCCTCCTCTCCCCTCTCCCAGCCTCCCCGTTGTATAGAGGCCAGCATATCTCTCTCTCTCTCTCTCTCTCTCTGGCTACCCGCCACCCCTGTGATATCGCGTCCAGCAGCTCTCAGTTCTCCGGTCGCTCTGAACTCCCAGTGCGTGTCTTCCCACCTCTATCCCAGGCCAAATGGCCTCACGCACAGGCTGGCCCGCTGCCTTACCCGGGCCAACTTCAAAGATTAAGGTAGGATTTACTTCTTTTTAATTTTTTTATTGGTTTGAGCTTTTCCTTGCAATGTTTGGTGCTTGGTTGTTGAAGTCCTCTCCAGTTCCCTTCCCTGCCCTAATGTCTGCCGAATGTGCGCTGCTTTTTCTTCACTGTCCGCAAGGTTTTTCAAACCTGGCCACATACACTGACCTAAGTTGATTTGGAGTAAGTTTTTGCTGGCCAAAGTGGCATAAATGTCCAAAACTGTCGTAAGTGTCTGGGAACGCCCCCTTTTGGAAAAAAAAATTGACCTTAAAAAAATCGTACCTAATTGACTTACTCTGGAGCAAATTTTTTTGGGGGAAATGGCATTTTTTAACTTACACCAGAAAAAACAACTTACTCTTTATATAAAAAAAAAAATTGATGCAAGTCATGGCCAATGTTGGGCCCAGTATTTGTGAGTTCATCTCCCAGTTTTTAAGCTATTGTAACTGCTTACACTCCATGTCGTGTTATGTCCTATTACATGTTATTGGATGCTAGGTTGCTGTTGCCTAATTTTGGAATAGATTTTGTACCTCTCAATTGCCTTTTGTTGTGAGGAATGATCCTGCCTACAATTTTAGAATATTTGGTGGTCTGCATTGTGTCATTATCCATGTTTTCAGCTTCCTTTGCCTTGTGGCTGAATAATCTGACTGCAGAAATTGGTTCCAGCGGGACCAACGACTAGCAATGAATGGATTACAATCTCACCACAGGCAACACATGAATGTTGAAGTCGTTCCAAACTTTAATTGTAAATGAGGTTAACAGTTGAGTTGAAATGTTCCAGCTATTTATGAATGTACAAAGAGATGGATTGAACACATGGCGACTGGAGCGTTGCAATGGCTTTCACAATTGCTTAAGCTGGTAGTATTTGCAATATATACAGGGAACTGGGGATAATAGCTTGTCTCATTTAAAATTTACTGTATATATTTTTACACTAGTTTAAAGTTATTTTTCAGATTTATAAACCCCCACCCTCTGGTTTCCCCAACCTATTACACACCATTCCTCATATGAAGCGCCTCTCAATATCGCTCTTGACCCAGCACAAATCAAGTGCCTGAAAGGAATATGAGGTGATCTATCCATTAATTTTCCTTGCCAGTCTGTGGGGATCCACATAGCTTCTTCCTTGGCATCTTCCCTAATATCTGAGATTGGCAAGTTGGTGAACCCAGACACATCCATCTTTCTTTTCTAGCCAGTTTTCTTCCTTCCCCCCTTCAGAAGATGCTGACTTCTTTATGGGGCACAGCTCTCCAGTGTCTAACCAAAGTAGTTAGTATTCATGTGTGAGCCTTGACAGTGAGCACTGACAATCTATTGGATGGTAGGAGCATCGCAGGTGAGCCTGACCCTATCCTTCTCCAATGATCGTACATCTGCACTTCCAACAACCCCTCAACCTATGAACTCTGACACCAATTGTAATAACTCTTTCTGCTGCCCTAGCTCAGATCAGCTAATCCAGCACATTCTGGGGATCAAACCTAGGACCTAAAATGTCTATGTTTCAGCTACTCACCAGATAAACTTACTAAGTCATAAGGAAAGTTTACCTCCATTTTTAACGTTACTTCCTTTGGTCTTGAGTTAAGTAGATAATATTAGGCTCCCTACAAATAAAGTGTGCAGCATTCTTCAATTATAAGACAGGAAAGAAAGTAGTTCATAGCTTCTGTCTTTATTACTCTGATGTAGGCATGTTGAAACTGTGTGGGTTAAGCTTGTTTTAATTTTTTTTTAATCATCACCTCACAAAGAAAGTATGTGGGCTCTACTTAATACGATACCACTAATAGTCTAGCTGATATCAGGAACCACAGTACAGAGTTAGGCCTAGCTTCTCTGGTAGAATTATGCTAGCTGAACACTCTCCCTGCCAGTTCAATATATATAATTATATTCACATATATATATATATATATATATATATATATATATATATATATATATATATATATATATATATAATATATATAATATATATATAATATATATAATATATATCCTGACATATTACCCATCATTTGCCAGGGTTACCGGTTTATCCCTGTCATCCAGTGACTCTATGCGTGGCAGAGGGGGGAAATTCAAATTTAACATTTTAACTCCACAGCTTAGATTTGGAAAATTTGTTAAACAAAAATGATCCCCTCTTTGGATGCCCCAGAGTCCACCAGTCTAGCAGGCTACAGCAGATCCATCCTCAAGGTCTGCCACAGTCAATCTCTGTTTCCTGCCCACCCACTCCACCTGCCAACCCCCTCCCGAAACACATGACAAACTCCCAGCAGAGGGAGCCTGACTTTGGAAAGTTGGCTGGGGTAAAGGGCATATCCTTGAGGCGATAGATGTGTCACTGTTCCAAAAATGCACTGGGATTCCACTAAATTGGAATGTCCCAGCCTTGGTGTTTACCATTCCATGACACAGTATAACAGAGGTATAAGCAACTTGAACTTTTCTTTTACTCGTTCATGGGATGTGGGCAATGCCGACAATGCCAGCATTAATTGCCCATGCCTAATTGCCCTTGAGAAGATGGTGGTGAGCCGCCGCCTTGAATTGCAGAGGGCAGTTAAGAGTCAATGACAGTGCTGTGGATCTAGAGTCACATGTAGGCCAGATCGGGTAAGGATGGCAGATCTCCTTCCCTAAAGGACATTGGTGAACTAGATGGGTTTTATGACAATCCAATAGTTTCATGGTTATCTTTACTGACACTAGCTTTTTATTCCAGATTTATTTAATTAATTTAATTTAAATTCCCCAGATGTCGTGGTGGGATTTGAACTCATGTCTCTGGATCATTAGTCCAGGCATCTGGATTACTAGTCCAATAACATAAGAACATAAGAATTAGGAGCAGGAGTAGGCCACTTGGCCCCTTGAACCCGCTCCACCATTTAATAAGATCATGGCTGATCTGATCTTGCGCTCAGCTCCACTTCCCTGCCCGCTCCCAATAACCCTTCACTCGGACATCTGTCTATCTCCGCCTTAAATATATTCAATGACCCCGTCTCCACAGCTCTTTGGGGCAGAGAATTCCACAGCTTTACTTCGTCCTCATCTCAGTACTAAATGGGTGACCCCTTATTCTGAAACTATGCCCCCTAGTTTTAGATTTCCCCCACGAGGGGAAACATCCTCTCTGCATCCACCTTGTCGAACCCCATCAGTATCTTATATGTTTCAATACGATCACTCCTCATTCTTATAAACTCCAATGAGTAGAGGCCCAACCTGCTCAACCTTTCTTCATAAGTCAACCACTTCATCTCCGGAATCAACCTAGTGAACCTTCTCTGAACTGCCTCCAAGCAAGTATATCCTTCCTTAAATAAGGAGACCAAAACTGTACGCAGTACTCGAGGTGTGGCCTCACCAATACCCTGTACAGTTGTAGCAGGACTTTCCTGCTTTTATATTCTATTCCCCTTGCAATAAAGGCCAACATTCCATTTGCCTTCCTGATTACTTGCTGTACCTGCATATACTACCTTGTGTTTCATGCACAAGGACCCCCAGGTCCCTCTAAGCTGCAGCATTTTGTAACTTCCCTCCATTTAAATAATTGCCTTTTTATTTTTCCAGCCAAAATGGATAACTTCATACTTTCCCACATTATACTCCATCTGCCAAATGTTTGCCCACTCACCTAGCCTGTCTATATCCTTTTGCAGATTTTTTGTGTCCTCCTCACAACTGGCTTTCCCACCCATCTTTGTATCATCGGCAAACTTGGCTACATTACACTTGATCTCTTCATCCAAGTCATTAATATGGATTGTAAATAGCTGCGGACCCAGCACCCCGATCCCTGTAGCACCTCACTAGTTACAGTTTGCCAACCTGACAGTGACCCATTTATCCCGACTCTCTATTTTCTGTTAGTTAGCCAATCCTCTAGCCAAGCTAATATATTACCCCAACCCTCTGAGCAATAACATAACCACTATGCTACCGTACCCTGCAAAGTATGCATTTGGAAACTAATCGTGAAAAATAACTGCACACTAAAAGGGGACATTTTCTGATTTTGTGCTGCCTGTAGGGAGCCTCACCTGCCAGCAATGAATATCGGAAATTTGGGCACGCATTGCATATAATGGTCAGATAATGGTATATTGTATGTGCCTGGATTTCTTGTATGTGCTGCCAGTGGTCGAGCCTCCCTGCCAGCAGTGAGAAGTCAGGAGATAATCCGATAACTGTGTTATTACAAGTTGGAAACAAAAAGGAAACATTTAGCTTGAAATACAGGAGCGAGCATTAAGCAGGCAAGCTTCTAAGATGCAAGGAATTCCATTCAATTGAGAAGAAACTGGACAAGCAGGTGGTGCACCACCTAAGTAACATTCCCTATGGACAATTCCTTCGGACTGCAATGATTGAAAGCCTGTGTTATAGGAGGGTGTGTTGCTCTGGCTATTGTCTTCAACATATTCTTACTGATTATCTCTTCTTAATAACATTTTGCAATTAGAGTTTCCTTTCTTTCATTTTTTTTATCTTACTCACCATCTCTTCGTTTTCCGCATTATTTTTTTAACTGTATTTTTCCTTCAAGTGCTTTCATCTGACAATCATTCACCCATAGTGCAGGAAATCTTTCAGATCAATTTCAGCTGACATTTAATAATTTACTTATTCCATGCCAAAATCTATGCCACTGAAAATCTGAATGTTTTGTATGTTCAATATTAATAATCAACATTTACAATAGGTATTGCATCCCAAAATATCTGAATCAAACTGAGTTTCTGGAATGTTCTGATTTTTTTCTGTATGCATTTACCATTTTTACATGCCACACATGTAACTATTCTATCATCTACCTATTCTTTAGCATACTGAGCTTTCAAAAAATGTATAAAAAACAGAATCCTGTCTCGCAGCTACCTAACTCACACATCAAAACAGTAATTGAATTATCTCAGAGTTAGTAACTACCAATAATATTTTGTTCGTTTGTCCATCTGTTTTCATGTCAACAAGAACTGATCTATCCACAAACAGAAATGGGTATAATAATCATATCAATGAAGGCTTTCTGTCAAACATAACAGCATAGGTTCATGGCTATAATTCCCAACAGACTGAGTTCCTAATCTCAGTTAGAACAATAAAGCAGGAGTTGAGCAGGACACTTGGAGGGGCAGTGGATTGAAGCTGCTTTAATAAAGAATAGTTGTAGTGGTGTAATATGAAGTTTTACTCAATGTTCTGCCGCATTTTCTTTATTCTGTATGGAGCTACACAAGTCAGTTGTAAAGTATCTGAATTCAGATTATATATGTCATTTTTGAAGTCCATGGCTTCCTGTAAATCAGTCGTAAAGATAGCAATGGGAGTGATCCACTACAAGACCTGTCACCACTATCACATGGACAGGGCAAAGGTTTTGCCTAATATCCACAATTGATCAGAACTCTAAATGGATGAATTCTGGAAAATCTAAAATTGGGCAGGATTGTCCTGCCTGGTCCCTCTCACCTCCAAGCAACAGACCAAAAGGCTGGCCATCTGTCTTCGCAACAGCAGAGATGTAAGTTTAGATGGACTGAAGTACATGATTAGCTTGCTCACATTGGAAGTGAAATTATCAATTAAAATGAAAAATAGTATCCAGTGAGGAGGAAATCTCTTCCAGTGGAAACCTAACATTAGCATGAAAAATAAATACAGAAGGACGAGGAGCAAGGGTAGGACATATGGCCACTCGAGCCTGCTCCACCATTCAATATGATAATAGCTGAACTTCTACATTAACTCCACTTTCCGGCTCTGTCCCCTTATCCCTTGATTCCCTTAGTGCCCAAAAATCTGTTGATCTCTGTCTTGAATATATTCATCAACTGAGCATCCACAGCCCTCTGGGGTAGAGAATTCCAAAGATTCACAACCCTCTGAGTGAAGAAATTGCTCCTCATCTCAGTCCTAAATGCCCAACCACTTAACCTGAGACTATGACCCCTAATAATTTTAAATATTGCTTTTTGGGTTTTTCGTTGGGTTTTATTGTTCATTTTTGTTTATTTTCAGTTTATCTTGAGCTATTTTCCGTGTATTTAGCAGTAAACTACTTGAATCATTGGGATAATTGTTGCACTGTTTATCTTCTGTTTTGTTGAATTCAGCAGGGACCTGGTAAATAGGGAAATTGCCTTTGGTTTCTTGTATATCAAGTGATTTTGTTGGGGTACTTTGTTCTCAGTGTAATGTTTCTTTCTTTCATGCAGCTTAGTTATTTTCAGAGTGGTTTCTGCAGTGTTGCAGAGGCCTGCACTTATTTCAAGTGGCTGCTATGGCCGCCTAAAAATTAAAAAGGCACTGCTGAACTCAGCAATGGCCCATGCATGCAAATTGGGCATGCGCCATCCCACTGCAGACTTTGGGCTCAAGTTTCCCCCCCCCCCACTTAGAACGGCGCATCTCCGTGAGTTGCGCCGACTTTGTAGAAGAAAAACCGTGCCTAATGCTTACCGAGGAATTCTTCCCGCTCCTCAGGATGTCTTCGGCCTCGGCGTAGTGCACCACATCCAGTGGGGGGGGGCGGAGCCAGGTCCTGGCGCTCAAAACAGTGCCGGGATCTCTGCGCATGCGCGCTAGAGTATGTGCGCATGTGCAGTAGCTCCTGACAGCCCGAATCTCTGCAACGCTCTGCAGGCTGTGTGGGAGGAGCCCGAAGCACACCGTAGCTCCTCGCCCCCTGGAAACTTGCATAGCTTCCTTGTTAATAGGGAGAATAGTATTTCTTGTTACAAGTTGTAACACATGGGCAAGTGATAAGTATAATTGGTATTTGGTATTTTGGTGTCCTGATCTGAATATATCTCAAATTAATTCATGTCAAAAGATGGCTTGATTCCTTTCAGCCTTGGATTAAGGGATTTACAGTTTAGAAACACTTTTCAAGAAAATCAAGATGGAACTTTGGCCCGAGGCATGTGAAGGAACTTGTCGATTTAGCTCAAACTTTCTTAGTTACAGGGAGAGTTTGAATTCTTGGCTGAGTGAAGTTCCACAATTCAAAGGAGCCAGTTCCCATTATTTCAGTGGGGTTGCAGACAATTTTAGTTGGCACGGGCTCTGCAGGCTCTGCAGGCTGTGTGGGAAGGGCCCGAAGCGCAACGCCTCTATCCCTGGCCGAATGGGCTCCCTCATCGGCGGCCCGCTGTCTTCTCTTCACATAAAGGTAGGACTTCTATTTTTTATTTGTTATTGATTGATTGATTATTACTTTGGTCTTGGTGCTTTAGGTGCAGGGTTCCTTCTATTTTTTATTAATTAATTGCTTATTACTTTTTGTGCTTTGTTTAGTGCTTTGTAAGTCTTGGTGCTCGGTGCAGGTCCTCTCAGCTTCCTTGTATTTTTTATTTGTTATTGAATGCTTATTGTTGTGC
Organism: Pristiophorus japonicus; assembly: GCF_044704955.1. Lineage (NCBI taxonomy): Eukaryota > Metazoa > Chordata > Chondrichthyes > Pristiophoridae > Pristiophorus > Pristiophorus japonicus. The sequence goes on along the minus strand of NC_091980.1, from coordinate 246,320,298 downwards.
TTTGTTCAGTGCTTGGTGCTTTAAATGTATTTGTGCTTCTTTAATGTTGTTGTGAAGGTGTTTAGAGCTTTGCAAGGTCCTCTCACTTCCCTTCACTTCTCTTTTTCCCCCCCCCCCCCCCCCCCTTCCCTCCCACCCCCCATCTCTGGCTACTTCGCTGATTTCTTGGCTCATCGCAAGGGGTTTTTCTGTGCGGACACAAGTGGCTACATAAGCTGGCCTAAGTTAGGTTGGAGTAACTTTTAGCTGTCTAAACTTGCTTAACTGGCCAAAACAGGCGTAAGTGGCTGGTAATGCCCCCTTTTTGGAAAAAAAAAATAAAGGTTTTAAAAAAACCTAACTAACTCACTTAGAACGGAGCAAATTAAATGGGCAGAATTGTGAATTTTAAGATACTCCAAAAAAATCTAGTTGCTCCAAAAAAAATAGGAGCAACTCCTGGTAAACTTGGGCCCTTTATCACTTTTGCACCCATTTTACGCTCGTAAAACTGGCACAACGATGCCGAATTTAGATCCCATTGATTCTTTATATATATATTAAAAAAAACAAAAGTACAAATAAGCTTTCATAAATGATTAGATATGGGGAGCAAGATTTTTTTTAAAAAGGTGCTCCACTGGGGAAGTTCCTTTTATAATTCTCATTGAATCCCTACTTGTCCCTGTCTATCAGAATTTAAACCATGCGGGACACTGAGTATGTGTGGATATATTTGTCAAACTGTGTACATCCATATATCTACGTGCATTGTCATCAAAAAATGTAAATATTTAGATGTTACATTAAAACTATTTTGTTCTTTTGTCTAAAGTCAAGAAAATCATATAATCAAAATCTGAACATAATGTAAACTTTCAATGCCTCATACCAATTGCATTTAATTACTTTTCTTTTAAAGGTTATCTTGCTTGAGAAGGAGTGTCAAAAATGAGAATGTTAACATATTATGACGATGTGTTACAAGGTTTGTTTCATGGGTGTGGAAACTCTGAGAAATCACAACTGACTTTGCCCCAATGCATGAAATCTTCATATTATAGCACCAATGGCTTAATGTATCAGGAAAGTTGTATGATTCACAGCATTGAGGAATAATGTTTGAGGTTATTTCTTGGTCTGCAATAGACCAAGATATTGATGACAGAAACTGACATAATCATATCTGGAAAACTCAAATGTTTATGAAACTGAGTACATATTTGTTGATTGAATAGACTTTTGTCCTTAGTGTATTTAGAATGTTTGCAGCATTTAAGCCAATATATGTTTTAACTTTACCATCTTTTGAATGAGAGGCTAAAGCAAGGTGCCTGCAGCCTACTGTAATTATGATGATGAGGCCCGAGGACAAATTTAGAATGGGCTTCGAGCATTTCCTATTTGGTGCATCTTGGCTGTGGACTGTGCGCATAATGCCTGGTTTTGGGCACTAATGAAGTTATGCCCCAATAAGCTTATTTCAGTGCTAGTTCTCAGCCCGTTCTATTTTTATAAGTTTTCTTTGTCAGATACAAATTATTAAAATAAATTTCTTTAACATTAGTAACAGATGCAAAACTAATTCTTATTACATGTGTAGAGTTTATCATCAGTGGCTTAATTATATGTTCCTATTTCATTAATATCAGAGTGGTGCGAGGGGCCTGGGTGGCACAGCGAGTTAGATAGAATACTATTCCTTTACCTCTAGGACCTGGGTTGAGTCCCTGGTTAATAGGACGAAGGAATCCTTACTAAAATAAATTTGAGTAGTCTAAGCTCACCACAGTATAAAATTGCTAACAGTTTAGTAATACGTTGGTAGATTCTTTCACACAGACCACAGTTTTAACTTGTGTGGAGAACTATAATATAACTGAGTTCATAGGGGTCCTTCTTTGAGATTGATGTTGAGGTATATTGTTGAGATACAATAGAGGGAGCATTGTGCTGCATCTGTCTAGTGACCGATTCTGATATTGGTTCTGCAAAATGTTCTGTCATCAACACTGAAATCCTTCGCCTTGATGGGCACAAATATTCATACATACAATGCAACAGCTTACATATAATGGCCGCAGTCATAAGTGCCCCGCAAGTTCTGGGGTTCTGTATGCAATGCGCATGCACGAAAACCCAGAACTTGTGATCTGTTAAGTTTCAGCTTGACAGATCATACGAATCTGACGGAAGTGGACATTCGCCGGTGCAGGGTATTTGCCCAACTACTGCCCAGCAAATGCCCGCAAAACACTTATGCCTGGTAAAAGCAGGTGTAAGGCCTTCTTTTAGCAGTGTAAGAGTTTAAATAAGTATTAAAATAAAATTTTAAAAATCATTTAAACATTCAAAAACCTTTAAAATTGGTTTAGGTTATTTTTGACCCCTTTAAAAATGTTGACATTTATTTTTCAAAAATGTAAATTTTTGTTTTAAATGTTTAATTAAATTGTATTTTAATTAATTTTAAACATGATTTATTTTTATTTAGGTTGTGTGAAAATGTACTTTTTAATGTGATTCCTATTCATGCTTATGGGGAATTCGTATGTAAATAGAATCTTCATTAGCATAATGGGAATCCCCCTTTTTGATTGGTTGGACTGGCCTTTACACATATGTCTGCAGGCCCAGGAGCGCGAGTCTTCGAAAGTTCTGGGCCATCAAGTAAGTATGGATTTTATTTACGGTTCAAAGGCATTCGCCCACGGGAAGCTTCCGACCACAATTTCAAGTCCAATATAAATCAGGCATATGGCATGAGATGGTAATTTACTAGGATGAATACATTTATTAGCCAGGCTTATAAACGTACTTGTGTCTGCAGTGTTTGTTAATTGTCACTTGTTGATTTAATACAGCTGCTTCATGTCACTGGTACTGCATAAAAGGCCATTGCAATCACTACATAAATATAATTAAATATACATTGCCTTATATATTTTCAAACATTCAATAAAAAACAGAAAGTTTACAACTGTGGAATAAGATATATTTCATTAAGGTTTTATTAAAACAGACTACAACATTTAAAAATGGCTCACAATTTGATTGGCTAATTACTAATTAATATATAGCAAATTAATAAGTCATGCCCCATTATACAAATGTGACCCATTAGATTCTACAATGACTAGGCCAATGCTTACAGCTATGGTGAAAATATAACCAATACCTTTTACAGAAGTGAGTGATGTACTTCTATTGCCTGCTACCGCCACGAATGGGCCTTGTTTTCTTTTCAAAGCTGACCATCAACGTAGAGGTAGATACCAGTCATCGTGCATCATGGGAATTACAAACCAATTGGTCAAAGCTGTTTTTAAAACCATTTGGGTTATCGTTAATAATCTAATATGAGAAAAGGGGAAATGCTGGTCAGAAATTATCATAATAAAAACAATTTATGTGAATTGTCAGTCAAGAGATGTCATATGAAACTTCTTTGGAATGATAAAATATAGTGATTAATGAAATGCTAATGAGTTCCTTTGATTGCTATAGTAATATTTAAATAATGCCACAAGTTTGAGTTCTTTGTTTATTTATGCTGCAAATAGGAAAATATTAGGGGGTTCAGTACTTTAATTATGGTATTTTAGAAAATAATGTGTAACTTATTATTTAAGATCTCTTGGGATGAAAAGCAGGTTGCAATTTGAAATATGCAGAAGAAAATACAAGATTATGGTTATTTTATATGTGTTTTGATTTTATTGAGTAGTTAGTATAACGTCATATTATTTGTCCAAAAGAAATTAAAAGTTAACCTTTCAGATATTTATTGAAACAGTAAAGTTCATAATTACAAGGTGTAGTCAGCTATAACCTAGGTTATAGGTTATATTCCTGTGTATATTAGAACTTCATGTTTTAATGACACTGCAGTACTGATCCTGCATTCTGCAACAGCACATCACATTTTGTTGTGGTATCTTCTGGAAAGACCTCAAAAGATTATTATTTGGTTTTAAAAAAAATTTAAAATGTAACTACATGCTGTGGTTGCTATCATTCAGTATTTGAGTCATGCCTTGGTAGAAATGTATAGCATACCACTATGAGTCTGTTCACTAGGTTCAGGAGTTAAAACCTAATTCTGTGTTGTAACATTTTCTAAATAACAGTCATAAAAATTGATTTTTTTTTTCAAATTAAAAATACTATATATATACAAATCAATTAACAAACAAGAGTCATTTTCAAGGAAACAATAAGCATTCAATGTCTCTCTAATCCTCTTAGTTGTGTGCAAGAATAGGGACAAAGTTTGGTGCAAGCATGATGTCTGTGTCTATAATGTAGATTTTCTGCAGACAAATACCGGAGTGGAAGAATTGTGGACCTTGGTACACGTTCTGCTGCCAGTAAGTGGTCCAAGCCCACTGGAGTTTCTGCAGTCAGCCAAATTTACATAATGAAGGGGACTCGCCAGCATCAGGAACTCCAGTGTTAAACGAGCGGTGGTGGATCGGCTGTTCATTATACAACGGAAAAGAACATTGGGCGGGGTATACGAGTGGCCAATCTGTAACCATCCATTTTATGCCTTGCAAAAGTTTGAAGTTTCTCCCACAACAGTACAAGTTATCCTCACGTAATAATACCAAATGAATCTCCTCATTAAGGAGTCATGTTGTATGACTTAAACAAGATCATTTTTGACCATTCTCTCGTGCATTCCAACTTCTCTCAGCCTTTTGTTGCCTGTCTCCGTTGCAGCTGTCTGTTTGAAAGACTTCCCTTTCACTGCCTGTGTCTGCGTGTTTTATTTCTCTCTGGTCACAGCCAGAAAGGGAAGGCCTGCTCGACCTCCAGCTGAGCATCCAGGACCAGCAGATCCCGAACACAATGTGTGACAGCTATTAATCCATCATTGAGACAAGCTACCAGAATTGTTATTATTTACAGTGCATGAAGAAAGGCTATCAAACTTAGTTCATTAATATCTTAAGTCAGACACTGTTTCAAGCTTGCATGAATATACTATGCTCTAAAATGCAACATTTAAAGTAACTACTTTTCCAAATCTTTCTGTGGAAAAATTGTTTCAAATAAGTAAGTCCAATCATAACTACTGTTCTATATGATCATCATCTTGTGAAATAAAGCAGTTTATCAATTTGTATTGGACCACATCTCATTAAGTGTCAGCTCAGTATGTCTTCAGAGAGATTGAAGAAGTATATGTACAAAGGACAGGAATATCCACTTCAGGTCACAAAGTTACACTCCGAGGTTATGCTATCATGCAAGTGGATATAGGGCTGTATAAATCAACTCCCATAAAAGTAAGGCACTCAGACCCTACGGGAACAACTGCTGCCACTGAAACCCACTAGGTTTCTACCACAGACCCAAATTTCTAACAACTAGGGGCCGATTTTCAGCACCTCACCGCCTGCTGCCGCCGACTGCCGCCCACTCCTGCCGACATTCCCCCTGAAGATCCTCCCAGTGCCACTTTCGGGGTGGCCTGGGCGGGCGGGAGGGGAGAGCCACCGGGAAACGCCTGCTGACATCAGCGGACGACCGAGTTATTGTGTCCTTAGATGCTCTAACAATGACTCCATGAGGCAGTGTGTTGTATTTGAACTGTAGTGGCCTTAGTCCTTTATTAGTTAACTCCAGAATGAGGATCACACCTGGTGGCCTGCCTTTTATACTAGGCCAGGCACACCTGTACAGGTAACTTAAAAGTCTCCCACTGCTGTGCCCTCTGGTGGCACACCTTAAGATAGTACCAACAGTAGCCATGACATCACTCCCCCCTGAACCCTCAGTGCAAATCGCCCCTGCATTAACTGCGCTCTGGGCTTAGCTCTATATGGGTTTTGTCTGGTAGACCTCTGGTGGGCCAGCTGAACCTTGGGTGGGTAGTGGGTGCAGTAACGTGCTGGTGGTTGCTGTTTGTTTGTGTGTGTGTGTGTGTGTGTGTGTGTGTGTGTTCCTGACCACTCCATTCTCTCCCCCCCCCCCCCCCCCCCCTTCCCATATTGGTGTGGAGGGGGCTCCTGGTATTCATGTAACTACAAGTTCAGGTGAGTGGGTTTTGCATTTTTTTTTTGTGGTTCTGTGGTGCGACAAGAGCGTTAGATGCCTTGTCGATGCGGTGACCGGTGCATGAGGACAAGCTAATTCCGGAGCTGCTGGGTGATGTCCCTGCAGTCTGGTGGTGGCTCAGTGCCCGGTGCTGGTAGTGGGGAGCCGGTTGGCTCGCGTAGCCTGTTCTCAGGGCTGTTGCCGTGGTCCCTAACGTCAGGCAGGTTCATAGATGTCAGTGACCCCCCCCCCCCCACCCCTGTCCTTCCTTTATGCCCTGGGTCCCAGCTGCTCCCTGAGGAGCTGTCGTCTAGCGCTGCACAGGGAACTGCTGACTCGCTGGCCTGAGAGTCGCTTGGTTTGAAATCCTGGCTGATGCTTGTTTCCTCTGGGGGCACTGTGGCGGGTGACCCTACATCTAGGGGTATGGCCTTGGTGCAGTCTGCTCCTTCAGGCTCGTGGCCGTTGGTGCCATCGGTTGCCTGAGAGATGGAGCCAACCCAGGGCATGGTATCACTATTGTTGCCGTTGCCCTGCTGAGGTCGCTTGCTTCGCAGCTCATGTGTGTTGGCTGCTAGTGGCCACACTTCATGATGCATGACTCTGGCCCCCGGGACGCAGAGCATTGGGTAGCTCGCTTGACCTGTGCGCACCCGATGGGTATCTGTCCACTGCATTAGCTGCGTACAGTGGGAATCCTGCATCGCACAACTTTTCCTTATGATGGACACTCTGGAGGTCCGATCACAATCACACGACTTTTCCTCGCTGGTTGCATATGCACAGTTCAGATCATCAATTACACATTGTAAATAATCACGCGACTTTTCCTCGCCGGTTGCATATGCACAGTTCAGATCATTAATCACGTGACTTTTCCTCGCCGGTTGCATGTATACAATTTCGATTATCAGTTACACATTTTACATGGTCAGTTACAAGCTTTACATAATCCGTTGCACCTTTAGTCTCTAACTTACGATTATTGTTACATTGCTTAAATGTGTGGAACTGTCCCTTTAATTGTAGTGGGTTGCAGGCCTCATTTAAGAGAGCCTTGCTTGCTTTACCCCAATCCACTTCTCCATTTGGTGCCACGTGTTGCCCAATCAATGTTGCACCTCGTGGTCTGGCCGCTGCCATCTTTGTCTTTAGCGCATCACCTCGTGGTTCGGGCGCCATCTTTTCTTCGTCCACAATATTGACTGCAGCGATCCTCTTCTCCCCGGTTCTGCCTCTGCAGTTGGGAAGTCGCTGCTGGATCCGATTTTCTCCCTCCTGAGTCCTGCCACTGGAGCCTGGAAGGTGCGTTCAGGTCGTCTCAGCTGGATCATTTCCACGCAGTCGTGCTGAGCGGTCTGTGCCTCGGGGGCCATGCTGGTCAGCTCACCAGCGCCGGGTCCACCCTCAGGTGCGGGCTTGCTGTGCCTCTGAGCGCAGCGGGCTTCGATCGCTGGAGGGGTGAAATCTTCCCACTTCCAATAGATCTTCTCTATCCACCTTCTGCCAAGAAGCGTTGGTCCATCACCTGCAACAATCCACAGAGGTAACTTGTGCACCGCGCCATCATGGAGTACCCTTACATTCACACTACCCAACGACTGGGATGATTTCATTGGTGTAGGTGCGCAGCTTTGCCTGAACCGGGACCAACTCGGGTCGTTCAGCCGGATTGTCCTATAGCCTCTCAAAGGCTCCTTGATTCATCACTGACTGGCTCGCCCCCGTGTCCACTTCCATGAAGACTGGACTTCCCTCTATCTTCAGCGGGAAGCACTCGGTGGTGCAGGTAAACATGCTGTGTACGTCCCCGTGGGACTGGGCTGCCTCTCTGTGTAACAATTCATAATCCACGCTGAATTCATGACCATCTGCGGACTCCTCGTCGACACAGTGAGTCCTATTTCTCTTACACATTCACTGGAGGTGGCCCTTTGTGCTGCAGCCTTTGCAACATAGTCTTTAAAATGGCACTAGTGAGCCCTGTGATTCCATCCACAACGCCAGCATGGTGCTACTCGATTAGCCTCCCTCGGCGGACTCTGAGTTAAGGGACTCGGTGGCCTGTTCTCTCGTCCGAGAGGTTTTGCGCTCTACAGTCCAGCCTCTAAATGGCGCCACTCTGTGCACAGTACCTGCCTGGTTTGAGTCCTGAGGGTGAGACATCTGCCTAGAGCCGCAGGTCGAGGTCATGAATGCCTGGCTCACAGAAATGGCCTTCTGCAGTGTGACTGTGGTATCCGCCGACAGTAGCTTGTGAAGAAGTCCCTCATGGCCAATTCCAATGACAAAAATGTCCCGCAGTGCTTAGTTGAGGTGGGTGCCAAACTTGCACGATGCCGCCAGTCTCCTGATGTCTGCGGCATACTTTGCGAACTTCCTGGCCTTCGGGCCATAGGTGGGTATAGAATTGGTGTATGGCTGTGAGATTGCTCTCCTTGGGCTTGAGATGTTCATGGATCAGGGTTACGAGCTCCTTGTACGACTTGGTCATTGTCTTCGCTGGTGCCAGCAAGTCCCTGACGAGGCCATAGACGTTGGGCCCACAACTGGTTAGCAGGATAGCGCGGCGCTTATCAGCCAGTGTGACCGGGTCTTCTGCCAGGTCATTTGCTGTAATAAAAAAAAAAAAAAGTATTCTAGCCTCTCCACAAAGGCGTCCCAATCATCGCCATCGGCGAACTGCTACAACGTATCAAGGGTAGCCATTTCCACGTGGAAGTTTGTAATCTCGTCGTCAGTTGTTGTGTCCTTGGATGCTCTAACAATGACTCCATGAGGCAGTGTGTTGTACTTGAACTGTAGTGCCTTTAGTCCTTTATTAGTTAACTCCAGTAGAGGTGTGCCTTTTATACTAGGCCAGGCACACCTCGACAGGTAACCTACGAGTCTCTCACTGCTGTGCCCTCTGGTGGCACACCTTAAGATAGTACCAACAGTAACCATGTAGGATACATGGCACGAGTGGTGCAACTGAGCACCCGCCCACCTAGCTCCCAGATTCCTGTGCGCGGGAGTCAGCGGGACTCGGCAGCAGAATGGGGGTGAACTGCTGGCTGGACGCTGGTCTATCCCTGATGATGAATATAAAGAACCTGAAAAAAGGTAAGTGAACATTTCAATACTTTTTTCCACAGCGACTTACCTGTATGGGGTCCCCTGAAGGTCTTCGGATACTTTTAACATTTTTTTTCTGGGTTTTTTTCAGGTCTTCAGGAAACGGGTACTGAAGGAATGATCAGCCACGATCTTATTGAATGGCGTTGCAGGCTCGAAGAGCCGAATGGCCTACTCCTGCACCTATTTTTCTATGTTTCTATGTTTCCCCGCAATTACTTGTTTTTTTCCCCATACCCAGTTTTCACCTTTACGCAATAACACATGTAGGGGATCGAAGAGGGTGCTTCACCCCAGTAGGAAGTTACCAAAATAGTTGAGTCCCAGGAACGACCGCAGCTCTGTGACGTTCTGTGGCCTGGGCGCGTTCCTGATAGCCTCTGTCTTGGTGTCTGTGGACCAAATGCCGTCCGCCGCGATCTTTCTCCCCAAAAACACCACTTCTGTTGCCATGAAGACGCATTTCGACCTCTTCAGCCGCAGCCCTAGGCGATCCAGTCGCTGGAGGACCTCCTCTAGGTTTTGTAGGTGCTCGCCGGTGTCCCGACCCGTGACCAATATGTCGTCCTGAAAAACCACCATGCGTGGTACCGACTTGAGTAGGCTCTCCATATTTCTCTGGAAGATCGCTGCAGCTGACCGAATTCCAAGCGGCCATCTGTTGTTGATGAACAGTCCCTTGTGCGTGTTGATGCAGGTGAGGCCCTTCGAAGACTCCTCCAGCTCCTGCGTCATGTAGGCCGAAGTCAGGTCAAGCTTGGTGAACGTCTTGCCTCTTGCTAGCGTCTGCCTTAGATGGCGGGTATTGGTCCTGTAGCGAGAAATGATTAATAGTTACTTTATAATCGCCGCAGATCCTGACCGTGCCATCACTTTTGAGTACTGGAACAAACGGGCTGGCCCACTCGCTGAATTCCACTGGGGAGATGATGCCCTCGTGTTGCAGCCTGTCCAGCTCAATTTCCACTCTCTCCCTCATCATGTGAGGTACCGCTCGCGCCTTGTGGTGAATGGGTCATGCCTCTGGGACCAAGTGGATCCGCACCTTCGCCCCGGAAAAGTTTCCAATGCCTGGCTCAAAAAGAGAAGGAAATTTGTTAAGAACCTGGGTACATGAGGCCTCATCGACATGTAAGAGTGCTCGGATGTCATTCCAGTTCCAGCGGATTTTTCCCAGCCAGCTCATTCCAAGCAGTGTGGGGCCATCGCCCAGGACAAACCAGAGTGGCAGTTTGTGCACCATGCCCTCGTAGGTGACCTTGACCATGGCGCTGCCCAGGAGAGTGATGAGCTCTTTGGTGTATGTTCTCAGTTTCATGTGGATGAGGCTCAGGGCTGGTCTGAGTGTGTTGTTGCACCACAGTCTCTCAAACATCTATTGACTCATGATGGATTGGCTAGCGCCAGTGTCCAGTTCCATGGCTACAGGTAAGCCATTCAATTTTACGTTTAGCATTATAGGTGGACATTTCATCGAAGATGTGTGCCTCCTGTGTACTTCAGCATCTGCCTCCTCTCTTTGAGGCTCGAAATTGCTTTGATCCACCATGGATCAATCTTCCTCTGCCACGTGGTGGTTAGCAGGTTTTGCGGAGCTTGCAGCTCGTCTGCAAGCTCGTTGGAGGTGCCCCATTGTTCCACAGCTCTTGCAAACATACCCTTTGAAGCGGCATGAATAGGCTTGATGGAAGCCTCCACAACGCCAACAAGGTGTGAATTGCCTTGCATTCATCCTTTGTTGCGGATTCTGAGTCATCTGGGTCACCTGAAGCCTGCTGGCAGTTACAGTCTCGTGGTTTCTGCCCTGTACATTTCTGCTCACAAACACAGTTCCAGTTAATTTATGAACATTGCCAGCACTTGTGTGCTGAGAGATTTGTTTGGTGTTATCACTGGTGGACATAAACACCTGTGCTATCGCAATGGGCTTACTGAGGGTCGGTGTCTCTACAGTCAACAGTTTTCGTAGGATGGTCTCGTGGCCAATGCCCAGTACAAAAAAGTCTCTGAGCATCTGCTCCAGGTAGCCATCAAACTCACATTGTCCTGCAAGTTGCCTTAGCTCAGCGACGTAGCTCACCACTTCCTGACCTTCAGATCACTGGCACGTGTAGAACCGATACCTCGCCATCAGCACGCTCTCCCTTGGGTTAAGATGCTCCCAAACCAGTGTACACAGCTCCTCGTATGACTTATCTGTGGGTTTCACCGGAGCCAGAAGATTCTTCATGAGGCTGTACGTTGGTGCCCCGCAGACCGTGAGGAGGACCGCTCTCCTTTTTGCAGCGCTTCCTCCTCCATCCAGCTCGTTGGCTACAAAGTACTGGTCTAGCCATTCAACATGGGCTTCCCCATTACCACCCTCCGAGAACTTCTCCAGGATGCCCACAGTTTGCTGCATCTTTGCGTTGGATTCGTATACTCGTCGCCGGTTGTTGTGTTCCTGACACAGATGAGCCTGCACACAGGGAGGTTAAAGTAACAGTGACCTCAGTTTTTATTAAGACACTCCAGAGTGAGGAACAGGCCTTAGGGGCCAGCTTATATACAGTGCTCCCAAGGGATGCTGGGATCCTTTGGGACTTCAGGGGATGTGCTCCCTGATGGCGGAACATGGGAGTGTTTGCTCTACAGATACACAACAGGAGGCACTTTGGGCGGCACTTGGGCGGGCGGAGGCCTTGCTGAAAATCGGCCCCCTAGTCATTGGGAATTCGTCATTTGGTGGGAGTGGAAATTTGCGTATTTGCAGGATTTAAAGGCCTGCAGCAACAGAAAGATGGATTAGCAGCATTTCTGAAAGCTCTTCCCATGAAAAATGTTTTCTTGACCCGCATGAGGCTTGAGAGCCCCTCAGTTCAATGATGAGATTGTGGAAGTATTTTTTGATAAATTTAGGCGGTGGAAGATTATTTGGAACTCCATTATGTTATGCTGCAAGGAGAGCAACATAACATCAGTTGGAGGAAATGTCCAGGTCAGTCAAGCCAGTTCAACCTATGCCTAGCAACCTAGTGTCACAAAAATGTTCATGACCTTACCAGCTTTAGCAAGGTCAGGGCAGCCTGCATATCTAAGAATACATTGAAGTAATCATGTCGAAAATTTGTAATCACCTCCTCCTCACTGTGTTAAAGTAATTCACTAGCTTACCATCAATGTTATAAATAGTGCAGAGTCCTTTATACCCCCAACCTTCCCTTCAAGAAAAATTACATTCATTTCCTTGCATGCTTTCATCCCGCGAAAAGTCTGACATCGTATGTAATTGCTTGGTTCATGCACCTGTCATCATCCCCATTATAGTCTGCTTCCTAACACTAGAGGGCCAACTTTAGACCTCCTTGCCTGAAAACCAGGTGGGCAGGCTGTTAAAATCGCCCATGGAACGTAACCGCCAAGGTTCCACGGTCTTTCTGGAGGTTCCGATTTTGATCTGCTCTTCTGGGCAGGCAAGAGGCACACCCAATGGAAGCCAGCAGGTCCTTCTTTAAATATGCAGATCGCGCTTTGATGATGTCACTGGGACCCAACTACAATTTTAACTGGGGTCTTTGCGGGGCAATCTAATAAAAAGAGGAACAGGGGCCAAAAGAGGCACAAACGGTGAGTGATTTTCATTTTTTTTTACTTGTGGGCTCTGGAGGACCAGAAAAGCTCCTCCAGGCCCCACAAGGCAAGTTTAGGCCACCCCAGGCCGCAAGACCTTCCCGAAACCGACCCCCCCCCCTCCACCCCGCCCCTGCACTTACCAAAGTGCCGGGACCTTTCCTTTGGTCTCCAGTGCCACCCTACATTTCCCTTCTGCCTGCCTGTTGGCTTTTAGTGAGACCCCCTAGGTTGGAGTTAAAATCTCTTGGGCCTCATGCTGGTGAGGTGGGGACAGTTTAATCCACTTCGGTCCCCATCCACCCGACTCCCACCCCAAGTTAAAATCTTTCACTGCATCTCATGCGAACCACAAGTTATTCTCACTTTTTACATTCTTTTTAAAAGGAGAATACAACCCATAGCAGGTACAGATGTTATGCTACTGGACTAACAATCTAGAAGTCATGAGTACAAATGCCATCTTGGAAAAGTGTGAATTGAATTCAGTAATTCTCTGTCACTTCCAGAGCACAATTTCTAATGGGTCAGCCAAAGGCCTATAAATAGTGGGAATATACCTCTTAAAGCGAGGTTGCATTCCCTTCTACAAGACTTGGAGTAGTGCATCAAGAAACTGAGGCAGCATGGCTTGCAGGTAAGAGACCCAGGTTCTCTAAAGCCTCTATGGAGATCCTCATGGAAGAGGTCAGGGTGAGGAGGGAAGTTCCCTTCCCAGCCAGTGTCATGAGGATCGACAAACATCAAGTTCCCTGGGCATGGAGAGAGATTTTAGTGGTCATTACCTGCTGGAGTGTTAGTCCCAGGACCCGATACAGTGCAGGAAGCACTTCAATTACCTCAAGAGTAGTAAGGATGACACAGCTCTTCATTTATCCAGCTCTCTCAACAAAACATGGTAACAGTCCTATCCGCCCTCTCCCACCCCTCTCAACAATTCCCTCCCCTCCATCACATTCTTCTCACTTGCTAGCCATTGCAGAATCACCAACTTCTCTCATCGCTCATTTCATACTCCACAACACTTCGCTTTCCTGATTGAAAAGAAGCTAGATGCAATCAGCATCTGCAGAACAACTAGAACAACAGCCACACATCTGCATTCTCCTTTGTATGATACACTCACTATGTCTCACCCTCTATTTCTGCAGGACAAGGCAGAGCACAACAACAGGGAAAGAAGTAAGACTGGGGGAAGACTGCTGTCAATGTGCTGTCAGAGCTAGAGCAGCAAGCACTCGAGATCAGTGGCCCTGCAAGAGCTGTCAAGATAGGACATTATGAGGCTAGCGCAGACTTGCATTATCCTTCTGCAGTGATTACATAGGATTATATAGGATTACATAGGATATACGGCACAGAAACAGGCCATTCGGCCCAACCAGTCCATGCCGGCGTTTATGCTCCACTGCAGCAGCCTCCCGTCTTTCCTCATCTAAATCTATCAGCCTGACCCTGTAATCCCTTCTCCCTCATATGCTTGTCTAGCCTCCCTTTAAATGCATCTATACTATTTGCTTCAACCACTCCCTGTGGAAGCAAGTTCCCTCCCCTCCCTTCTTTGGGTAAGAAGTTTCTTCTGAACTCCCAATTGGAGTCCTTGGTCAATCTTATATTGATGGGCTCTAGTTTTGCTCTTCCCCACAAGTGGAAACATTCTTTCTGTATCCACTCTATCAAACGTTTCATAATTTTAAAGCCCTCTATTGGGTCATCCCTCAGGCTTCATTTTTCAAGAGAAAAGAGATCCAGATTGTTCATCCTTTCCTGATGTGTATAACCTTGCATTTCTGGTATCATCCTTGTAAATCTTCTCTGCACCCTCGCCAATGCCTTTATATTCTTTTTATAATGATGACCAGAACTGTATGCAGTACTTTAAGTGTGGTCTAACCAAGGCTCGATACATGTTTAGCATAACGTTTAGAAAAGCAGTACTTGTCAATACGATGAGCTAGAGTTTCCTCTCAACTTGCCCAGTTACCGCCCGTTTTCATTAAAAAATGGAAATTATCGACCGTTACCGCCCCCGATTAGCGGCGGTGGTAATTTGGGCCGACCATTACCCCGGCGTTGCTGCAAATCGCCCGCCCACTTTGGAGATCCAAAAAAGTCAGAAAATTCCCTCCCAGCCCTAAATTCCATTAAAATCTGTTTTTTAAGGCCCACTACTGCCTGTTAACGCTGCGCTGAATACTGCCCATTTCTGGAGTACTTACCTGACTTGGCCCAGCTTTATCACTCCCTCCAATTTGCTTGCAGCTTCACAGTGGCCCAGAAGATGGTGGATAATGAAGCAAAGCCATTTTTGATGCAAATGTATATGTGCTGTGCATATTAACAGATATGTGAGGTTTCGACAACATGACCATCACTACTGTACTGAAGTGATTCTATCCAGAAAATGAACTTTTGTATCATTTGAATGTGATTGGGTAATTGGGGGAACCTTTTCTTCAGTAGGCTTTGGGCTGACATATATGCTGAGTTTCTGCTATAAATTGGTTCTGTGTTAGCTTCGACTCTGGTGGACTGGAACATCACCTCACCAATGTGCAAACATTGTATTAGGAAGTCCATCAAGGATTGTGACCTGTAAAATTGTTGCAAATGATTGGATTGTGCAATAAAAAAGTTCTCCTATTCTAACGGGTATTCAAAGGGACTCATTGTCTCAGACACTCACCAGGCACTGAATTAACTCCCAGTACAGGATTATAGAGAGAAAGGGGCTCACTGTCTCACTGTGGGGAGGGGTTGTGTCCACGCAATGGGGCCTCATCCAAGTCACTGTGTGTACATAATGACCTGAGGGGGGAGCGGGTGGAGTGGAGAAGGGAGTCACTCACAGGGTGTGCAAAGAGAGTCTGTCAGTGATTGTACAAGGAGACCGGACGGAGAGTCTGTCAGTGGGTGTACAAGGAGACCTGAGGGGGAGGGGGAGAAAGGAGTCAGTCAGTGTGTGTGCAAGGAGACCTGAGCGTTGGGTGGGAGGGGAGGTGGCGGGGTGGGAGGGGAGGTGGCGGGGTGAGAAGGGAGGCATTCATTAGGTGTATATCCAAGTAACCATTGTACACGTGACTTGATAGTGTGTTCGTGGAGCTATTCAACTGTAGCATCATCACAATGGTAATGTATGCACCTCTGAGAATGCTCACAGGTTGGTAGAGCTGTTGCATTGTGAGTGGCTTACCCAGTTATGTGATGTTCACAAGACTCAAGAAAACCCCAGTCAGTTGTGTCTAGGTCATGGTATGAGTTTACATGGAACACCCTCAATCACACATTTAAAGTTGTCTTTCCTAAAAGTTGTCAAATGGGAGATATTTTCCCCTTCCCAGAAGTGAGTGAGACACAGTAAAATAATGGTTTAGTTGAATCAAATTTTATATCAAAGTAGTAATTTTATTAAATGTTAACAATGTAATAAAATAATATATTTTTGATGAATAAAAATTTTCATAGCAAATATTATAAAGAACAAACAGCAACAAAAACAATAACAACAGCATAAACATCACTGAAAAGACCCTGCACCCTCCCACAATTCTACTTGTAGCCACTTTTCCCAAGGCCTTTACTTCCCAATCCCCATCTCACCCTGACCCTTTCCTCCTCTTCCCGCTAACAAGACCCCTGGCCCTGTCCACATTGGGACCAGAACACTCTGCACCATCAGAGCACCTCGAGTGTGACTGCTGAGGGAGGGGGGGGGGGTGCGAGAATGGTAGCGCTATGTTTGGGGGTTCTGGAGAACATAGAGCTGCTAAGGACCCATCTTCATAGTCAGAAGAAACTGCTTCCTCCCAACTATAAAATGCTGCCACGATTGGTGGTATGGCACCTTGGGGTGCAGTGCCACATCCCACAACCATCGATTGTCGCATTGCATTGGCGGTCTGGATGTTCGCCCTCACTGCAGCAATCAGCTCCGCCATGTCCTCCGATTGGCAGGCTGCTAAAGCCGCAATGTTACTGGAAGAGCTCTCGAATCAACTCAATGCTCACCCTGGACAGTGCCACCGTGTCCAGGCTAGCATCTGCCTATCGCGCAGCGTTCCCACTTTGGTGGATCGGCCGCTGCGGATTCACCACGGGGGTCGTGTGCACTGTTGCGGTCCGCTTGGTCCCGCTTCCTCGGACTGGAATCCAAGAAAGTTGGATTCCGATGAGGAACCGGTGGCCGCAGGTAGAAACGACCCGTCTCGTCCCGCCACCCCTCCCTCCTCATGCAACAACAGCGTTACAACACTTTGAGGAGTGTTCCCCTGCAGCTCCTCCAGCACCATCTCTTCCGTCTCCTCCACCACCATCGGTTGATTTTATCTCCCCTACAATGACTCCTCTCTGGGAGGAACAGGTGGCTCCACCTGTGTAATTGTAAAAACATAATATTAATTGTTGGCGACAGGGGAGGGGAGGCGTTAGAGATAACATCAGAGCATTTCACGTTGTGCAGGCTTATGTGAAGAACAAACATTT
The DNA here is from genome assembly GCF_044704955.1 of Pristiophorus japonicus. NCBI lineage: Eukaryota > Metazoa > Chordata > Chondrichthyes > Pristiophoridae > Pristiophorus > Pristiophorus japonicus. The sequence goes on along the minus strand of NC_091980.1, from coordinate 246,303,066 downwards.
TTTTACTGAGAATCATTACATCAAACTATCAAAAGCAAAGGATAGAGAAAGTACATGACATAACAAAACTTCAGTCCCAAACAGTTTGGTTTCCAAGAGACATAGTGTGATCAAACAAAACATCATGTCACAACTAACAACATTTCTTGCTCCCAGCATTACATTACATTCTACATTATATTGCCATAACATTGATGTCTGCTCTTATTGCCTCCGCAAGATCCTACAAATACCCTGGGAGGACAGACCCACCAACATTAGCATCCTCGACCAGGCCAACATCCCCAGCATTGAATCACTGACCACACTTGATCAGCTCCGTTGGGCAGGCCACATCGTTCGCATGCCAGACACGAGACTCCCCAAGCAAGCGCTCTACTTGGAACTCCTTCACTGCAACCAAGCCAAAGGGTGGGCAGAGGAAACATTACAAGGACACCCTCAAAGCCTCCCTGATAAAGTGCAACATTCCCACTGACACCTGGGAGTCCCTGGCCAAAGATCGCCCTAAGTGGAGGAAGCTGAGCACCTCGAGTCTCATCGCCGAGAGCATGCAGAAATCAAGCGCAGGCAGCGGAAAGAGTGTGCAGCAAACCTGTCCCACCCACCCTTTCCTTCAACAACTACCTGTCCCACCTGTGACAGGGACTGTGGCTCTCATATTGGAATGTTCAGTCACCTAAGGACTCCTTTTAAGAGTGGAAGCAAGTCTTCCTCGATTCCGAGGGACGGCCTGTGATGATGATAACATTGAATTACATGACCGCAGTACAGTCCAGGCATTATGCAGACTTACCCTCCGGGACAACTGGTTCGGCATCAACACACGTGGCACTGCAATCATACGCCCCCGTTAGGGCTGCAGTGCATTCGTCCAGGTCCGTGAGAGGAATAGTGTTGGGTGCACCACCGTCCATTTTGCAGAGCTCCACCCTATTGCCGGCTAGTTTCTTCTGCAAAGGTGAGAAAAAATATGTGTGAAGTAATTTGACAGCTATTAATACCGAGCACACACATACATACATACACAATATGTTGGTATACATCCCCAATTAACTGTCCCCCAGTCTTTTCATCAATGACTGCGCGATTTAAGTTTTGCAAATGTTGCATGATGAACACATTAAAATACAGAGCACTAACACAATGACATCGATGATGGGAAATAAAATTGACACCAAGCTTTATAACATCATAAAACATGTCACTATTCAAGAGTAAATCGACAATGCATGATAAAAGTTAGTACTTACTCTCGCAGATCAAACGATGTAATTCCACCATTTGTGGCACTGGTTCGGCCCCTGCATCATGGGTGCGATGGAGGACACCGCCTCAGTGATCTCTCGCCATAAGCGCTGATAGACGAATGGTGATGGTTTACCTCGCCCACCCCGTGTTAGCTGATGCCAATGGGCTTCCACTTCGCCCGCCAATGCCTCCTGGGCTTCCTCCAAAAAACGAGTGCCCCTTTTTCTCCCGCTTGCATGGCATTGATTCTCCATTCATTGCATATTGATATATATATATATATCTCAATGTAATTAATGTATTAATTAATTATTATTATTTTTCAGATTTATTATTATTATTATTATTATTACTTATATTATTAATTATATTCTTTTATAATATTCATCATCATCATCATAGGCAGTCCCTCGGAATCGAGGAAGACTTGCTTCCACTCTTAGAATGAGTTCTTAGGTGGCTGAACAGTCCAATACGAGAGCCACAGTCCCTGTCACAGGTGGGACAGACAGTCGTTGAGAGTAAGGGTGGGTGGGGCAGGTTTGCCGCGCGATCCTTCCGCTGCTTGCGCTTGTTTTCTGCATGCACTTGGCGATGAGACTCAAGGTGCTTAATGCCCTCCCGGATGCACTTCCTCCACTTAGGGCGGCCTTTGGCCAGGGACTCCCAGTTGTCGGTGGGTCTGTTGCGCTTTATCAGGGAGGCTTTGAGGATGTCCTTGTAACGTTTCTTCTGCCCACCTTTGGCTCGTTTGCCATGAAAGAGCTCCGAGTAGAGCACCTGCTTTGGGAGTCTCGTGTCTGGCATGCGGACAATGTGGCCTGCCCAGCAGAGCTGATCACGTGTGGTCAGTGCCTCGATGCTGGGGATGTTGGCCTGGCCGAGGACGCTAACGTTGGTGCATCTGTCCTCCCAGGAGACTTGTAGGATCTTGCAGAGGCATCGTGATGGTATTTCTCCAGCAACTTGAGGTGTCTACTGTACATGGTCCATGCCTCTGATCCAAACAGGAGAGCGGGTATTACTACAGCCCTGTAGACCATGAGCTTAGCGATAGATTTGAGGGCCTGGTCTTCGAACACTCTTGTCCTCAGGCGGCCGAAGGCTGCGCTGGTGCACTGGAGGCAGTGTTGAATCTCTTCATCAATGCCTGCTTTTGTTGATAAGAGGCTCCCGAGGTATGGGAAATGGTCCACGTTGTCCAGGGCCGCGCGTGGATCTTGATGACTGGGGGGCAGTGCTGTGTGGTGAGGACAGGCTGGTGGAGGACCTTTGTCTTCGGATTTTTAGCCTAAGGCCCATGCTTTCGTACGCCTCAGTAAATACGTCGACGATGTCCTGGAGTTCAGCCTCTGTATGTACACAGCCACAGATGTCGTCCACGTACTGTAGCTCGACGACAGAGGTTGGGGTGGTCTTGAACCTGGAGGCGGCGAAGATTAAACAGCTTCCCACTGGTTCTGTAGTTTAGTTCCACTCCAGCGGGGAGCTTGTTGACTGTGAGGTGGAGTATGGCAGCGAGGAAGATTGAGAAAAGGGTTGGAGCGATGACGCAGCCCTATTTGATCCTGGTCCAGACGTAGATTGGGTCTGTAATGGATCCGTTGGCAAGGATCACGGCCTGCATGTCATTGTGGAGCAGGCGAAGGATATTGACGAACCTTTGGGGCATCCGAAACGGAAGAGGACGCTCCATAGACCCTCGCGGTTGACACTGTCAAAAGCCTTTGTAAGGTCGAAGAAGGCCATGTATAACATCTGGCGCTGCTCCCTGCATTTTTCCTGCAGCTGTCGTGCTGCAAAGATAATGTCCGTTTTGCCCTATAGGGGACAAAATCCGCACTGTGACTCCGGGAGCAGCTCCTCGGCCACAGGGAGAAGACGGTTGAGGAGAACTCTAGCGACAACTTTCCCAGCGGCTGATAGCAGGGAGATTCCTCTGTAGTTGCCACAGTCGGACTTGTCCTCTTTTTTAAAGATGGTCATGATCACTGCATCTCTGAGATCTCCCGGCATGCTCTCCTCCCTCCAGATGAGAGAGATGAGGTCATGTATCTGCGTCAACAGCGCCTCCGTCATACTTTAGCGCCTCAGCAGGGATTCCATCCGCTCCCTTTGTCTTCTTGTTCTTGATCTGTTTTATGGCTTTTCCTGCCTCATGCAACGTTGGGGTTTCACAGAGGTGGTGGCGGGTCGCATGCTGCGGAATGAAGTCGAGAACACTCGAGTCAAAGGCAGAGTCTTGATTGAGGAGATCTTCGAAGTGCTTCTTCCAGCGGGCCCTGACTACCTCGGTGTCCTCGATGAGTGTTTCCCCATTCTTGGCCAGCAGTGGGGTGGGGCCTTGGTAATTTGGACCATAGGTGGCCTTGACTGCGATGAAGAATCCTCGCACATAATGGCTGTTGGCCAGTTGTTGTATCTCCTGTGCTTTCTCCATCCACCACCTGTTCTTTAGGTCATGGGTTTTTTGCTGGACCTCAGCCTTGAGCCACCTGTAATGTTGCTTTGCTGAAAATACTAAAGAATACTCCAAAAACCAACCAAACACTTGCAGCTGCTCTCCCAGTAACCTCTGCAGCTTCCAACTGACAAGTGCAGTCCTTCTGTTGTCTGCACATGTGCGGGGTCACCCTTGACCCGGAAAATGCGGGAGAATGGCCGCGCATGCGTAGACAACTGTTTCAAGTCCTTTGAGCCAGCGGTTCAGCTTTCCTTTATACAGGAAAACTGATCGTTGACTTTGGTCCCACTTTGGCCGCCCGTTGCACTTCGTTCCCGAACTGCTACACCGCCGCCGACATGGACCACCCGAAAACCATAGGCGCACGCACCAGCGGCATTCCGGCGGTTGAAAAAGATGCAACCGCCGGAATACCGCTAAGGATCAGGCGGGTCAATTTCACAGGAAAATCCAGCCCTATACCTCCAGAAATAAACCCTAGTGCTTGGTTTGCTTTTTTTATGACCTTGCTAACCTCTGTTTTAACCTTTAGTGATTTGTGTATTTGTACTCCGATATCCCTTTGTTCCTCTACCCCACCTAGACTTGCACCCTCCAAGTAATATGGCACCCTCCAAGTAATATGCTCCATCAATGATCAGTTGATCATTGATGGAGCATATGCCCTTCCTCCACAAAAGCTGCTGGCTCATCTTCTGGTGCCCTGATAGCTACATGAGTACAGTCTGCATGTCCTGGACTGCTGCACATCCCAGAGCTCTCACATTTTGGCTGTTGCCATCCATCAAAAAGGTAATGTGCTGATTTGCTCTGGCAGGGAGAGCATTGATGTCCTGTATGAGACAGCTGTGCACTGCAGTCTGGGAGATACAAATGATTTCCCCTGTAACAGCCTAGAAGGAGGCTGTGGTGAAAAATTTAAATGGTGATGGTGAATTTGACAGCCACTGGCAAAGCATGACCCCTCTAGATCAGCAGGCAGCAGGTCCTGCTGCAAGAAGCTGCAGAGCTCAGTGACAGTTTATCTGGTGATGTGCAGCCGCCACCTGCACTGCTCCTCAGAAATATCGAAGAAAGCAAATCTTGGCCTATAGATCCTGTGAGTTGGATAAGGTCTTCGACAAGCAGCCTCCCTCACATGCTGGCTTCTAATATTGCTGTCCAATAGAAATTGCTGATTAGCCACAGCTGTGGTTACGACAAAACTGCTTAAGCCACATGCATTTAAAAACATTTAAGCCATATAATATGACAACCAGAACTGTACATAATACTGTGAACAGTTCTGGTCACCATATCACTATCATGCATCTGACACTACTGTACATAACTGTATCTTACCATACTATACATCACTGTAACCAGATATGACCTGTAACCACAAGCTTACCTTACCACCAGGGGTGTACTTGCAGGAGACACTGGATACCTGTTCTACACAGGTATATAAAGACAGGTCTCAGGCAAGTGTGGCATTCGAGAGATGTGTAATAAAGGTGCAGGTCCTGAGTGACCTTGACTTCAACATGTGCCTCGTGTGAGTCTGTACTGCAGGGACAGGACTTTACAGTGGCGACGAGTTACGGATTACAGAATCCACAGAATGGCGAATGAAAAATACAATGCTGGAGATAATTGGGAGGACTTTATAGAAAGGCTCCAGCAAAGCTTTGTAACCAAAGACTGGTTAGGTGACGACAAGGCAGACAAGAGAAGAGCCCATCTCTTGACCAGCTGTGGCTCGAAAACATACGCTTTAATGAAGGACCTGCTGGCACCCGAGAAACCAGCAAGCAAATTGTTTGAAGAGTTGAGCACACTGGTAAGAGACCACCTGAAGCCAGTGAGCAGCCTACACATGGCCAGACACAGGTTCTACAACTACAGACGCTGTGTGGGCCAGAGCATACCCGACTTTGTGGCGGAACTTCAGAGGTTGGCTAGCTTATGTGAGTTCTCCGATGAACTAAGGAGAGAAATACTGAGAGACTTTTTTATTGAAGGAATAGGCCACGCAGGCATATTCCGAAAGCCCATAGAAACCATGAACTTGACCCTAGAGGCAGTAGCACTGGTTGCACAGACATTATGGCAGGAGAAGAAGAAACGAGGTTGATCTGCACTGCGGGTACGACTACTAACGAAACATCGGAACAAGGGGTTCACAGCGTGAAACAAGCTGTCACCCCCACACACAGACAAAGGCAGGGCCTCAACAGCAGGCAGTGGCACCAGAAGCCATCAAGGGCCACATGAACGGCCGTTCACACCCCATCAACCCACAATGCGAGCAATCAACTACAAACTGAGAGAAACTCAAGAGAGATCAGCCAGACGCAGATCATCCTTTGGAAACAATGGAAGCGGTCTGTGCTGGAGATGTGGGGGAAGGCACTCATCAAGGGGGTGTCGATTTCAGCATGCCGTTTGCAGAAACTGCAACTATACAGGGCATCTGGCCCGCATGTGCAGAAAAACGGCAGCTCAGCTGGTATACGAATCGGAGGGGTCGGAAAACGGACCAGAAGACGGTGGGGACAGTACCCGGGACACTGAGGTACAGCGGGTCAACACGATCAATGTCCACTGTTCTTACAACAAGACGCCTCCAATAATGATGAAGGTCCTACTCAACGGGATACCCGTCAACATGGGGCTGGATACGGGAGCGAGTCAATCTCTCATGAGCGCTCAACAATTTGAACAGCTGTGGACACACAAAAGAGACAGACCAAAACTCACAAGGGTCGACACCAAACTAAGGACCTATACCAAAGAAATCGTACCAGTCCTTGGAAGCGCCATGCTCTCTGTGGGGACTACAAATCTACCATAAACAGAGTCTCCCTACAGGACCAATACCCGCTGCCCAGAGCGGAGAACCTATTTGCCACATTGGCTGGAGGAAAACTTTTCTCAAAACTAGATCTCACATCTGCGTATATGACGCAGGAACTGACCGAAGAGTCTAAGCTACTCACCACCATCAACACACAGCGAGGCCTTTTCATGTACAATCGATGCCCATTCGGCATCAAGTCAGCAGCTGCTATATTCCAGCGCAACATGGAGAGTCTGCTCAAGTCCATCCCGGGGACGGTTGTATTTCAAGATGACATACTTATCACGGGCAGGGACACCGACTCCCATCTCCGCAATTTGGAGGAAGTACTAAAGCGGTTGGATCGGGTAGGCCTAAGAGTTAAGATATCCAAGTGCCTGTTTCTCGCGCCCGAGATAGAATTTTTGGGCAGAAGGATTGCTGCTGATGGAATCCGCCCAACAGAGTCCAAAACAGAAACAATTCGCCTGGAACCCAGGCCCCGGAATGTCTCAGAACTGCGCGCCTTTCTCGGGCTACTCAATTACTTTGGGAACTTTATGCAGAACTTGAGCACGCTGCTGGAGCCTCTCCACGTGCTACTCAGAAAGGGGTGCGATTGTTTTTGGGGGGACGCCCAGGAACGCGCCTTCAATACGGCACACAACCTTCTGTGTTCCAACAGTGTTTTGGCTTTTTTTGATCCAGGTAAAAAGCTAGTTCTTACATGTGATGCGTTAGCGTATGGGGTCAGGTGCGTTTTACAACATGTCAATGGTGCGGGTAAATTACAACCCATAGCTTATGCCTCCAGGTCACTTTCGCGGGCGGAGCGCGGGTACGGAATGGTGGAGAAGGAGGCGCTCACGTGCGTGTATGGTATCAAAAAGATGCACCAATACCTTTTCGGGGCCAAGTTCGCATTAGAAACCGACCACAAGCCCCTCACGTCCCTTCTATCCGAGAGCAAGGCAATAAACGCCAACGCCTCGGTGCGCATTCAATGGTGGGCACTCATGCTGGCGGCTTACGAGTACACCATAAGGCACAGACCAGGCACAGACAACTGTGCCGACGCGCTTAGCAGGCTACCCCTGGCGACCACAGAAGGGTCTGACGAACAGGACTGTGAGATAGTCATGGCAATCAATGCCTTTGAGTCCACAGGTTTGCCCATGATGGCTCGCCAAATCAGAGCCTGGACGACCAACGACCCCACGTTATCCCTAGTAAAAAGATGTGTCTTAACCGGTGACTGGGCAGAGGCTCGCGATGCCTGCCCCGAGAAGATCAAACCTTTCCATAGGCGCATGCATGAGCTGTCCCTACAAGCAGACTGCCTGATGTGGGGCAGCCGAGTAGTTATGCCTCTGCGAGGCAGAGAGGCATTTGTCCGGGAGCTCCACCGCGAGCACCCGGGGATCGTTCTCATGAAGGCCATAGCCAGATCCCATGTCTGGTAGCCTGATATTGACACGGACTTGGAGCTTTGCGTCCGATGGTGCACCATTTGTGCCCAACTCAGTAATGCCCCCAGGGAGGCCCCCCTGAGCTCCTGGCCCTGGCCCACCAAACCGTGGTCGCGGGTGCACGTAGACTATGCGGGCCCATTCATGAGCAAAATGTTCCTCATAGTTTTAGATGCATTTTCAAAGTGGATCGAATGCACCATTTTAAACTCGAGCACAACCTCCACCACTGTGGAAAGCCTTGGAACTATGTTTGCAACGCACGTAATTCCTGACATATTGGTCAGTGATAATGGTCCGTGCTTCACCAGTGCAGAATTCCAAGATTTCATAAGTGACCACGGCATAAACCACGTTAAGACGGCACCATTCAAGCCGGCCTCCAATATCCAGGCGGAGAGAGCAGTGCAAATCATTAAACAAGGCATGCTCAAAATCCAAGGTCCCATGCTGCAGGGCCGCCTGTCGCGACTGCTGCTGGCATACAGATCTCGTCCACATTCATTGACTGGGGTCCCCCCCCCGCGCAACTATTGGTGAAACAGACTTTAAAGACAAGGCTCTCATTAATCCTCCCAGACATGCATGAAATCGTTGAGGCAAAGTGCCATAAGCTAACTGAGTACCATGACCGAAATTCGAGGGGGAGGTGGAATGAGATAGGGGACAAAGTGTTTGTGCTAAACTACGGCAGGGGCCCCAAATGGCTTGCAGGAACAGTAACAGGAAAGGAAGGAAACAGGCTACTGGTGGTACAATGGCCAAACCTGCCAGAGGCATGTAGACCAAGTCAAAAGTAGATTCACTAACAACACTGCTGAACCAGAGGCAGACTACAATGTGGAACTCACACCACACCTGGTGGACAGACAGAGGGAACAACCTGAGGAAAGGGCAATCCCAACAGACAGCCCAGGCGAGACACCAACAATCATACTAAACGAAATAGACAGCCCAGGCGAGATACCAGCAATCACACTGAAAGAAAAACAGGCACCAAGGCAAACAACTGAACCACAACTCAGATGCTCCACGCGAGAGCATAGACCACCTGAGAGACTGAACCAAAAAATACAATAAGACCTTGGGGGAGGGTGATGTCATGTACCTCACACTACTGTACATAACTGTATCTTACCATGACTTTAACCAGATATGACCTGTAACCACAAGCTTACCTTACCACCAGGGGTGCACTTGCAGGAGACACTGGATACCTGTTCTACACAGGTATATAAAGGCAGGTCTCAGGCAAGTGCGGCATGTGAGAGCTATGAAATAAAGGTGCAGGTCCAGAGTGACCTTGACTTCAACATGTGCCCCGTGTGAGTCTGTACTGCAGGGACAGGACTTTACAATCACAAAAAGGATATAGAGGCACTGGAGAGGGTACAAAAAAGATTTACAAGGATGATACCAGAAATGCAAATTTATACATATCAGGAAAGGATGAACAGCCTGGTCTCTTTTCTCTTGAAAAGAGAAGGCTGAGGGGTGATTTAATAGAGGTCTTTAAAATTATGAAAGGTTTTGATAGAGTGGATACAGAGAGAGCGTTTCCACTTGTGGGGAAGAGCTAAATTACAGGTCATCAATAAATCACCATGAAATCAAATGGGGAGTTCAGGAGAAAGTTCTTTACCAGAGAGTGGTGAGAATGTGGAACTCACTACCACAGGGAGTGGTTGAGACAAAAAGTATCTCACAGGTTTGTAGAGCTGTTGCACTGCACGAAGGGGTTTCCTGTACGGGCTGCTCTTGCACACCCTCCATTTTGCCACCCTCGTCTGCCGCCTGGACATGCCATGGGGCACCATCTTGCCATCCGGAGGAGGCGGGAGTCCCCAATGGAGAGCTCTCTATGTGGGAGTCCTCCCTTTATCTATTGGGGAAGTGGAGTACTGTCCCGTGCAATAGGTTTTTAAGTCGGTTCATGGGCTCCCAGGCCACCTGTAATTTCCGTGGTCTAGAGGAGTCCGTGTTCCACGTCTATGTTGAGTGTGCAAGGTTGCAGCCCCTCTTCCAATATGCTCCTCAAATTCTGGTTGCACTTCAGTCTCACACTCCTGATCTTTGGGCACCCTGTGCGGAGGGGAGCGGGCAGGTCGGAAGGCCTCCTCTTCGGACTGCTCCTGGGCATGGCCAAGGGGGCCGTCAGCCGGTCCAGGCAACGGGTGGTCAAGGGGATTGTTCAGCTCGACTGCCTGCCTCTCTTCCGCGGTTACATCCGAGCCAGGGTGTCGCTGGAGATGGAGCACATGGTGTCCACTGGTACGTTCGTGGCCTTCCGCGAGAGGTGGACGCCGGAGGGACTGGAGTGCATCATCACCCCCAGCAACCAATTTTTGTTTTGAATCATATGTCTAAAGTTTAATTTGTTTAAGTTTGTCGGTTTCATTGCCCCTCCCCCTTTTTAGCCAAGGGGCACTTGATTTAATGATTTATGTTTTTACAGATGCAACTAAAATAGTTGTAGAGCTGTTGCATTGCACGGAGGGGTTTCCTGTACGGGCTGCTTTTGCACACCCTCCATTTTGCCACCCTCGTCTGCCACCTGGACACGCCAAGGCGCACCATCTTGCCATCCGCAGGAGGCAGGGGTCCCCAATGGAGAGCTCTCTATGTAGGTGTCCTCCCTTTATCTAATGGGAACTTGGCCTGGAGTCCCATGCAATAACTTTTTAAGTTGGTTCATGGACTCCCAGGCCACCTGCATTTTCTGTGATCTGGAGGAGTCTATGTTCCATGTTTACGTGCAATGTGTGAGGTTGCAGTCCCTATTCCATTACTTGAAGGGGCTGTTCCTCGATTTCTGGCTGCACTTCAGTCCCACGCTCCTGATCTTTGAGCACAAGGAGCGGAGGGAAGCGTGCAGATCGGAGGGCCTCCTCATAGGACTGCTCCTGGGACTGGCCAAGGTGGTCATTAGCCGGTCCAGACAGCTTGCGGTTGAGGTGTTTGTTCAGCCCGACTGCCTGCCTCTCTTCCGCGGCTATGTTCGCGCCAGGGTGTCCCTGGAGTTGGAGCACACGGTGTCCAGGGTACGCTTGTGGCTTTCCACCAGCCACGTGATGTTCACAAGACACAATAAAACCTGGGTCTAGGTCATCCATGATGAGGTATGCAGTTGTGAGCCCAGTGGCTGAACTGGTGCTACAATTGTGAGCGAGTTAGAGGAGGAAGAGAAGCTGCGTGCCTGCCTTGCTATGACCAGAGAGATATTGAGTCTCTGGGAGAGAAGGAAGAGGCCTGCTGACACCAACACCAACAGAGGTTGATGTTGATGTTGGTGTCAGAGATGCCTGGAGAGAGGAGGAGAGGAAGAGCTGCCATTACTCCTGCTGCAGACATTAAGAGAGGGGGAAAAGAAGCTACCATCAGTCAGAACACCATCATCTGTGTTGAAGGAGGGAGACTGAACTCTCCAAAGAAGACTTTGATTTGTAGGTGGGGGGAGGAAAGAAGAACAAGAAGCAGGCTTGAACATTGTGGTGGTGCAGCGTGTATGTGTAAGTGTGTGGGGTTCTTGTGAATAACCATGTCCCACAGATCACTATAACACCCCTCCCCCATTGCCTGACCCAGGATAGTTGGAGCTGCCTGGGTGAAGTCCAAATTCCCTCAATTACATCGTTAAGACTTGCTGGAGGACTGTGCCTGGGTGGTTCCAGCCATCCTGGATGAAGACATCTCCCCCCGCCAGAAAACTATCTGAATAAGACTTTTTTTTCCCATCGGAGAGTGCACCCCTGCGAGCACCCACCCATCATAAGGGGCGACCCCGCCCTTGCAGCCTCCCTCTGTAATATGGAGCTCCACCTAGTGGACTACTGTGATAATACAACTGCTGCTGTAAATACAATAAAAGTCATATGAAGTATTGGAGCCATCTTGTAGAATATGTTTGTTTTTGTTGTCGTAAGAATATATCACATTGGCGATGAAGATAGGATAATCAGATTCCCTGGCTGAAATTTTTGTTGGTGGATCTTTCAGTGAACCCACAGAGAGACTTTGAGAGGTTCTTTATTTTGCAGCACAGCTAAAAATGCAAGATAAATTGCAAGCATACTTGGCTGAACTGTAGAGTCCAGATGGCCACGCCTATGGGAATAATAAGGCACTTGGGTGAGTTCCATCATGACCGAGAGACTTTTGGAGCATATGTGGAGCTGCTAGAAATGTTTTTCACCACAAATAGTATCATCTAAGTTCCCGATGATGAAAACCATAACTGGAAGGTTTTAAAAAGAAAACGAGCTGTTTTCTTGACTGAAGCTGGCCCTGAGATGTATGAAACCTTAAAAAATGTGCTTTTTCCCATACAACCAAAGGACACACCAGTGACAGAGAACAGCAATGCAGTCCTGAGTCTCTGGAAATTGCTGAAAGTTATCATTTTGGAAAACAAAATCAATTAACTGATGAGTATATCAGTGAGTACATTGTAGCTTTAAAAATGTTATCTATTCACTGTCATTTTGGAAACTTTCAGGACCAAGCATTGTGTGACCCCTTTATTTGTGGGATGAAAAATGAAGCAATCAGAAGAAAATTGCTGACAACCCCTAACTTGACTTGATTTAGCTTGTCAGACAGCTATGTCGATGGATATGGCCGACCAATATTGTGAGAATTCTGCACCATTTTTAGTCATTAGACAACCAAGGTGAATCATCTGCAGATTAAAAGTAAAAGGCATTTGAGTCCCAAGGCTTCAGCAACTGGCCAAGGTAACAGTGCATTGAAGTCATGCTATCGATGTCTGGGACAACACCTCACTCAAAGCTATCCATATGTGAAGACAGAGTGTTTCTTCTGCAAGAAAACAGGGCATCTTGTGAAGGCATGCCGACTGAAGAGTAAACCAACTTTCAATTCTATAAGTAGAAATTGCTAGAAACTACATAGCATTGAAGACAAGCAACAGGATGAGGAATTTCTGAAGATACACATCATCATGAGCACAAGGGTACCCAACAACAATTTGCAAATTATCATCATCCAAGTTAGCAGAACCCATGGAAATCGACATTGATGCATCCATGAGCGTAGTACCGGAATTGGTATATTTCGACAAGTTGAGTGCTTTCCAACTGGAAAAGTCAAAGATAGAATTGCAAGGTTACTCAGGAGAGCAAATCCCTGTAGTAGGATGTATCACCGTACCGATGAAATATAAGGATCAGTTTCAGAGCTTGCCTCACTTAGTAGTAGCAGGAGACAAGCCTGCCTAAATATCTAGGAATTGGTTGGGATCACTAAAACTGGATTGGAATGAGATTTTTCACGTTGAAACGAGATTTACATCAAAAGATGATGTCATCAAGAAGTATCCGAAGGTGTTCTGCGAAACAGGCAGTCCGATCCAAAGCTTCAAGGCAAGTGTCAGAGTACAGAAGGACACTAGACCAGTGTACTGCAAGCCACGTCCCATAACAAGGAGAAAGTTGAGCAAGAACTCAAAAGACTAGAAACTGAAAACATTATCTCTAAGGTAGATCTAAATAATTGGGCGACACCCATTGTTGTTGTACCTAAGTCAAATGGTAATGCTGATACTATGTCCAGGTTGCCATCCCCATGACAAGTTACACTCAATAGGGAAGAAATGTTCTATTTTTCATACATTGATGAGCTGCCAGTCACAGCTGAAGAGATTGGTAGAGCAACCAAACGTGACCCAGTTATGTCAAAGGTGTATGATTATATTGCAAATGGCTGGCCAAACCTAGTATCAGAGAAAGATATTCATCCATACTTTGTTCGTAGGAATGAATTATCATGTGGGGTGCAAGAATAGTTATCACAAATAAATTCAGGTCCAAATTTTTAGGAGATCTCAATGACCAGCACCTGGGAATGTGCTTGACCAAGAGTTTTGCATGCAGTTATTTATGGTGGCCAGGTCTAGGTAAAGATATACATCGTTAGTCAGTGTACAACATGTCAATCGGTAAGCAAGAAACCAACATCAGTACCATTACAGCCATGGAAATGACGTCCCAGGGTATGGCAAAGGTTACGTATAAATTTTTCTAAGCTAGAAGGACAACAATTGTTCATTGTGATTGATAGCCATTTGAAGTGGGTAGAGGTGTTTCCCATGTGGAAATAACAACAATAAAGCACTAGACAATTTGCGAAGATTGTTTTCTTCATTTGGCCTCCCAGAAGAAATTGTGTCTGATAATGGATCGTAATTTTGATCAGAAGAATTAGCACGGTTCATGAGCAGAAATGCTGTGAACCATATCAAAGTTACACCATTCTACCCTGCTTCAAATGGTGCAGCAGAGCGCACAGTACAAATTGTAAAACATGCCCTCATCAAGCAAATGTTGGATCCAAATCCAAAGAAATGGCAGTTGCCGTTGGACCACAAACTAACAAACTTTCTGATTACTAATCGTAATACTCCTCATACAACTACTGGGAGAATACCAGCACAGTTGTTTCTCAAATGATAGCCACAAACCAGGTTCTCGTTGCTAAAGCCGAACTTGGCGAAGTCAGTAGAAGAGAAACAATTAAGACAGAAAGTGAATCATGATGGAGGTAGAGTAAGAGGGAGAAGTGTGAAATTGAATCAGAAGGTTAGAGTGAAGAACCATCACCATAAATGATTAAAGTGGTTACCAGGAAGAGTAGTGAAGATATGTGGCCCTCGCATATATTTGGTCAAGATGATTAATCATGGACAGGTTAGGTTTGGTCACATTGATCATATTTTACCTACAGATGTGGAAGGAGTTGGAAATTGGAATGATTCAATTATTTCTGATGAGTCAGATAGCCTTGTTACAAGTAGAGTAGCAGGAGCAAATCCTACATCAGATGTAGGAGAAACAAGTCCAAAAGAAAGTCAGAATTTAGGTCTGAGTCAGGCAAACAAACAGTCTGAAGTTATAGAGAGTCCAAATGTAGATCAAGGGCATCCCTTGGAGAAAAACTCTCCTCAGACTCAGCCTAGAATGAGTCTAAGTTCGACACCAAGTTTGGAAAGTTGTGTTCAAGAGTGAAGGTATCGTCTTCGAAATAGAAAACCAGTGGTTAAGTTTGATTTGTAAATATGGTAAAATAAGTCCATATCTTTTGTTGTGTATAACGATGTACATTATGTAGGATGATTATTTTGTTATGATTACTTCATTAAAGAGGGAGAAGTGTAAAATAGAGCTCCACCTAGTGGACTACTGCTCCACTTAGTGGACTACTGTGGTAATGCAACTGCTGTTGTAAATACAATAAAAGTCAAATGATGTATTGGAGCCATCTTTTAGAATGTGTTTGCGTAAGAATTTATCCCACCCTTCTTCCCCCCATCTCTCGCTCTCTCTCTCACCTTCTCTCTGAGAGGCACCTTATTTCTCTTTCTCAATTAATTAATTACTGAGCAGAGGGGAGAAGGTCCCTCCCCCATTGTTAAAAAACAGGGGAGAGATGTGCCTCAATTTGGAACTCCTTCTGCTTACTGTCATGTATTCTACATGGCTACTGTTGATACTATCACAAGGTGTGCCACCAGAGGGCACAGCAGTGGGAGACTTGTAGGTTACCTGTACAGGTGTGCCTGGCCTAGTATAAAAGATAGGCCACGAGGTGTGATCCTCACTCTGGAGTTAGCAAATAAAGGACTAAGGTCACTACAGTTCAAGTACAACACATTGCCTCGTGGAGTCATTATTAGAGCATCTAAGGACACAACAATTGGTGACGAGATTACGAACTTTCACGCGAAAATGGCTACCCTTGGTATGTTGCAGCAGTTCGCTGATGGTGATGATTGGGACGCCTTTGTGGAGAGGCTCGACCATTTCTTCACAGCAAACAACCTGGCAGGAGACGACCCGGCTACACTGGCTGATAAGCGCAGAGCTACCTTGCTAACCAGTTCTGGCCCACCGTCATTAGGGACTTGCTGGCACCAGCGAAAACAAGGACAAGGAGCTCGTAACCCTGATCCATGAGCAACCCAAGCCCAAGGAGAGCATCCTCACAGCCAGACACCGGTTCTGCACCCATCGACAGCGCGAAGACCAGGAAATCGCGAAATACAGCGCAGACCTCATGAGGCTGGCGGCACTGTGCGAGTTCGGCAACCACTTTAACGAAACGCTGCAGGACATTTTTGTCATTGGAATTGGCCATGAGGGCCTTCTTCATAAGCTACTTTTGGCAGATACCACAGTCACACTGCAGATGGCCATCTCCGTGAGCCAGACATTCATGACCTCGACCTGCGGCTCTAGGCAGATGACTCACCATCAGGACTCAAACCCGGCAAGTACTGTGCACAAAGTGGCGCTGTTTAGAGGCTGGACTGTAGAGTGCAAACCCTCTCAGGGAAGAGAGAACAGGCCCACGAGTCCCTTAGCTCCGAGTCCACCGATTGAGGCTAATCAAGTCGCTCCATGCTGGCGTTGTGAAGGGAATCACAGGGCTCACCAGTGCCGCTTTAAAGACTATGTATGCAAAGGCTGCAGCACAAAGGGCCACCTCCAGCGAATGTGTAAGAGAAATATGATTCACTGTGTCGATGAAGAGTCTGCAGATGGCCATGAATCCATCGCGGATTATGAAACGAAAGGCAGAGAGGCAGCTCAGCCCCACGATGAGGTATATAGCATGTTTACCTGCACCACCGAGTGTTCCACGCTGAAGGTGGAAGTCGAGGTAGATGACGTTCCAGTCGTCATGGAAGTGGACACAGGGGACGAGCCAGTCATTGGTAGTGCGAATGTAAAGGTACTCCATGGTGGCATGGTGCACAAGTTACCTCTGTGGATTGTTGCAGGTGATGGACCAACGCTGCTCGGCAGAAGGTGGATGGTGAAGATCCATTGGAAGTGGGAAGACCACAACCCTCCAGCGATCGACGTCCTCAGTATCTGGAGGCAGAGTAAGCCCTCACCTGAGGGCGGACCAACACCAGAGAGCAGTCCAGCACAGCACCCGAGGTACAGATCGCTCAGCACGACTGCGGGGAGATGATCCAGCTGAGACGACCCGAATGCACCTTCTAGGCTCCAGTATCAGGACTCCAGAGGAAGAAAATCGGATCCAGAGGTGACTTCCCAGCTTCGATGGCAGAACCCGGGGAGAAGAGGATCATCGCAGTCGACATCGTGGATGGAGGAAAGATGGCGCCCAAACCACGAGGTGAGGCACTGAAGAAAAAGATGACCGTGACCAGACCACGAGGTGCAGAGCTGATGGAGCAACACGTGGCACCAAATGGAGAAGGGGATTGGGGTAAAGCAAGCAAGACTCTCTTAAAGGAGGCCTGCAACCTACTACAATTAAAGAGATAGTTCCACACACTCAAGCAATGTAAGACCTGAAGTAAGACCTCCCTGCTCCTATACTCAAATCCCCTAGCTATGAAGGCCAACATACCATTTGCCTTCTTCACCGCCTGCTGTACCTGCATGCCAACTTTCAATGACTGATGTACCATGACAACGAGACCTGAGTAAGGATAAGGGGTAAACCATTTAGGACTGAGATGAGGAGAAACTTCTTCACTCAGAGAGTTGTTAACCTGTGGAATTCTCTACCGCAGAGAGTTGTTGATGCCAGTTCATTGGATATATTCAAGAGGGAGTTAGATATGACCCTTACGGCTAAAGGGATCAAGGGGTATGGAGAGAAAGCAGGAAAGGGGTACAGAGGTGAATGGTCAGCCATGATCTTATTGAATGGTGGTGCAGGCTCTAAGGGCAGAATGGCCTACTCCTGCACCTATTTTCTATGTTTCTATGTTTCTATGTCATAGCAACTGTAAGTTAGAGAAAAATGTGTAACTGATGATCAGAGTTGTGTACATGCAATAAGCAAGGAAAAGTCGCGCGATGGCGATTGGAACTACAGAGTATCCACAATAAGTAATGAAACATTGTGCGATGTAGGATTTCAACTGCACGCAGCCAATGCAACGGGCAGACACCCATCGGGAGCACACAGGTCCAGCGAGCTACCCAATGCTGTAGCCTGCGTCCTGGAGACCAGAGTTATGCCCCATGGAATGTGGCCAAAAGCAGCCAACACACACGAGCTGCAGAGCAAGCGACCTCAGCAGGGCAACGGCATCGGTATCGATACCCTGCCCTGATCGGCTCCACCTCTCAGACACCCGATGATACCAACCACCATGAGCCTGAAAGAGCACACTGTGCTAAGGCGCAGTCCCCAGACCCCATCGCCACCAAGGCCATACCCATAAACGAAGGGTCACCCGCTAGAGTCCCCCCAAAAGGGACCAGGACCAGCCAGGATTCCAAACCAAACAGCACCCAGGCCAGCGAGTCAGCAGTTCCCTGTGCACTGCTAGATGACAGCTCCTCAGGAAACAGCAACAACCCAGGGCACAAAGAAAGGATAGGGAGGTCACAGGCATCTATGAACCTGCCCGATGCTAGGAACCACAGCAACAGCCCCAAGAGCAGGCAACCTGAGCCAACCGAGTTCCCACTGCCAGCTCTGGGCACCGTGCCGCCACCAGACTGCAGGGGCACCATCCAGCAGTTCTGAAACTAGTTTGTCCTTTTGCACCGGTCACCGCATTGATAATGTATCTCATCAGTCTAACGTACTTGTCTCACAATGGAACCACAAATGTAATGCAACCTTGTTTTTCTGAACTTGAATGTATATGAATGCAATGAGCCTCTTGCATAATCTATATGTGGGAGGGGGGAGGGGGGAGGGGTGTAGGAGAATGGAGTGGTCAGGGATGCACACAAACAGCAACCATCAACACTCTACTGCGCCAACCACTCACCCAAGATTGAACCGACCTGCCAAGGGTCAATCAGCTAGAACCCAGACAGAGCTAAGCCCAGAGCACAATCAATGCAGAGGTGACTTGCACTGAAGGCTGAGGGGAGAGTGATGTCATGTATCCTACATGGCTACTGTTGGTACTATAACAAGGTGTGCCACCAGAGGGCACGGCAGTGGGAGACTTGTAGGTTGCCTGTACAGGTGTGCCTGGCCTAGGATAAAAGGCAGGTCACCAGGTGTGATCCTTACTCTGGAGTTAGCAAATAAAGGACTAAGGTCACGACAATTCAAGTACAACACATTGCCTCGTGGAGTCATTATTCGAGCATCTAAGGACACAACACTTAACTAACAAGGCTATTAAGATCTTCAGGCCTGAGACTTGGGGTGAATGGAACCCTTAAAAGACCCTGCTAGGGCGAATTCATCTTCGCTGGTGGTGGGGCCAGCCCAGACCTACGCACGCATGGTAGCTGCTCCCGCTGATCCTGCTGTCCTATCACCATTTAGGTTAATCACCAAAAAACATGGGGTGAAGGGCTACACGCACCCCAATATAAGCATAGAGGAGTGCGTGAAGGCAATGGCTGGGGTAGTCAGCCCCTCGGCCATTGTCGCAGCCTCCAAAATGGATGGGAAGGCTGTCTTCTTCCTGGGATCGGAGCGGGTGGTGTCTCTGGCCCTTAATAAGGGGCTCACGGTGGATGGGACCTTCCCGACGTTGGATCGCCTTGAGGCTACCAGACAGAGGATCGTTATCTCCAACATCCCGCCCTTTGTTCCCGGTGAGCTCCTCCTCCCCTACCTACATCAGCTAGGGGAGGTGAGGTCAGTGATAACGGCAATCCCGCTCGGCTTCAGAAAGGCCAGCCTCTGTCATGTCTTCTTCCTGCGCCAGCCTTTTGTTCAGCCGGCGCGGGAGGACGACACCGAAGGAGGTCGGACCGTGTGCGGCACCACGCCTGTAAAGAGGTGAGGCATGTTCGCAAAACTGCCCCGCCTCCAAGGCTGCGAAAATAATTAAAGCGGCCAGCCGAGGCTGGTGCCGCTGCCACTCCTCCCCCCACCAGCCACCCCACTCCCCCCGACCCCGTTACTGTCTGCGTGTCAGGAGTAATAGTTGCACGGGCAACATCAGGGGCCAATGCCATCACGGCCTCCGGCGGCGGGGGGAGGGAGAGCACCAAGTCGAAGGAAGGTGGGCGTAAAACCAAACAACTCAAGGCAAGTCCCCTCAATGAACCAAATGGCCGCACTACCGCGCTCTGACCCAATATTTCACCAGTGAGCACGAGGCATCCCGTGCCCAAGCCCGTGACCACACGCGCTCCCGCGGAGAATTTGCTACCCACGGTCAGGCTCAGACACGGTAAAGAAAAACAGAAGGATGGAGCAGAGGCGGAGGCAGGCATGGAGGTCCCAATGCCTCCGTGTCCCTCTGGACAATAAAGGAGACGGCGCTCCTGGGAAGCGGAGGAGGACCGGGAGGAGGGAGGTCACTCCGTGCTACAGCAGCAGGCCCCCGGCGCAGGTCTCGTGTCCACCCCCCCACTACTGGTTCCAACATGTGCCAGTCGCTCGGGAGGGTGAGACAGCCATGGCTATCCAGCCTGTGCCACCCAGGGATGGGGAGTAAGCCTTGCCTGATGCGGGGGCCGCGGATCCGCCAGAACAAAAACCGTTGATCGCCGCCAGGTCGAGGGTCCTGGGGACTGAGGCAGGTGAGGCCAAAGAGGCTGAGCCCAAGTCCGTCCAATCAAACCTTAACATCTCCCAGGAACTGCTCGACCTGGTTGATGAAATTTAGAATGACACCCCATCCGCTGGGTCAGAGGGTGGTGGCGGGCGCCCCCTATTTCCATCTCTGACTTTGGTGCCGGGTGTGTTGGAGGAACTGGAAATAGGTTTCTCCCTGATATCTTCGTACACCCTGAGGCGGAGTGGAAGCCCGATCCGCTGCTGTCGCCTGGCCCGGCACCCCCAGACGAGCCCAGGGAGCACTCTTCCACAGTCAATCCTGGGGGTGGGTGTAAAGTCCTGTCCCCTCAGTACAGATTCACACGAAGTCAAGGTCACTCTGGACCTGCACCTTTATTTCACAGCTCTGGAATGCTGCACTTGCCTGAGACCTGTCCTTATATACCTGTCTCTTGCAAGTGCACCCCCGGTGGTAAGGTATGCTGGTGGTTACAGGTCATATCTTATTACAGTCATGTATAGCATGTTACGATACAGTTATATATAATAATGTAAGATACATGACATCATCCTCCCCCAAGGTCTTATTGTCTTTATAGATTCAGTCTCTCAGGTGGTCTACGCTCTCGTGTGGAGTGTCTGAGTTGTGGTTCAGTTCTTTGCCTTGGTGTCTGTTTTTCTTTGGGTGTGGTTGCTGGTATCTCGCCTGGGTTGTCTGTTTCAATTGGTGTGATTGTTGTTGACTCACCTGGGCTGTCTGTTGGGATTGCCCTTTCCTCAGGTTGTTCCCTCTGTCTGTCCACCAGGTGTGGTGCGAGTTCCACATTGTAGTCTGCCTCTGGTTCCGCAGTATTGTTGGTAAATCTGCTTTTGACTTGGTCTACATGCCTCCGGCAGGTTTTGCCATTGTCCATTTGTACTACCAGTAGCCTGTTTCCTTCCTTGCCCGTTACTGTCCCTGCAAGCCATTTGGGACCCCTGCCATAGTTTAGTACAAACACTTTGTCCCCTATCTCATTCCATCTCCCCCTCGAATTTCTGTCATGGTACTCAGTCAGCTTACGGCGCTTTGCCTCAACGATTTCGTGCATGTCTGGCAGGATTAATGAGAGCCTTGTTTTTAAAGTCCTTTTCATCAACAGTTGCGCGGGGGGGGTCCCAGTCAGTGAGTGCGGACGAGATCTGTATGCCAGCAGCAGTCGCGACAGGCGACCCTGCAGCTTGGGACCTTGGATTTTAAGCATGCCTTGTTTAATGATTTGCACTGCTCTCTCCGCCTGGCCGTTGGAGGCCAGCTTGAACGGTGCCGTCTTGACGTGATTTATGCCGTGGTCAATTATAAAGTCTTGGAATTCTGCACTGGTGAAGCACGGACCATTGTCACTGACCAATGTGTCAGGGATTCCGTGCGTTGCAAACATGGTTGCGAGGCTCTCCTCAGTGGTGGAGGTTGTGCTCGAGTTTAAAATGGTACATTCGATCCACTTTGAAAATGCATCAACAACTACGAGGAACATTTTGCCCATGAATGGGCCCGCATAGTCTACGTGCACCCGCGACCACGGTTTGGTAGGCCAGGGCCAGGTACTCAGTGGAGCCTCCCTGGGGGCATTGCTGAGTTGGGCAAAAACGGTGCACCGTCAGACGCAGAGCTCCAAGTCCGCGTCAATACCAGGCCACCAGACGTGGGATCTGGCTATGGCCTTCATGAGAACGATCCCCGAGTGCTCGCGGTGGAGCTCCCGGACAAATGCCTCTCTGCCTCGCAGAGGCATGACTACTCGGCTGCCCCACATCAGGCAGTCTGCTTGTCGTGATAACTCATGCATGCGCCTATGAAAGGGTTTTAATTCCTCGGGGCAGGCAACGCGAGCCTCTGCCCAGTCACCGGTTAGGACACATCTTTTTACTAAGGATAACGTGGGGTCGCTGGCCGTCTAGGCTCTGATTTGGCGAGCCGTCATGGGCGAACCTGTGGACTCAAAGGCATTGATTGCCATGACTGTCTCACAGTCCTGTTCGTCAGACCCTTCTGTGGTCGCCAGGGGTAGCCTGCTGAGCGCGTCGGCACAGTTCTCTGTGCCTGGTCTGTGCCTTATTGTGTAGTCGTAGGACGCCAGCATGAATGCCCACCGTTGAATTCGCACCGAGGCGTGGCGTTTATTGCCTTGCTCTCGGATAGGAGCGACGTGAGGGGCTTGTGGTTGGTGTCTAACGCGAACTTGGCCCCGAAAAGGTATTGGTGCATCTTTTTGACACCGTACACGCACGCGAGCACCTCCTTCTCTACCATTCTGTACCCGCGCTCCGCCCGTGAAAGTGACCTGGAGGCATAAGCTATGGGTTGTAATTTGCCCACACTGTTGACATGTTGCAAAACGCACCCGACCCCATACGCTGACGCATCGCATGTGAGAACTAGCTTTTTACCTGGGTCAAAGAAAGTCAAAACACTGTTGGAACACAGAAGGTTCCATGCCTTATTGAAGGCGCATTCCTGGGTGTCCCCGCAAAACCAATCGCATCCCTTCCTGAGTAGCACGTGGAGAGGCTCCAGCAGTGTGCTTAAGTTCTGTATAAAGTTCCCAAAGTAATTGAGTAGCCCGAGAAAGGCGCTCAGTTCTGAGACATTCCGGGGCCTGGGTGCCAGGCGAATTGCTTCTGTTTTGGACTCTGTTGGGCAGATTCCATCAGCGGCAATCCTTCTGCCCAAAAATTCAGCCTCGGGTCCGAGAAACAGGCACTTGGATTTCTTGACTTGTAGGCCTACCCGATTCAACTGCTTTAGTACTTCCTCCAAATTACGGAGATGGGAGTCGGTGTCCCTGCCCGTGATAAGTATGTCGTCTTGAAATACAACCATCCCCGGGATGGACTTGAGCAGACTCTCCATGTTGCGCTGAAATATGGCAGCTGCCGACCTGATGCCAAATGGGCATCGATTGTACATGAAAAGGCCTCGATGTGTGTTGATGGTGGTGAGTAGCTTGGATTCCTCGGTCAATTCTTGCGTCATATACGCAGATGTGAGGTCTAATTTTGAGAAAAGTTTACCTCCAGCCAATGTGGCAAATAAGTCCTCCGCTCGGGGCAGCGAGTACTGGTCCTGTAGGGAGACGCTGCTTATGGTAGATTTGTAGTCCCCACAGATTCATACGGATCCATCAGGCTTCACGACTGGGACGATGGGACTTGCCCATTCGCTAAATTCCACAGGTGATATAATGCCTTCCCGCAGAAGCCTGTCTAGTTCGTGTTCAATCTTTTCTCTCATCACATAGGGTACAGCTCTGGCCTTGTCGTGTGTGATGTAGATTTTGACTTTGGCCCCTTTGAAAGTGCCCACACCTGGCTGAAAGAGATGTTCAAATCGCTTTATAACTGTTGAGCAGGAGCTCCGTTCCTCTAATGACATGGCATGGACATCATCCCATTTCCAGTTTAGTTTTGCCAGCCAGCTTCTCCCCAGCAGTGCTGGGGGGTCTCCGGGGACAATCCACAGGGGAAGTCGGTTCACTGTCCCTTTGTGTGTGACAGAGAGCATGGCGCTGCCGAGGACTGGTACGATTTCTTTGGTATAGGTCCTTAGTGTGGTGCCGACCCTTGTGAGTTTTGGTCTGTCTCTTTTATGCGGCCATAGTTGTTCAAATTGACTCGCTCCCGTATCCAGCTCCATGTTGACAGATATCCCATTGAGTAAGACCCTCATCATTATAGGAGGCGTCCTGTTGTAGGAGCAGCGGCCATTGATCATGTTGACCCGCTGTACACCGGTGTCCCGGGTAATGTCCCCACCATCTTCTGGTCCACTTTCCGACCCATCCGATTCGTATACCAGCCGAGCTGCCGTGTTTTTGCACATGCGGGCCAAATGCCCTATATATTCACAATTTCTGCAAACAGCCTGCTGAAATCAACATCCCCTTGATGAGTGCCCACCCCCACACCTCCACCACAGACCTGTTCCATTGTTCAAAGTGTTCCCAAAGAATGAGCTGCGTCTGGCTGATCTCTCTTGAGCTTCTCTCAGTTTGTAGATGATTGCTCGCATTGTGGGTTGATGAGGTGCGAACGGCCGTTCCTGTGGCCCTTGATGGCTTCTGCCTGCTGTCGAGAGCCTGTTCTCCTGGTTTTGTCTGTGTGTGGGGGTAGCAGCTTGATGGCTTCTGCCTGCTGTCGAGAGCCTGTTCTCCCGGTTTTGTCTGTGTGTAGGGGTAGCAGCTTGTTTAGTGCTATGTACTTCTTCTTCCGATATTTCGTTAGTTGTCGTACCTGCATTGTAAATCAACCTCGTTTCTTCTTCCCCTACTAAGAATGTCTGTACAACCAGTGCTGCTGCCTCTAAGGTCAGCTTCTTGGTCTCTATGAGCTTTCGGAATATGCCTGCATGGCCTATTCCTTCAATGAAAAAGTCTCTCAGCATTTCTCTCCTCAGTTCATCGGAGAACTCACATAAACTAGCCAACCTCCGAAGTCTGGTATGCTCTGGCCCACACAGCGTCTGTAGTTGTAGAACCTGTGTCTGACCATGTGTAGGCTGCTCGCTGGCTTCAGGTGGTCTCTTACCAGTGTGCTCAATTCTTCAAACAACTTGCTTGCTGGTTTCTCGGGTGCCAACTGATCCTTCATTAAAGCCACAGCTTGTCAAGAGATGGGCTCTTCTCTTGTCTGCCTTATCGTCGCCTAACCAGTCTTTGGTTACAAAGCTTTGCTGGAGCCTTTCTATAAAGTCCTCCCAATTGTCTCCCGCATTGTACTTTTCATCTGATCCGTTGTTCGCCATTCTGTGGATTCTGTAATCCCGTAACCCGTCGCCACTGTAAAGTCCTGTCCCCTCAGTACAGATTCACACGAGGCATGTAGTGAAGTCAAGGTCACTCTGGATCTGCACCTTTATTTCACAGCTCTGGAATGCTGCACTTGCCTGAGACCTGTCCTTATATACCTGTCTCTTGCAAGTGCAGCCCTGGTGGTAAGGTATGCTGGTGGTTACAGGTCATATCTTATTACAGTCATGTATAGCATGTTAGGATACAGTTATATATAATAATGTAAGGTACATGACAGTGGGATCGCTGCCAGAGGTAGGGCCGGATGGTGCAGCCATGTAGTCGATGGGCTGGCCACTGGTGGCGACCTCCCGGAGGAGGACAGGGACTCGGTGGTGGGTGCTGGTGTCGACTTAGAGTCCATTGCCAGTGAAGCAGTGGATCTCCTCGTGCCCGCCACTAAGTCTCCCCTCATCCTCATTGTGGCACTCCAGTAATTTCTGGCAGAATGCCAGGGTCACCGCAACAAGATTCAGCTGGCCCTGGACAAATGGTCAAAGCCGGCGCTGCTCATCAGGTCTGTCATGTATTCAACAATCATTGTAATCCATGTATAAGCTGACCTAAGTTGTACACCTTGAGAACATTGACCACAAGGGGGTGAACTTGTGGGAGACACTCCTAACCTGGATTTTCAGGTATAAAAGTGGTAGCTCCACCCACCTTCATCACTTGAGGTCTTGGTAATAAAGGTAACTGGTCACAGAGTGACATTCTCTCAAGAATGGGCCTCGTGTGCATTTATACTGTATAGTAAGGACATATCATTGGCGACGAGAAACTGAGGATTTAAACCACGCGAGCCTGGCCACTAGCAGCACAGAAGAGAGGTACTGTGTTGGTGATGATTGGAACGACTTTATTGAGACTACAGCAAAGTTTTGTCACTAAGGAATGGTTGGGACAGGATTCGGCTGACAAACACAGGGCTCATCTCCTGACGGTTTGTGGATCCAGAACATATTCCCTGATGAAGGACCTTCTAGTGCCAGAGAAGTCGGCGGACAAGACGCTTGAAGAGCTCAGTAAGTTGATCGTGGAACACCTTAAACCGGCGAGTAGCATGCACATGGCGAGACACCGGTTTTACACGCGAGAACGGCAAAGCATTCCAGACTTTGTGGCAGATCTCCGGCAACTGGCGAGCCTATGTAAGTTCCCAGAGTGGAGATGCTGCGAGACTTTTTTATTGAGGGCATCGGGCACGCTGGGGTTTTCAGGAAACTGATTGAGACCAAAGACTTGACCTTGGAAGCTGTGGCTCTGATAGCCCAGACATGTATCTCAGGAGAGGAAGACACCAGAATGATGTATGACAAAAATCTTGGCTGAAATGCGACAAACGACAAGGGAGTCAACATTGTTAACGCGGCACACAGTTCTCTAGGCAGACAAGGGCAATCGGACATGCCCCAGCATGTAGTCGAACCCAAAGGGGGAATTCAACAGAGACAATGGCTCGCTGAACGGCGATTCATGCTATCGTAATGGACAATGCAGCCAGTAATGGGGCCATCAACAACTGTTAATGGTGCACTTAAGGACAGTTACAGAGACAGTCAAAGACGATCGACTGGTAATAGACCTTTTGTTTCCAACAACGGGGCCTCCAGCTCATGCTGGAGGTGTGGAGGCAAACACCCAGCCAGAGCTTGTAGGTATCAGCAATATACCTGCAGAAACTGCAACGTCAGCGGTCACTTGGCGCATATGTGCAGGAAGCCTGCAGCCAGGTTGATGTACAAGGAGGACGGGCCTGATGTAAGCCCTACGAGGCCAAATGATTACTGGGGGAAATTGCTGGAAGCTGAAGTTCAGCGAGTTCATGTGGAGCACATATACAGTTCATATACCAGGACGCCATCAATAATGATGAAAGTGCTCCTCAATGGCATCCCAGTATTAATGGAGCTAGACACGGGGGCTAGCCAGTCCCTGATGAGTATCAAACAGTCCAAAAGGTTGTGGGTGTCCAAGGCCAGGAGGCCAAAATTATTGCCGATTGACGCACTGCTACGGACATATACAAAGGAGATCATTCCAGTGCTAGGCAGCGCCACGGTAGTCATGACCCACAAAGATTCGGAGAACAGGTTGCCACTCTGGATTGTCCCGGGGGATGGTCCCGCACTACTGGGGAGGAGTTGGCTTGCTGTCATGAACTGGAAATGGGGCGATGTCAATGCAATTTCTTCTGTGGAGCGAGTATCATGCTCACAAGTCCTGGACAAATTTGACTCATTATTTCAACACGGCATTGGCATTTTCATGGGGGCCAAGGTAGTGATTCACATAAACCCGGATGCCAGGCCAGTACACCACAAGGCTAGAGCGGTGCCGTACGTGATACGGGAAAAGATAGATGGCGAATTGGACCGCCTGCTGAGGGAAGGCATCATCTCGCCAGTCGAATTCAGTGACTGAGCGAGCCCGATCGTGCTCAAGGCGGATGGGTCGGTCAGGATATGTGGCGATTACAAGGCCACCATCAATCGGGTGTCACTCCAAGACCAGTACCCGCTACCGAGAGCAGAGGACCTCTTTGCGACGCTATCCGGTGGCAAACTTTTTTCAAAATTGGACCTGACCTCAACTTACATGACCCAGGAGCTGGCGAGTGAGTCAAAGAAGTTGACCATCATCACGACACACAAGGGCTGTTTGAGTATTACAGATGTCCGTTCGGGATTCGTTCGGCCGCCGCGATCGTTCAGCGAAATATGGAAAGCCTCCTTAAGTCGATTCCAAGGACGGTGGTTTTTCAAGACGACATTCTCATCACGGGTCGTGATATTGAAGAACACCTCCACAACCTGGAGGAGGTGCTACGCAGACTGGACCGGGTAGGGCTGCGACTGAAAAAGACGAAGTGCGACTTCTTAACTTCAGAGGTAGAATTCCTGGGGAGGAGGGTAGCAGCAGACGGGATCAGACCCACTGCGTCCAAAACGGAAGCGATCCAGAGAGCACCCAGACCCCGTAACACGACGGAGCTGCGTTCATTCCTGGGGCTCCTGAACTATTTTGGTAACTTTCTTCCCAAATTAAGCATGCTGTTAGAGCCACTACACGTGCTCCGACACAAAGGTCGTGATTGGGTCTGGAGGGACAGCCAGGAAAGGGCTTTTGATAGAGCACGCAACTTGTTCTGCTCCAACAAACTGTTAACGTTATATGACCCGTGTAAGAAACTTGTTCAAATTGCGATGCGTCGTCCTATGGGGTCGGGTGTGTGTTGCAGCATGTGAATGCCAATGGTCAATTACAGCCGGTAGCTTATGCCTCCAGAAGTCTGTCCCAGGCAGAAAGGTGCTACGGGATGGTAGAAAAGGAAGTGCTAGCATGTGTATATGCAGTAAAAAAAAACACACCGGTACCTGTTTGGCAGGAAATTTGAGCTGGAGACAGATCACAAACCCCTAACATCCCTTTTGGCCGACAACAAGGCCATAAATGCGAATGCATTGGCCCGCATACAGAGGTGGGCACTTACGTTAGCCGCCTATGACTACACAATTTGGCACAGACCAGGCACTGAAAACTGCGCCGATGCACTCAGCAGGCTCCCAGTAGCCACCACTAAGGGGGCAACTGAGCATGATGCTGAGATGGTCATGGCTGTTGAAGCTTTTGAAAGCGAAGGCTCACCCGTGACAGCCCGTCAGATTAAAGTCTGGACAAATAAAGACCCGCTATTGTCTTTAGTTAAGAAATGTGTCTTGAATGGGGACTGGGCAGCCACGTACGGGGCATGCCCTGAGGAATTTGAACCGTTTCATAGGCGCAAGGATGAACTCTCGATTCAGGCCGATTGCCTACTGTGGGGAAACCGAGTAGTCATGCCCCAGAGGGGCAGAGAGGTGTTTATCAGAGAACTTCACAATGAGCACCCAGGCATTGTCATGATGAACGCAATTGCCAGGTCACACATTTGGTGGCCAGGGATAGATGCAGACCTGGAACTTTGAGTTCGCAGGTGCAACACGTGTGCTCAGCTGGGCAACGCACCCAGGGAAGCCCCCCTTAGCCCCTGGTCCTGGCCCGCCAAGCCATGGTCACGCATCCATGTGGACTACGCAGGTCCTTTCATGGGAAAAATGTTTTTGGTTGCAGTAGACGCCTACTCCAAATGGATTGAGTGTGCCATTTTAAATTCAAGCACATCCTCTGCCACAGTAGAAAGTCTACGGGCAATGTTCGACGCCCATGGTCTACCGGATGTCTTGGTCAGCGACAATGGCCCGCGCTTCACAAGCACTGAATTCCAGGACTTCATGGCAGGCAATGGAATCAACCATGTTAGAATGGCACAGTTAAAGCCGGCCTCAAACGGACAGGCAGAATGAGCGGTGCAAATAATCAAACAGGATGCTCAGAATCTAAGGGGGTTCCCTACAAAGCCACTTATCACGCCTCCTGTTGGCCTACAGATCCCAACCACACTCGCTCACAGGGTTCCACCCGCAGAGCTGCTAATGAAAAGGACGCTCAAAACCAGGATATCCCTTATATACCCTACTATGAAAGAAATTGTTGCGAGCAGGCGTCCGTCACAATGTGACTACCATGACAAGAATGCGAGGGCGTGATGTATTGATGTCAATGACCCTGTTTTTGTCCTTAATTACGCTGCAGGGCCTAAATGGCTTGCAGGCACTGTGATTGCCAAAGAGGGGAATAGGGTTTTGGTAGTTAAACTTACCAATGGACAAATCTGCCGCAAACACGTGGATCAAACTAAAAGGAGGTTCAGCAACCCCATAGAAGAAGCAGAGGAAGAACACGATGTAGAGTTTACTCCACCACAGATGACCGAACACCGGAACCAAGTGGAGGAGAGCCCAGTCACTGTGGGCAGTCTGGACAGGCCTGAGGCACCACAAACAGCAGACACTCAGGCCAGCGCCCAACAACCGGAGCCCCAACTCGGGCGCTCTACAAGGGAGCGTAAACCACCAGAGAGACTTAACCTGTGATCCTAATCAGATTTTGGGGGGGAGGTGATGTCATGTATTCAACTGTCATTGTAACCCATGTATAAGCTGACCTAAGTTGTACAGCTTGAGAACATTGACCACAAGGGGGTGAACTTGTGGGAGACACTCCTAACCTGGACTTTCAGGTATAAAAGCGGAAGCTCCACCCACCTTCATCACTTGAGGTCTTGGTAATGAAGGTAACTGGTCACAGAGTGACCTTTTCTCAAGTATGGGCCTCGTGTGCATTTATACTGTATAGTAAGGACATATCAAGGTCCGTCCTCATCGGCGTCACAACCATGGGTGCGAGCTGCAAAGACGGTCGCGAGCTGCGCCGGCTCAAGACGTTCCACACTGGGCTGCTAAGGGAGTGGAAGTCAACACATGACTCTGCTCCCTCCCCACAGTAGGTAGGTAGAGGTTGCGCTATGCACTTGTCATGAAGATAACCATAGCCAGCCTCAACATCAACGGCAGAAGAGAGGCGCGCCGCAGATTTAATAACTTTTTGGAGGGGATATGCGGTGTGCTTCCTGCAAGAAACCCACACCGTTCCGGGAGATGAGGCCACGTGGCTCCTGGAATGGCAAGGAGAGATTTGCATGAGCCACCTCACCACCACTTCTTGTGGGGTGGCTATCCTGCTGACCCCACATTTTCAGCTGGCGATCTTGGAGGTCAACGAGCCTGTTCCGGTGCCCCGCAGAGCATGGCGGTGATGGAGAAGTTGAGGGGCCTGGTTGGGTCCTTCGACTGGTGGACATCTGGTGAAACCTCCATCCCGACTCCAGCGCCTTCACTTTGGTGAGGCCTGGAAGAGGGAGGTCCAGAATCGACCACCTGTATATATCCCTGGCATACGTCTCCTGTGTTCCGGCGGCTTCCATGTGACCGGTGCCATGCTCAGACCACTATCTGCTGTAGGCGGAGCTTGCTCCGCTCTGCGCGTGAGTGGGGTCCGCGTATTGTCATTTTAACAACCTGCTACTGGAGGACGAGCGGTTCCGGGATTCGTTACGTAGGTTCTGGGCCGACTAGAGAAGGAAGCAGGGTGGGCTTCCCCTGGGACGTGGGAAAGGCTCACGTCCGTCTCTACTGTCAAGAGTACGCAAAGGGGTCGACCAAGAGGCGGGAGGTCCGTGTTAGGCACCTGAAGAAGGAGTGCTCTACCTGGAGTCCCATCTCGGTCAAGTCGTCAAAAACCCGGCATTGCGGAAGGTGTACGAAGAGAAGAAGGGCGCGTTGAAGGACCTGCAGCTTGTCGGGTCCCGAGGCACGTACATGAGGTTGCGGATCTGGTTCCTCCGGGACCTCGACCGCGATTGCCTCTTCTTCTACTCGCCGGAAATAGCAGCTCATGACACTGCTGGCCGATGACGGATCTCTGGTCTCGGATCTGGAGGGCTTCCGTGCCGGAGCCCGGACATATTGCGAGTCTCTGTTCTCTCCGGATCCGTCCAGCGAGGAAGCGCGCAGAGTTTTGTGGGAGGACCTGTTGAAGGCCGGCCCAGAAGGCGGCAAAAATTTGGATGCTCCGCTAAGTCTGGTGGAGCTGACCGGTGCCCTCGACCAACTCTCGAGGGTCAAGTCCCCAGGGCTGGACTGGCTGACCGTGGAGTTCCACAGGGCATTCTGGGACATTCTGAGAGGCAACTATGCACGGGACCGGGGAGATGCCCCTCTTTTGGCACAGGACAATCATCGTCCTGCTGCTTAAGAAAGACATTCTCTGCCTATTTAAGAACTGGTGCCCGGTCTCCCTCCTCAGCGTGGATTACAACATTTTTGCCAGGGCCATGTCTGCTCACCTTGGCACCGTGCTGGACCACATGATCCACCCCGACCAGTCCTACACAATCCTAGGCTGGACAATCCACGATAACATCCATTTGGTCCAGGACCTGGTCCACCATTCCTAGAGGGCTGGTCTGTTGGCCGCCTTCCTTTTCCTGGATCAGGAGAAGGCATTCGATAGGGTGGATCACGAATATCTTTTTGGGACTCGGGTTCGGGATCCATCTTGTCACCCGGATCTGACTTCTGTCTGCCACCGCGGAGTGTCTGATTTAGGTCAAGATGACGGCACCCCTTCGCTTTGGGAGAGGGGTGCGTCAGGGATGCCCCATGTCCTGCCAGTTATATGCCATATGCGTGGAGCTTTTCCTGCACCTCTTGTAGAAGAGGTTGACGAGACTGGCTCTGCAAGGGCTGGGCATGGAGGTCGTCTTCTCGGCTTACGCTGAAGATGTGCTCTTCATGGTCGAGGATCCCATTGACCTGCGGAGGATACGTGAGTGCCAGAAGATTTACTCAGCTGCGTCCTCCGTCAGGATCAACTGGGAGAAATGTTCCGGATGCCTGGTGGGCCAGTGGTGGGTGGATTCCCTGCCGGAGGAGTTCAGGCTTTTTGACTGGAGCACGACCCATCTCTTCTATCTGGGAGTCTACCTTAGCCCTGCCGAGGAAGCCTGGCTGGCAAACTGGCAAGAGCTGGAGGCCAAAGTCACTGCTCGTCTAAGGCGCTGGACAGGACTGCTCCAAGTGCTGTCCTACAGGGGTCGAGCCTTAGTCATAAACCAGCTGGTGGCCGCTATGCTGTGGTATCGGTTGGTCACTTTGACCCCTCCCCGTGCGTTTGTCACCAAGATACAGAAGAAGCTCGTCGACTTCTTCTGGGACAACAGGAAGCACTGGGTCTCTGCTGCAGTTCTGAGTCTCCTGCTTAGGAAGGGCGGTCAGACATTGATGTGTATGAGCACCCAAGCTGTGACTTTCCATCTTCATACCCTGCAGTGATACCTGTACGTCGAGCATCCTCCCAGATGGTGTGTGCTGGCGACGTATTTCTTCCGTCAGCAGTACAGCCTCAATTAAGACACGCAGCTCCTGTTTATAAACCAGGGAGGCGTCCGGGCCGCCATTTGGGGGCTGCCTGTCTTTTACGAGGAACTCATCAGGGTCTGGAGCAAGGTTGCCTGCAAATACAGTTTTCTCCCGTCTGGAGTGGTGGCTGTCCTTCTGGAGCTGCTACTCAGGAATCCGTACCTCCACGACTGTGGTTTTAGGTGGCAGGCAGATGAGAGGGCTGTGTTTGGCAAGGTGACAAGAGTCAGGGACCTACTGGATGGCAGAGGAGCGGGTTGGATGGCGCCAGAGGAGCTGGTGCGGCGCCTGTCCTAGGCCAACGTCTGGCTCATGGCCAAAGCCTTGAGTAGCTAAAAATGGCACTGGGTCCTGACTCAACTAGGTGTGTCGAGGAGGCTCCATCACATGGGGCGATCCCGTCCGAACTAGTATTAGGCAGTCCCTCGTATCGAGGATGACCCACTTCTGCACCAAAAAGGGATGAGTTCACAGGTGTTTCAATGAGGGACAACTTGAGCCACCTCCGGGAAATCCCCTCCGTGCCTTTCGGTTCTGCGCAGAGGGGTTTCCTGTATGGACTGTTCTTGCACACCCTCCATTTTGCCATCCTCGTCTGCCTCCCGGATACACCATGGCACATCATCTTGCCATCCGGAGGAGGCGGGGGTTCCCAATGGAGAGCTCTCGATGCAGGAGTCCTCCCTTTATCTATTGGGGACTTGGCCTGGAGTCCCGTGTAATAAGGGACTCCCAAGCCACCTGCATTTTCTGCGGTCTGGAGGAGTCCATGTTCCATGTTTATTTCAAATGTGCGAGGTTGGAGCCCCTCTTTCATTATTTGAAGGGGCTGCTCCTCGATTTCTGGCTGCACTTCAGTCCCACGCTCCTGATCTTTGGGCACCCGGAGCAGAGGGGAGTGGGCAGGTCGGAAGGCCTCCTCACAGGACTACTCCTGGGCCTGGCCAAGGTGGCCATTAACCAGTTCAGGCAGCGGGCAGTCAAGGGGGTTGTTCAGCCCAACTGCTTGCCTCTCTTCCGCAGCTATGTTCACGCCAGGGTGACCCTGGAGATGGAGCATGCGGTGTCCACCTGTAAGCTCGTGGCCTTCCGCGAGAGGTGGACACCAGAGGGGCTGGAGTGCATCATTTTAACAGGGAACTAAATTTTAATTTAGTTTGATTGTCAAGATTCCCTTTAATGTTTATTAGTTAATTTGTGGATTTTGTGCCCTTACAAAAGGGGGCACTTGGCTTAAAGGTATATTAAAATAGTTGTAGAGTTGTTGCATTGTGTGGCTTAGCCAGTCACATAATGTTCACAAGACTCAATGAAACCCCAGTCAGTTGGGTCGATGTCATCCACGATGAGGAAGCTATCGTTAGCTTAGTGGACGAACTAGTAATGTGTAGAGTGATTGTTAAACCTTTGTTAATAAACTAACTAGTTCTTAATAGCAATGTGTTGCTATGAATTCTTAAGCAAAGAACCCATGAAGCAAATACATTACAAGTATAAATGCATTTAAGGGGAGGCTAGATAAGGAGAAGATAAGGGAGAAGGCAATAGAGGGTTATGCTGATAGAGTTAGATGAGGAAAGATGGGAGGAGGCTTGAATGAAGCATAAACACCGATTGGTTGGGCGGAATGGTCTGTTTCTGTGCTATGTAATTCTATGCATTGATTTTAGGAGAAAATGCCTCACACAGCGCAGGTAAAGGTACTTCATGTGCATATTTACTTATCTAATGCTATTCAGTAACCAAGTAGTAAAGTACATAACAATCAAAAAACACTTGCACATTCTGCTTTTCATCTTTCCATTTTAGCAACAAATGCACAAAAATTTTAAAGTCCATGCATATTCCATGTGAATGAGTATTGAGGTCACATGCTCAATGACGGTGTCTATTATACATTTTTTATTTACAAATCAGAATTGCAATTAGCCACATGTGGCTAGTGACCAATGTATTGGACTATACTGTTCTAACAGGCCCAGCTGCTGCCTGTCCTGGTTCTTCAGGCTGCTGCTCCACTTCCTCCAACTATTCATCCATCCAAAGGAGTGCAGCAAAAAAAGCACCCATGCTAAGGAGTGAGTGCATAATGAGAGTAGATACAGGGGGAATAAAACCAGAAAAAAATTAAACTGGAAGCTCAAAACTGGCTTGGAGATGCACTACTCACAATAATACATTGATCCTCATGACTTGAGTGTCTGCAGGCGAGTCCCCTTTAAATGTAGCTTCCAGTCACATTAGTCAATTTGTGAAGCCAATGCCGCTAAGTTTTACACAACAGGTTGGCCGCTGGGTGGGATTCTGACCCGCCTAGTTAAGATCACATCAAGTCATGTCATCGGATCCCTATTTGAATTTATTCATGAGGCACCTGACTCTGTCCGGCAGGTGCATTTACAACCACAGTCAGCTGCAGAGTCAACATTGTTGTTAGCATGTTTCCGGTGGGAATGGGGTGGTGAGTCGATTTTCCCGATTTTAGTTGCTCACCCGTCCCGTTCCCGCCTGGTTGGTTGGGTTAAAATCAGGGCCTAGGTTATTGCAAAACCTTGAGAAAGCTAACACTGCCTATGATGAGCAATTCCCAGCTTTACCTTTGGACAAAGAGAAGAATAATGTTAAAGGCATGTGAGTGGTGTGGACACTTTCCCATATAAACTCATACATCCCATGATGATGAGAGATGCAGGTGCATTGTCCCTTGAAATTAAGTATCCTTGAAGAGTAGTAGTAGGCTTTAGGATTACATAGGATATATGGCACAGAAACAGGCCATTCGGCCCAATCAGTCCATGCCGGTGTTTACGCTCCACTCGAGCCTCCTCCTGTCTGTCAGCATAACCCTCTATTCCCTTCTCCTGAAGTTTCTTCTGAATTCCCTATTTGATTTCTTGGTGACTATCTTATATTGATGGCATCTAGTTTTTGCTCTTCCCCACAATTGGAATAACTCTCTCTGTATCTACTCTATCAAAACCTCTCATAAATGATAAAAAAAACCTCTATAGGTCATCCCTCATCCTTCACATTTCAAGAGAAAAGAGACCCAGGCTGTTCATCCTTCCCTGAGAGGTATACCCTCTCATTTCTGGTATCATCCATGTAAATCTTTTCTGCGCCCTTCCCAGTGCCTCTATATCCTTTTTATAATATGGCGACCAGAATTGTACGCAGTACTCCAAGTGTGATCTATCCAAGGTTCTATACAGGTTTAGCATAACTTCCCTACTTTTCAATTCTATCTCTCTAGAAATAACTCTTAGTGCTTGGTTTGCTTTTTTATGGTCTTGTTAATCTGTGTTGCTATTTTTAGTGATTTGTGTATTTGTACTAGAGATCCATTTGCTCCTCAACCCCACCCAGACTCATACCCTCCAAGTAATAAATGACCTCCCTATTCTTCCTACCAAATGTATTACCTCACATTTATCCGTGTTGAAATTCATTTGCCAATTATATGCCCATTCTGCAAGTTTATTAATGTCTTCCTGTAATTTGTTGCAGTCTTCCTCAGTATTGACTCAGCCACTCTGAATAGCTACCCTTTACCCCTACTCTCAGCTTTCTGTCCTGAGGCCAGCTAGCTATCCATTCTACTATTGTACCCAGTAATGTGAATCAGAGAATCATAGAATAGCACAGCACCGATGGAGGCCATTTGGCCCATCGAGTCTGCGCCGACTCTTTCGAAGAACAATCCAGTTAGTCCCACTCCCCCGCTCTTTCTCTATATCCCTGAAATGTTTTCTCCTTCAAATATTTATCCAATTCTCTTTTGAAGACTACTAGTGAATTAGCTGAGTGATTATGAGTAAAGATTGTGCTTGCGTGTTTACAGAGGTTTCACTTTGCATAAGTAAATATCCCTAACACTCAGGTGTATGGTAGGTACCAAGGTGCATGAAGACTCTTATCAATGGTAGAGATTGTGGATTGGCAACAGTGCCTTGACTTACCTTGTGTCAGCTGTGGCACAATGGATAGCACACTTGCCTCTGAGTTAGAAGATTGTGGGTTTAAGTCCCACTATTGGGACTTGAGCACATAAATCTAGGTTAACATTCCAGTGCACTGCTGAGGGAGTGCTGCATTGTCAGAGGTGCCGTCTTTCAGATGAGATGTTAAACCAAAGCCCCGTCTGCTCTCTCAAGTGGATGTAAAAGATCCCCAGGGCACTATTTTGAAAAAAAGTAAGGGAATCATCCCCAGTGTCCTGGCCAATATTTATCCCTCAATCAACATAACAAAAACAGATTATCTGGTCATTATCATATTGCAGTTTGTGGAAGCTTGCTGTGTGCAAATTGGTTGCTATGTGTCCCACTTTACAACAGTGACTATGCTCCAAAAGCACTTAATTGGCTTTGAGATGTCCAACGGTGTGAAAGGCGCTATACAAATGCAAGTCTTTCTTTTTTTCTTGCCACCCTTGAGAATTCAAAGCCATAAACATTTAAATATTGGGACTAAACTCAAGTGAGGTACATATTTGGTTGAAAATGCAACCTGTTTCATAAATCTTACTGCAAATGTTAAATGTATTTGTCTA
Source organism: Pristiophorus japonicus (assembly GCF_044704955.1). NCBI lineage: Eukaryota > Metazoa > Chordata > Chondrichthyes > Pristiophoridae > Pristiophorus > Pristiophorus japonicus. The sequence continues at coordinate 246,265,335 of NC_091980.1, read as the reverse complement.
ACTCTTTATCTGTCAGTAATCTAATTTTAACAGTTCCTAATCTTGCTGCTAATATTCCCTTTGATTCTACGCCACAAACATTCCCCAGTTGAGAGGAAAGCCTGAAGAGCAGGTTTCATCAAAACTAATTAGTGGGTGCATGTTAAGAGAGCAGCTTGTGGTGACCTTCTCTTTCATTTTGTTTCCTCCCTGTGGAGAAGTAATTGGCCTCTTCCTATCTCTATCTCTTTATGGCATGATTGAGATAGTGAAACGCATCATTTAGGAAATATTTATGTAAATTTATATCATACTGGCCTATGGAGCAGCACACTGCGTTATTGTAAGGCCCATTTAAACACAAATATTTATCAAGTATTTTGGATGTTCCTCAAATTCTTCTAAATCAAATATTTTTATTGGGCTAGAAATTGGGAAGCCTTGTGCCCGATTTACCGCCATTTATTCGGGGTAAAAGTGTTTTTTTGGCGCTAAAAAAATTTACCGCCATTTTTCAAAATTGGCCAGTGGTTTAACGCCGGCAGTAAAAAATAATGTCCGTCCTTTTTTCAGCCCATTTTTGTGATGTCACTGGGCGTCAAACAGTCCGATACCACCGCTTTTGCAAAATTAACTAAATCCGCCATTTTTAATATGGTGAGAAAAACTGCCCAAAACATGCAAGTCTTACCAGATTCACGATAAAATCTGCGCCACCTTGAAAAATAGAGCTACAGTTCAGTGGATTAAAGCATTTGGAGGGAAGGCTGTGTTTTAAACTTTAGTGTTTTGTGAGTTTATACTTCCTTTTTAAGGACATGCAAGGACAATGAAGGACATTTAAGGACATTTAAGGACAGTAAAAAAAAATGGGGCCTATGCTATCTCTGCCATTATTGTTGGCTGCTTTTTCTATGGAGCAGAGGCCTGGAAGAAGGCTTATTGAACAGCATTATCAGCATAATCAAAGAGCTCACAGATTTATGGGGAAGAGGCCTTACCCCCAGTGAGTTTTCAAGGAGTTTGCGCTCATATCTGCACCTGTCTGAGGCACAGTGCATTAGAAAGCTGCGCTTTCGAAAAGAAGTCATCACAGAGATTTGCCAGCTCATAAAGGCAGACATACAGCCTAGAAGCATGAAGAGGACTGCACTGCCCATCAAAGGTGAAGGTTACGGCAGCACTTGCCTTCTATGCCTCCGGCTCCTTTCAGGTATCAGCAGGGGACATATGCTCCATCATGCAGTTCACTACACATCGCTGCATTTGCCAGGTGACTAATACACTCTATGCACGCAGGAAGGACTTCATAAGCTTATCAATGACCATGGAGGCACAGAATGAGAGGGCTTTCGGCTTTGCACAAATTGCTGGCTTCCCAAAGGTACAGGCTGCCATTGACTGTATGCACATCGTTCTGCGAGCAGCTTTTGAGGATCCAGAAGTTTACTGAAACTGAAAGGGATTCCACTCGCTGAACGTGCAGATAGTGTGTGACCACACTCAGCACATCATGGCAGTAAATTTCCAGGAAGCATCCATGATGCTTTCATCTTGCTGTTTGAGCATCAGCTACAAGGCCAGAGCTAGATTCTGGGGAACAAAGGTTATAGGCTCGTTGCCTGGCTCATGACCCCCCCTCCCCAACCTTCAGACAGAAGATGAACAAATACTTTGGTTCTGTCCTCACTAGGGAAGACACAAATAACTTCCAGAAATACTAGGGGACTGAGAGTCTAGCAAGAAGGAAGAACTGAAGGAAATCCTTATTAGTAAGGAAATTATGTAAGGGAAATTGATGGGATTGAAGGCCGATAAATCCCCAGGGCCTGATAGTCTGCAGCCCAGAGTATTAAGGAAATAGCTCTAGAAATAGTAGATGCATTGGTGGTCATTTTCCAACATTCTATAGAGTCTGGATCAGTTCCCATGGATTGGAGGGTAGCTAATGTAACCACACTTTTTAAAAAAGGAGGGAGAGAGGAAACGGGGAATTATAGACCGGTTAGCCTGACATCGGTAGTTGGGAAAATGTTGGAATCAATTATTAAAGATGTAATAGCAGCGCATTTGGAAAGCAGTGACAGGATCGGTCCAAGTCAGCATGGATTTATTAAAGGGAAATCATGCTTGACAAATCTTCTAGAATTTTTTGTGGATGTAACTAGTAGAGTGTACAAGGGAGAACCAGTGAATGTGGTGTATTTGGACTTTCAAAAGGCCTTTGACAAGGTCCAACACAAGAGATTAGTGTGCAAAATTAAAGCACATGGTATTGGGGGTAATGTATTGACGTGGATAGAGAACTGGTTGGCAGACAGGAAGCAAAGAGTAGGAATAAATGGGTCCTTTTCAGAATGGCAGACAGTGACTAGTGGGGTACTGCAAGGTTCAGTGCTGGGACCCCAGCTATTCATAATATACATTAATGATTTAGACAAAGGAATTGAGTGTAATATCTCCAAGTTTTCAGATGACACTAAGCTGGGTGGCAGTGTGAGCTGTGAGGAGGATGCTAAGAGGCTGCAGGGTGATGGACAGGTTAGGTAAGTGGGCAAATGCATGGCAGATGCGGTATAATGTAGATAAATGTGAGGTTATCCACTTTGGTGGCAAAAACAGGAAGGCAGAATATTATCTGAATGGTGACAGATTAGGAAAAGGGGAGGTGCAACGAGACCTGGGTCTCATGGTATATCAGTCATTGAAAGTTGGCATGCAGGTACAGCAGGTGGCGAAGAAGCCAAATGGCATGTTAGCTTCATAACAAGAGGATTTGAGTATAGGAGCAGGGAGGTCTTACTGCAGTTGTACAGGGCCTTGGTGAGGCCACACCTTGAATATTGTGTACAGTTTTGGTCTCCTAATCTGAGGAAGGACATTCTTGCTTTTGAGGGAATGCAGCGAAGATTCACCAGACTGATTCCTGGGATGGCAGGACTGATATATGAAGAAAAACTGGATTGACTAGGCTTATATTCACTGGAATTTAGAAGAATGCGATGGGATCTCATAGAAACATATAAAATTCTGACAGGATTGGACAGGTTAGATGCAGGAAGAATGTTCCCAATGTTGGGGAAATCCAGAACCAGGGGTCACAGTCTAAGGATAAGGGGTAAGCCATTTAGGACCAAGATGAGGAGAAACTTCTTCACTCGGAGAATTGTGAACCTGTGGAATTCTCTACCACTGAAAGATGTTGAGGCCAGTTCATTAGATATATTCAAAAGGGAGTTAGATGTGGCCCTTATGGCTAAAGAGATCAAGGGGTATGGAGAGAAAGCAGGAATGGGGTATTAAAGTTGCATGATCAGCTATGATCATATTGAATGGTGGTGCAGGCTCGAAGGGCCGAATGGCCTATTCCTGCACCTATTTTCTATGTTTCTATGAGCATCGCTACAGTAACAGCCATATAGCCACATGCAACATCGTCGGGTAGACAATTGGAGTGCTCAAGCAGTGCTTCCGATGTCTGGACCACTCTGGAGGCTGCCTGCAATACTCCCCTCAGCAAGACTCCAAGTTTATTGTACTGTGCTGCATGCTACACAACTTAGCCATCATGAGGGGACAGGATTTGCCACTGGGGATTGCAGCACCACCTCAGGAGAGAGGAGGGAAGAGGAGGAGGACGAGGAACCCATTCCATCACCACCCCCACACCGACAAGGGAGGAGGCCTCGTGCAGCTTTCCCCACTGCAAAAGCCTTACGTCAGCAAATGATAATTCAACGCTTTACATGAAGGCTAAATGGCACGTTTCATCATTAATTGCCCACTCTATCCCACCATGTTGACTATTTCCCCCTGTTAATCTTCAAATGAGACACTGCACAAGTTTGGTTCCGGTGAAAAAATAAATTGAAATTTATTGGGCTCAATTTTCCTCATTGCCGAATTTTTGCGCAGTTGTAGAGTTACGGACGATTTTTTAGTAGTCGACTGCGCTATTAAACTTCGCCGGAATAAACTTTCATTTTGGAGCGGTACAGATTGTCCTTGAGCTCTGTGGGTGGAGTTTAAGGTCTGCGCCAAAAAATTGAAGTTACCAGGGTAACGAGGGACACATTGAAGGGCTGAGGTTGGAAAGTGAAACATACACAAGACATAAGCACCGGTGCCACTCCTATCCCGGGCCGAAAGGCCCTCCACCCGCGGTGCCAGTGCCATTCCATTACAGCAAGAATAAACAGACACAACTGCTGTTAGTTGTTTCAACTGAGCTCTATGTTTAATTTGAAGGAACCGCTTTCCATCGTCCTTGACTGCCTCTGGGCAGCTCATTGTATAAATAACAACAGCAACTTGCACAAGCACCTTTCTGTGGCAAACTGCACCAAGCCTCTTCACATTAGGAGGGGCCACTCGTATCCTCCCACCCCCTGCCGGTGCCGCTCCTATCCCGGGCCAAATGGCCTTCCGCCCCTGCCCCCAGTGCCGCTCCTATCCCGAGCCGAATGACCCCCGCCGCCCCCCTCCACCCCCTCTGTTATCCCGGGCCGTGGAACTCGATCTTGCACGCCGATTTTCTTAAGTTAGGTAAGGTTTTTCAGAACTATACCCTCAGGTGTTTTTGAAAAATCCTAGTTGGCCAAACTCGCTAAAGTGGCCAGAAATGGTGCGGCTGGCACTCGGCTCCCTCAGTGACGTCAAAAAATTGGGAACTAAAAATAATCGCCCGTAACTAATTTACGATGGTGCAAAATGTTTGGCGAAACTTGGAGATCTTAGTTTGCTCCAAAAAAAAAACAGCGGACACCAAAAAAATGGTGCAGAATGGTGGCAAAAATTGAGTCCATTAAACATTTGTACAGTTGTACATTAATGAACCTTTGTAAACATTAGTTTAGTAACTTGAATAACATTTTTGAATGTTAAAACTTTTGAAATGTAAACTTTACTTAAATAACAGCAAAATAGCAACAACAAAAGAACAACCCTGCACCTAACATCCTTTGCTGCAGTCACCTGTACCCCCCCCTAATTTTAACTCTCCCCCCCCCCGCCCCACCTGTCGATTGTTGCCCTTGCCCCTGCCCACACCCCTACCCCCAGTGGTGCCAAAACATTTATTAGCAGCGCGGACAGGGCGCTGCTGTTGTTGGGGGACAGACGTAGGAGATGCCATTCGAAGCTCTGGAGAAACTGGGGTTGTGGAAGGCCCTGTTTCTGAGTGGCAAGCCTGCTGCTCAGCCTCACCACTCACTGGTGCTGTCAGGCATGACACTGGGGACTGGAGTGCCATGAGTCGAGACCGTCAATTGCTGCTGGGCATTGACAGCCTCGGTGTTCTGCCTTGTTGCAACTACAAGCTGCAAAAAACCTTCCCTTATGTCCACAGATAGTGCTGCAATGTTTGGGGAGATCCCACCCAGGGCCTCGAGGGCCTGTCAACTGAGCTGGATGTTCTCCCCAGACAGTGCCACCATATCCATTTGCCTGTCTGCCTGCCCTTCGGCAGAGCGGCTTTGGCCACTTAGCCTCCACGCAGACGCCATACGGGCTTCTGCCCTGGGTGTGCTTTGCTGCAACCCACTGGGACCCGGGGCCTCGGATGCTGGATAACCACCGAATGTGGTGCCCTCATTCGACGAACTGGTGGCTGCAGCTGAAGTGGTTAGTGCCTGCGTGGGCTCACATAAATGAAAACTTAGCCCATAGACACGCACATACCCTCACTCTCCAACATGGGGTTAGCACCCCCATGGGTAGTTGATCTCTGCGAGGCACCCATCAGACCTGCCCACGCTAATTTGAAGGTGGGTGAGTGGAACCAGTCTTGTCGGACCACCGCCTGTTTTCCGCTGCTCACGGTAGTTGTAGGACAACTTTCCCTGCAAAGATGACAATACAAATTTTCAACAGAGGGCCCTTCTGCTGTTGCGGCACACACAGATAGTCATCAAAGCACTTATACCATACAGTGTGCATTTAATACAGAGCTCTGTTTAATAGCCCTGATAGTTGCATGTGCTTGATCAGGAAAGCATCGAAGTGCAGAAACATCTTTTGAGCAGTCTTTATAATGTGTGACGATCATTCATGGCAAATAAGGTTCAACACGAAGCCTAGTGAGATACCAACATGTGTCACATTTACAATTTAAGTAATTGGAGTGCATAAATAAGAATATTACTTACTCTGATGACCCTGCAATGGTCATTCCACCTCTTCCTGCAGTGGGCATGGTTCTTCTGGATAGAGTCCACTGAGGAAACCTGCTCAGCCACACTTTTCCAGACACGCACCAGAGCAGATGGATGTAGTTTTCCACGACCCTTCCTCCAGATCTCCCTCCATCTGCCTTCTACAGCAGTGATTAATACCTCATTAGCATCCTGAGTGAATTTCCTGGCCCTCTTCCGTGCTGAATCACCCAGTATTTTTGATTTTTGATTAACTGTTTCTGAGCTGTGCTAAAATCTGCAGATCTTTAAATCTCTTCTGAAAAATGGCTGATTCAGCCCTGGGTGTACTGCGCATGTGCGGGCACACCCTGCACGTGACATGGTTGATGCCAAAAGGATCGTGAGAATCAAATTGGGGAATTTTTTTTGTGCATGCGCAGAACTACGTTTTTTTATATATTTGGCCAATTTCTAGCCCATTAATTTTGGCTGAGGTTTACCCTAATATTAACTGGGATAGAATTAGTCTAAAGGTATAAAGGGTGCAGAATTCCTAAAATGCATTCAGGAGAACTTCTTTAGCCAGTATGTAACAAACCCAACAAGGCAGGGGACGGTTCTGGACTTGGTTTTGGGGAATGAAGCTGGGACAGGTGGAAGGGGTATCAGTGGGAGAGCATTTTGGTGCTAGTGATCATAATTCAGTTAGAATTAGGGTAGTTATGGAATAGGACAAAGATAGACCAGGAATAAAAGTTCTCAATTGAGGGAAAGCCAATTTTACTAAGCAGAGATGAGATTTAGCCAAAGTGGACTGGAAACAGCTACTTGGAGGTAAATCAGTGGGAGGCAATCAAAGAGGATGAGATCTTGAGGGTTCAAAGCAAGTATGTTCCGTAATGAAAAGGGGTGGGACTAACAAACCTAGAGCCCCCTGGATGTCAAGGGGCATTCAAGGTAGGATAAAGAAAAAAAGGGAAGCTTATGACTGATACCGAGGGCTCAATACTGCAGAAACCCTCGAGGAGTATAGAAAGTGCAGGCATGAAATTCAAAAGGAAATTAGGAAAGCAAAGAGAGAGCATGAAAAAATTTCAGCATGTAAAATCTAGGAAAACCCAAAGATGTTTTATAAATATATCAAGAGCAAGAGGATAACTAAAGAAAGAGTAGGGCCCATTAGAGACCAAAAAAGTAATCTGTGTGTGGAGGCGGAAAACTTGGGTTAGGTTCTTAATGAATACTTTGCGTCTGTTTTCACAGAAGATAGGGGTGATGCAGACGTTCCAATTGATTGTGGAGGAGTGTGAAATACTAGATGAGATAAACATAGTGAGAGAAGAAGTATTAACGAGTTTAGCAGCTTTGAAAGTTGATAAGTCCCTAGGCCTCGATGAAATGTACCCCAGGCTGTTAAGAGAAGCAAAATAGGAAATAGCAGAGGTTCTGATGATCATTTTCCAATCCTTTCTGGTCATAGGTGTGGTGCCGGAGGACTTGAGGACTGCTAAAGTAGTACTTTTGTTTAAAAAAGGAGAAAAGGATAGACCGAATAATTACAGGCCAGTCAGCCGAACCTTGATGGTGGGAAGATTACTGGAAACATTTCTGAGGGACAGGATAAATCTTCATTTAGAAAGTCGTGGATTAATTAAGGACAGTCAGCATGGATTTGTTAAAGGAAGGTCATGTCTGACGAGTTTGATTGAATTTTTTGAGGAGGTATCAAAGAGGGTCGATGAGGGTAGTGTGTTTGATGTAGTGTATATGGAAATTAGGCTTTTGATAAGGTCCCACATGGCATACTGGTCACAAAAGTAAAAGCCCATGGGATCCAAGGCAAAGTGACAATTTGGATCCAAAACTGACTGAGAAGCAGGAGGCTAAGGGTAATGGTCGATGGGTGTTTTTGCGACTGGAAGGCTGTTTCGAGTGGGGTCCTGCAGGGCTCAGTACTAGGTGTCTTGCTTTTTGAGGTATATATTAATGATTTAAACTTGAATGTAGGGGGTATGATTAAGAAGTTTGCAGATGATACAAAAAATGGCTGTGTGGTTGATACTCGAGAAGAAAGCTGGAGACTACAGAAAGATACCAATGAACTGGTCAGGTTGGGCAGAACAGTGGCAAAGGGAATTCATTCTGGAGAAGTATGAGGTAATACATTTGAGATTTTAAGCATAATGTGTGGAGTATAATGTTATACTCCACAAAAGCCTCCTCTCACGCTAATTACCTCTTCCTGCCCTGCCCCCTATTCCTTTCTCCCTCATGTATGCATTAAGGCAAGGGAATACTCATAAAATGGTAGGACACTGAGAAGTGTAGAGGAACAAAGGGACCTTGGAGTGCATGTCCACAGGTAGATAAGGTGGTTAAGAAGGCATACAGAATACTTGCCTTTATTAGCCGAGGCATAGAATATAAGAGCAGCAAGGTTATGCTTGAACTGTAATAAACACGAGTTACACCACAGCTAGAGTATTGCGTGCAAATCTGGTCACCACATTAGAGGAAAGATGTGATTGCACTAGAGAGGGTACAGAGGAGATTTACAAGGATGTTGCCTGGACTGGAGAATTTTAGCTATGAGGAAAGATTGGATAAGCTGGGTTTATTTTCTTTGGAACAGAGGAGGCTGAGGGGAAACCTGATTGAGGTGTATAAAATTATGAGGGGTCTAGTTGGGTGGATAGGAAGGACCTATTTCCCTTAGCAGAGGGGTCAACAGCTAGGGGACATAGATTTAAAGTAATTGGTTGGAGGTTTAGCAGGGATTTGAGGGAAAATCTTTTCACCCAGAGAATAATGGGGGTCTGGACTCACTGCCTGAAAGGACAGCAGAGGTAGAAACCCTCAACACATTTGAAAAGTACTTGGATGTGCACTTGAAGTGCCGTAATCTACAAGTCTACAGACCAAGAGCTGGAAAGTGGGATGAGACTGGATAGCTCTTTGTTGGCCGACGTGATTCTACGTTATCTTCCTCTATTTCTTCCTCTGTTGCTCTTCATACAACACCATCATCCAGCTGAAAGATCAAGCATACATTATGCACTGGGGCCTTCTAATTTCATGCTGGAACTGACAGCTAGGAAGTGCTCAACAGTGGTCTGGGGTTATTTGGCAATTTTTCCTTCCTTCTTCAAGAGGAAGCATCTAGCCTATGCTGCTACCTCTCCATGAGGAAATAGTTGAGAGCAGGCACTTATCAAATGACTCAAGATCAATGTACATTCTAATTAATCTGGGTTTTTTTGACGGAACTTTGTGATCAAGCAACCGCAACATTTAAAATGTTTACATAAAAGATCCTAAATTCTTTAATGTAAGCAACTTATTACCATGCAGTTTGCGAAGTACATGTGTGAAAGGGTAAAACTCAAGCTATACTTCATTTTAGGATTGTTTAAAAACTATCAGGATAGCTTAAGCAGGCTGGAGTTCTTTTCTCTGGAAAAAGAGAAGACTAAGACGAGACCTAATAGAGCTTTTTAAAATTATAAGAAAGATTTGCATTTATAAAGCACCTTTCACGCCCAAAGCACTTTACAGCCAATTAATTACCTTTTGAAGTGTAGTCACTGTTGTCATGTAACAAACACAGCAGCCAATTTGCACACAGCAAGCTCCCACAAACAGCAGTGTGACAATGACTTAAAAACAGAGAATGCTGAAAACCTCAGCGGGTCAGGCAGCATCTGTGGAGAGAAAAAACAAAGTTAATGTTTCGGGTCGACGACTCTTCATCAGAACTGCCAAATGTTCGAAAAGAGCACATTCTTAAGTACTAAAAGAGGGAGGGGAAGAAAGAACAAAAGGGAAGGTCTGTGATAGGGTGGAAGGCAGGAGAGATTAGAGTGATAAAAGGGTGATGGGCCGAATTGAAATGGTAATGATAGAGATTATAAAAAGGTTAACCTGGATAGGGTGTGAATGGCGGAGTAATGACCAGCTGCCATTAGAGACAAAGAGAAAAAAATGGAGAGAAAAAAAAACATAAGATGGGGGGGTGAGGGATGGGAAGAGAGCTGTAATGATCAGACAATCTGTTTTAGTGATAAATATTGACCAGGACACCTTGGATAACTCCCCTGCTCTTCTTCAAAATAGTGCTATGGGATCTTTTCCATCCACCTGAGAGAACAGCCAGCGCCTTGGTTTAATGTAACATCTGAAAGACAGCATCTCTCAGTACTGCACTGGAGTATCAACCTAGATTTTTGGGCTCAAGTGTTTGGAGTGGGACTTGAATTCACAACATTCTGACTCAGAGGCAAGAGTGCTACCCAACTGAGCCACAGCTGACACATAGGAGGAGCTTGATAGGGTGGAGAAACTGTTTCCACTTTAGGGTGAGCACAGAACAAGAGGACAAAAATATAAGATAGCCACTTACAGATCAAATAAAGAATTTAGCAGGAATGTCTTTACACGGAGAGTGATGAGAATGAGCAATTCACTGTCACATGGAGTGACTGAAGCAGATAGCTTTGAACCATTTGAGGGGAGACTTAATGTATACATGAGGGAGAAAGGAATAGGGGGCAGGGCAGGAAGAGGTAATTAGAGTGGAAGGAGGCTTGTGTGGAGAATAGCATTCTCCTCCACACTTAAACTCTCAAATGTAATCATCATAACCAAGTAAATGCAGTCCGTTCACTGTCAGTATGGACTGAAACTTTACAGTAAATACTGTAAATGAGGTAAATACTTAGCAGATTTAAAAGTTATTTACTTTTTTTAGTCTAAGTTACATGCTCCTTTCTTTCAGTGTAAGTTGTTTTTCTTGTCAAGGTTATCAACACCTCCACAAAAGACATGCATAACCAGTTGTGCCGAATGGTCTGTTTATGTGCTGTAGATTCTATATAAAACCCAGTGGCTATTTCCCTTCCATCATAGTGATGAATATTGAAGCGAAGTATATTGCTGTATTAGCAAATGATCTATATTTTCAGTGGAATTAATATACATTGATGCTTTTTTTTACATATTTCTCTAAAATTATGATGTGCAGATTCGATGTAAGTGCCTAAATGATACGTTGAGTACAAGAGGATGGTTCACTGTTTTGTTTTATCAGTCTAGAACTGGATAACTCCCATCATTAGGCTTTTGTGTCAGCTGTGGCTCAATGGGTCTTACCTCTGAGTCAGAAGGTTGTGGGTTCAGGTCCCACTTGAGAGAGCACAAAAATCCTAGGCTGACACTCCAGTGCAGTACTGAGGTGCTGTCTTTCAGATGAGATGTTAAACTGAGGTCCCATCTGCTCTTTCAGGTGGATGTAAAAGATCCCATGGCACTATTTTGAAGAGGAGCAGGGGAGTTATCCCTGGTGTCCTGGTCAATATTTATCCTTCAATTAACATAACAAAAACAGATTATGTGGTCCTTATCACATTCCAGTTTGTGGGAGCTAGCCGTGCGCAAAGTGGCTGCCGTGTTTCCTGCATTACAACAGTGGCAGAAGATCCAAAGGTGACATGAGGGGAAACTTTTTTAATGCAGCGAGTGGTTATGATCTGGAATACACTGCCTGAAAGGGTGGTGGAGGCAGATTCAATCACAGCTTTCAAAAGGGAATTGGATAAGTACCTGAAGGAAAAACATTGCAAGGCTATGGGGAAAGGGCGGAGGAGTGAGCTGAAGTGCACTTGCAGAGAGCTGGCACAGGTTCGTGGGCCGAATAGCCTCCTAATGTGTTGTAACAATTGTATGATTCAATGACTACACTTCAAAAAATACTTCAAATGTTTTGGGATGTTTGGACATCGTGAAAGGCGCTATATGTGTAAGTCTTTCTTTCTTTCTTTGACCAAGTTTCTTCAGCATATGATGCAAGTCCTCAGAGCTTCAACAGGATTCAATATTTAATAAGAATCTTCTGACTTTATACTCAGGATTAAAGCAGATCCAGAAAAAGAGAATTCAGTTAACTCAAATAAATTGCATTTTATTTATCAGAACTGTCAGTATTTTCTAACAACTAATTTATTGAATTAATGTTCAGATTACTTGCTAACAAATAACAATTTGTACCGAATTAGTAGACAACTTTATCAGAAACTATATGTTAAGTGCATCCTTCCTTTTTCATGCTGTTTCAAAGAAAACCCTCCAATTAATGGGCTCAATTTCAATTATCTGTGCCATTTTTTTGGCCTGCACCGTTTTTTTTGGAGTAAATTAAAACTTCCAAGTTTCCCCAAAGTTTCTGCGCTCGTGCAATTCACTTAAGTAGGATTTTTTTAGGCTACGATTTTTTACCTCATTGGGGACGTAACCTGCCACCTGCGTGAATTCTGGCCATTTAAGCAAGTTTGGCCAGCTCCGATTTACTCCAATTTTTCTTAGGACGGCGTATGTGACCGCTCTGGAAAAACCTTCTGGGCAGTTAACAAAATCGGCGCAGGTAAGAGAATCAGCACAGCAGATGCAGTTCCACGGCTGGCCACGGCCGGAACAGCGGCAGCAGAGAGCGGGGGAGAGGAGAGAGGAGAGAGTGGGGGAGACCTTTCGGCCAGGGTTAGGAGTGGCAACTGGCACCAGCAGGGGAGGGAAACCTTTCGGCCAGAGTTAGGAGCGGCACCTGGCACCGGAAGGAGGGGGGCCCTTCGGCCAAGGCTAGCAGCAGCTCCCATCATCACCATTTAACATGCTTTCTGCAAATACTTCATCTGCCTTTTTTCTCATTAACTGGAAATTCTAATATGAAAAATAAGGTTTTAGACAAAATAAAACATTTAATAGTTAAATTTTTTGCACAATAACATGCCCACTTTATTACTTAAATGGCAATTATGTAATTTAATACATTCATTAAAGTTGTTACTGGAAGCTCTCTGTCTCTTGCAAAAGCCTGGGCTTGGACTTGATACTTTTATCCAGGACTGTGACAATATTAGCTAATGGCAGATCCTGCTGCGTGTAAAATGTCCCAAGGTGCATCAGGATCATTCAGTGCCTGAACTTCTGAAAGAGTTGTTTCAGCTTCTGGCAGTTTGTGCTCAGTTCACTTTTCCTAAATTATTTGAAGCAAAGCTAGAGGACGAATTTCAAAAGCTTCATTCCAGATGGAGTTTGCAATGAATTTCTTTAAGAGAAATGGTCTATCCCTGATTAGACATCTTCAGTAGCCCATGCTTTGGGTTCTATACCCATCAGAAAGTGCATTAAGCTGAGAAAGATATAGAGTCTAAGTGTAATTTGAGCTAATTTTCCTAAAAAAAACAGTTGAATTTTGAAGCAAATAATTCTTCATTATCACTTGATTATCACATGTATTTTGATGACAGTTGGAAAAGGTAAAGAGGCCGAATTAGCTAATTTCTATATGGCCTCTGGCCGCCTGAAAGCAGCGGCCACGGGTCGGTGCGGAATGGCCGCCAAGTCTCCGCGGAGGGGCCACCATTTTAAAAATTGCCCTTCCTCAGTTTTGGAGCGGTGTAGGGGACTGCTCCGCCCTTTTGCTCGCCGCGGCATGCACACGCCGACCCCTTACCGACCGGCGGTGACCCCTTCCCGAAAGTGTCCCTCCAGAATTTGCCCCTTTCCTGGAATTGCCACGCAGGAGCGGCGCTGCCGCCGTTGGCCAGTGCCACTGACAGCTTTTGCTGTCGGTATACTCTCTGTGACTTAGCGGCGTGGCCGCCCTTAAAGGGGAGGCGGCGCTGCCGGCGATGCTGCCGGCGACGCCATGTTATTTTTTTGTCGGCCAACTGCCAGATCAGGCCGACACTTATGGCCGCAGGTTCGGCCGGGCCTTTAACAGGCAGCTTTTTGGGTGCCAGGCCACTGGCCTGGCCAAAACCCTCCCTGATGACCCAGTGTTTTCCACTAAAGTGGCTATAGAGTTCGCAGCGGCCTTCCTCTTTAACTGAAGGGGAGGGACGTTGTGATACGTCAGCACGACTCGGCACACCCGCATTGCGTTGACGTCATCAGCGATGCACTGACATTCGGTGGAGAAAAACTTTCATAAATGGTAGGTGCGTCCCATTTGGCTCGGGCTCAATTTTGGCCCCAAACACTCTAATTAGTGACACTAGGACCATCTCTCAGTATTAGTAAAGCTCACCATTGCTACCATAACACAGCTGCCCCAAAGTGCAGCTGAATCCAACTCTCCCTACTTAATACTACTAAATACTAGCTATCTAATCCTAACTAGTAATCTTGCGTACCATTTTGTTGTGTATACTCACCTTTCAAAATGGTAAGGCATTAAAATTAAATAAGTAGGGAAATTAATAAAAATAAATCCACAGAATAATGGAAGGTTATAGAATTTAATTCCCAAAGCACCAGTAAAATCCCAGACTATTAATTAATAAAAATGGGATTTAACCTATTCAGTTACTATAAATCCATGGCATTGATGTTTGTTATCCCTGCATTGTATAAACATTACTATTGTTATGAAGCAGCGAATCTACATACGTACCATGAATAAGACCAATTGAGATTCACTGGCAAAGTAAAATACTCCTGAGGTGTTAGAAGCATTTTATTACTGTAACACAACTCAATTGAACTAAAATGGCACAGTGTCAGCTGATGTTTCATTGTGTCCTGGAGATGCGTGATGCAGATTCCTCTTTAGAACAGGTATTAAAAATAAAACTAGCTTTAGAAGGAACATAGAGGGGAGATGGGCAATATTGTGTGCAGCAACAATATCTTGTCAGAATTCATTGTTCAAGAGTTACAAATGAGATTAACATTCAGCAATATACACTACTGCTTACAATATAAAAGTCAAACTTCTCGTCAGATATGCCTCTTTCATGTCTCCTTACATTATAGACAAAGATTAATAATCTCTACTGGAATATGACATGTTTCAACTGTCCAAGCACATTATAGTCCAGTTTTTAAAACAAAACAATACAAAGTAGTGCTTAACATTTCCACAAGAAAAAATTCAATGATCTCTAAGCAAATTGGATAACTTCAAGAGCGGTGAATATGTGTCCAATTCCCAAAGAAGGAAAAAAAGAAAGACTGTTATGTATGGAAGAGCTCCACAAGACTGAGTACTGTGAGCTAAAACTGATGTGACCTTAGTCTCGTAAATACAACTCCAGAGTGCCTAAACAGCATGGCAGACAACCTTTTATACTCCCTTGCACGAGGTGTGCAGGTGACCCTTGGGCCTCCAACAGTTGCACCCTCTGGTGGCAAGTCTTACACAGTTACAATGTTGAATACATAACATCACTCTCCCCCCAAAGTCTTTGATACAAATTATTTACACGTTGAGGCGATCTGGTGCCCTATGCTCCCTGGTTGATTGTCTGAGTTCAAACCTATAAAAGGCCGCGAGAGGCAGCGGGAGTTCTTGGTCGCTGAGGCGTGAGTCCGGGGATCAGCAGAGGCCTATAAAAGGCCGCGAGAGGCAGCGGGAGTTCGTGGTCGCTGAGGCGTGAGTCCGGAGATCAGCAGAGGCCTATAAAAGGCCGCGAGAGGCAGCGGGAGTTCGTTGGTGAGGCGTGAGTCCGGGGATCAGCAGAGGCCTATAAAAGGCCGCGAGAGGCAGCGGGAGATCGTTGGTGAGGCGTGAGTCCGGGGATCAGCAGAGGCCGATAAAAGGCCGCGAGAGGCAGCGGGAGTTCGTTGGTGAGGCGTGAGTCCGGGGATCAGCAGAGGCCTATAAAAGGACGCGAGAGGCAGCGGGAGTTCGTTGGTGAGGCGTACTTGTGCAGCTACAGGTAGAAGGCAAAAAAGAAGTAGAAAGAAACACAAAGGTGACGTCACAGCCAAGGGGGTAAGTGATTGGCTGGTGATTGGTGAGTAGTTTTTCTTTTTCTTTTTTATATTAGACGGTAACTTTTAACATTGTGTTGCCAATTTAAGTGTATTTAAGTGTATCTAAGGGTTAAGTCATGGCAGGAGAGCTCGGTCGGGTGTTATGCTCCTCCTGTACCATGTGGGAACTCAGGGACACTTCCGGTGTCCCTGACGACTACGTGTGCGGTAACTGTATCCGCCTCGAGCTCCTGACGGTCCGCGTTGCGGAGTTGGAGCTGAGGGTGGATTCACTCTGGAGCATCCACGATGCTGAGAATGACATGAGTATCACGTGTAGCGAGTTGGTCTTACCGCAGGAGAAGGGTCCACAGCCAGATAGGGAATGGAAGACCAGCAGGAAGAGTAGTGCAAGGAAGGTAGTGCAGGGGTCCCCTGTGGTCATCCCCCTGCAAAACAGATACACCGCTTTGAGTACTGTTGGGGGGGATGACTCATCAGGGGAGGGCAGCAGCAGCCAAGTTCATGGCACCATGGCTGGCTCTGCTGCACAGGAGGGCAGGAAAAAGAGTGGGAGAGCGATAGTGATAGGGGATTCAATGGTGAGGGGAATAGATAGGCATTTCTGCGGCCGCAACCGAGACTCCAGGATGGTATGTTGCCTCCCTGGTGTAAGGGTCAAGGATGTCTCGGAGCGGGTGCAGGACATTCTGAAAAGGGAGGGAGAACAGCCAGTTGTCGTGGTGCACATTGGTACCAACGGCATAGGTAAAAAAAGGGATGAGGTCCTACGAAACGAATTTAAGGAGCTAGGAGCTAAATTAAAAAGTAGGACCTCAAAAGTAGCAATCTCGGGATTGCTACCAGTGCCACGTGCTAGTCAGAATAGGAATCGCAGGATAGCACAGATGAATACGTGGCTTAAGCAGTGGTGCAGCAGGGAGGGATTCAAATTCCTGGGGCATTGGAACCGGTTCTGGGGGAGGTGGGACCAGTACAAACCGGACGGTCTGCACCTGGGCAGGACCGGAACCAATGTCCTAGGGGGAGTGTTTGCTAGTGCTGTTGGGGAGGAGTTAAACTAATATGGCAGGGGGATGGGAACCAATGCAGGGAGGCAGAGGGCGACAAAAAGGAGGCAAAAGCAAAAGACAGAAAGGAGATGAGGAAAAGTGGAGGGCAGAGAAACCCAAGGCAAAGAACAAAAAGGGCCACTGAACAGCAAAATTCTAAAAGGACAAAGGGTGTTAAAAAAACAAGCCTGAAGGCTTTGTGTCTTAATGCAAGGAGTATCCGCAATAAGGTGGATGAATTAACTGTGCAAATAGATGTTAACAAATATGATGTGATTGGGATTACGGAGACGTGGCTCCAGGATGATCAGGGCTGGGAACTCAACATCCAGGGGTATTCAACATTCAGGAAGGATAGAATAAAAGGAAAAGGAGGTGGGGTAGCATTGCTGGTTAAAGAGGAGATTAATGCAATAGTTAGGAAAGACATTAGCTTGGATGATGTGGAATCTATATGGGTAGAGCTGCAGAACACCAAAGGGCATAAAACGTTAGTGGGAGTTGTGTACAGACCTCCAAACAGTAGTAGTGATGTTGGGGAGGGCATCAAACAGGAAATTAGGGGTGCATGCAATAAAGGTGCAGCAGTTATAATGGGTGACTTTAATATGCACATAGATTGGGCTAGCCAAACTGGAAGCAATACGGTGGAGGAGGATTTCCTGGAGTGCATAAGGGATGGTTTTCTAGACCAATATGTCGAGGAACCAAGTAGGGGGGAGGTCATCTTAGACTGGGTGTTGTGTAATGAGAGAGGATTAATTAGCAATCTCATTGTGCGAGGCCCCTTGGGGAAGAGTGACCATAATATGGTGGAATTCTGCATTAGGATGGAGAATGAAACAGTTAATTCAGAGACCATGGTCCAGAACTTAAAGAAGGGTAACTTTGAAGGTATGAGGCGTGAATTGGCTAGGATAGATTGGCGAATGATACTTAAGGGGTTGACTGTGGATGGGCAATGGCAGACATTTAGAGACCGCATGGATGAACTACAACAATTGTACATTCCTGTCTGGCGTAAAAATAAAAAAGGGAAGATGGCTCAACCGTGGCTATCAAGGGAAATCAGGGATAGTATTAAAGCCAAGGAAGTGTCATACAAATTGGCCAGAAATAGCAGCGAACCCGGGGACTGGGAGAAATTTAGAACTCAGCAGAGGAGGACAAAGGGTTTGATTAGGGCAGGGAAAAAGGAGTACGAGAAGAAGCTTGCAGGGAACATTAAGGTGGATTGCAAAAGTTTCTATAGGTATGTAAAGAGAAAAAGGTTAGTAAAGACAAACGTAGGTCCCCTGCAGTCAGAATCAGGGGAAGTCATAACGGGGAATAAAGAAATGGCAGACCAATTGAACAAGTACTTTGGTTCAGTATTCACTAAGGAGGACAGAAACAACCTTCCGGATATAAAAAGGGTCAGAGGGTCTAGTAAGGAGGAGGAACTGAGGGAAATCTTTATTAGTCGGGAAATTATGTTGGGGAAATTGATGGGATTGAAGGCCGATAAATCCCCAGGGCCTGATGGACTGCATCCCAGAGTACTTAAGGAAATGGCCTTGGAAATAGCGGATGCATTGACAGTCATTTTCCAACATTCCATTGATTCTGGATCAGTTTCTGTCGAGTGGAGGGTAGACAATGTAACCCCACTTTTTAAAAAAGGAGGGAGAGAGAAAACAGGGAATTATAGACCGGTCAGCCTGACCTCAGTAGTGGGTAAAATGATGGAATCAATTATTAAGGATGTCATAGCAGTGCATCTGGAAAATGGTGACATGATAGGTCCAAGTCAGCATGGATTTGTGAAAGGGAAATCATGCTTGACAAATCTTCTGGAATTTTTTGAGGATGTTTCCAGTAAAGTGGACAAAGGAGAACCAGTTGATGTGGTATATTTGGACTTTCAGAAGGCTTTCGACAAGGTCCCACACAAGAGAGTAATGTGAAAAGTTAAAGCACATGGGATTGGGGGTAGTGTGCTGACGTGGATTGAGAACTGGTTGTCAGATAGGAAGCAAAGAGTAGGAGTAAATGGGTACTTTTCAGAATGGCAGGCAGTGACTAGTGGGGTACCGCAAGGTTCTGTGCTGGGGCCCCAGCTGTTTGCATTGTACATTAATGATTTAGACGAGGGGATTAAATGTAGTATCTCCAAATTTGCGGATGACACTAAGTTGGGTGGCAGTGTGAGCTGCGAGGAGGATGCTATGAGGCTGCAGAGTGACTTGGATAGGTTAGGTGAGTGGGCAAATGCATGGCAGATGAAGTATAATGTGGATAAATGTGAGGTTATCCACTTTGGTGGTAAAAACATAGAGACAGACTATTATCTGAATGGTGACAGATTAGGAAAAGGGGAGGTGCAACGAGACCTGGGTGTCATGGTACATCAGTCATTGAAGGTTGGCATGCAGGTACAGCAGGCGGTTAAGAAAGCAAATGGCATGCTGGCCTTCATAGCGAGGGAATTTGAGTACAGGGGCAGAGAGGTGTTGCTACAGCTGTACAGGGCCTTGGTGAGGCCACACCTGGAGTATTGTGTACAGTTTTGGTCTCCTAACTTGAGGAAGGACATTCTTGCTATTGAGGGAGTGCAGCGAAGATTCACCAGACTGATTCCCGGGATGGTGGGACTGACCTATCAAGAAAAACTGGATCAACTGGGCTTGTATTCACTGGAGTTCAGAAGAATGAGAGGGGACCTCATAGAAACGTTTAAAATTCTGACGGGTTTAGACAGGTTAGATGGAGGAAGAATGTTCCCAATGTTGGGGAAGTCCAGAACCAGGGGTCACAGTCTAAGGATAAGGGGTAAGCCATTTAGGACCGAGATGAGGAGAAACTTCTTCACCCAGAGAGTGGTGAACCTGTGGAATTCTCTACCACAGAAAGTAGTTGAGGCCAATTCACTAAATATATTCAAAAGGGAGTTAGATGAAGTCCTTACTACTCGGGGGATCAAGGGGTATGGCGAGAAAGCAGGAAGTGGGTACTGAAGTTTCATGTTCAGCCATGAACTCATTGAATGGCGGTGCAGGCTAGAAGGGCTGAATGGCCTGCTCCTGCACCTATTTTCTATGTTTCTATGTTTCTATGTTTCTAAACTCTGGCATGGGTGAGTTGGTTGGACCATTGCTGCACTGCGGCGCGGTTGGTCTGACAGGACTGTTGTGAATGGTGGATTCATCCTCTTGATTGAGAGCGAGGTCGATTGCTGGTTGGGTGTGTGTTGGTGGATGGATGATGGTGATGTCCTCTTCAGGTTGTTCCTGGTTGTCGGTGACCGCAGTTTAGTCTGATCCAAATGCTTTCTGCACGTTTGTCCATTCAATAGTTTGACTATAAACACTCTATTCCCCTCCTTGGCCAAGACAGTGCCAGCAATCCATTTAGGACCATGATCGTAATTCAGGACAAACACAGGGTCATTAACATCAATGTCACGCGATACAGCCGCGCGATCGTGGTACATGTTTTGTCAGTGACACTGGGTTTCCACATGATCATTTAGATCCGGGTGGACTAGGGAGAGCCTGGTTTTAAGTGCTCTCTTCATTAACAATTCTGCAGGGGGAACCCCAGTGAGTGGGACCACATCTGCTAGCTGAGCAGAACCCGAGGTAAGCGATTCTGTAAGGAGCCTTCCTTCACATGTTTGGGCTGCCCGTTTTGCTTCACTGTTGGATGCGGGCTTAAACGGGGCAGACCTGACATGCTTGATGCCATTGTGGGCCATAAACTCGTTGAATTCCGAGCTGGTCCATTGTCACTGACAAGGACGTCGGGCAAGCCAACATAGCCCGGAGGCTTTCAATGATGGCAGTGGATATTGCTGGATGACATGATTATGCATTCAATCCATTTAGAGTAAGCGTCCACTACAACTAAAAACATCTTTCCGAGAAAGGGGCCAGCAAAATCTACGTGGATCCTGGACCATGGTTTGGAGGGCCATAACCATAGACTCAATGGAGCCTCCCTTGGTGCATTGCTCAATTGGGAGCATGTGTTGCACTGGTGTACACATGACTCTAAGTCCGAGTCAATGCCAGGCCACCAAACATGTGACCTGGCTATAGCCTTCATCATGACTATGCCTGGGTAGATATTGTATAGGATGCGTATAAACGTTTCCCTGCCTTTTTTTGGCAAAACCACGCGATTACCCCATAAGAGACAATCCGACTGGATGAACATTTCACCTTTGAGTCGGTGAAACGGCTTAATTTCATCTTGCATTTCCCCGGGAACGGCCGATCAGCTCCCATTGAGGACGCAACTTTTTACAAGTGATAGCACAGGATCCTGGCTATCCTGTGACCCCTCGCTCTCAAAAGCTTCCATGACCAGAAGCAAGTCTGTGGGCTGCGACATTTCCACCCCGGTAGTGGGCAATGGTAGCCGACTGAGGTCATCAGCACAATTCTCCGTGCCTGGTCTGTGGCAGACAACATAGGCATAGACGGATAATGTTAGTGCCAATCTTTGGATGTGGAATGAAGCATTGGTGTTTATAACTTTGCTTTCTGAAACCAGCGAAATTAGTGGTTGTGGCCGGTTTCAAGCTCAAACCGAAGTCCAAATCGGTATTGGTGCATTTTCTTAACCCCATATACACATGCTAATGCCTCTTTCTCAACCATACTGTAGGCTCTTTCAGCCTTAGACAGACTTCTAGACCCGTATGCAACTGGTTGAAGTTTGCCTGATACATTGGTTTGCTGTAACACACAGCCAACACCGTATGAAGATACATCACTAGCTAATCGTTTACACAGGTCATACAGTACAAGTAAATTATTAGAACAAAGTAGGTTTCTGGCCTTCTCAAAGGCTATATCTTGAGATTTACCCCAAACACAGTTGTCACCCTTATGTAGCAACATGTGCAACGGTTCCAGCAAAGTGCTTAACCCGGGTAGAAAGTTACCAAAATAGTTGAGGAATCCCAGGAACGAACACAGCTCCGTCACATTCTGTGGTCTGGGTGTATTCTTGATGGCCTCTGTCTTTGAGTCGGTGGGTCTTATTGTGTTCCTAACACAGATGAGACTGCACACGGGAAGGTTAAAGTAACAGTGACCTCAGTCTTTATTAAGACACTCCAGAGTGAGGAACAGGCCTTCGGGGCAGGCTTATGTACAGTGCTCCCAAAGGATGCTGGGATCCCTTAGGTCTTCAGGGGATGCGCTCCTTGGTGACGGAACATGGGAGTGCATGCTTTACAGATATACAACAGGCCTGATGCCGCCTGCCGCAATCTTTCTCCCCCAAAATTTGACCTCTGGCGCCAGGAAAACACAATTGGAGCATTTCAGCCTGAGTCCCACTCTGTCTAGTCGACTTAGAACCTCTTCCAGGTTGTGCAGGTATTCGGTGGTGTCATGACCGGTGATCAGGATGTCGTCTTGAAATACAATGGTGCGTGGAACCGATTTCAGCAGACTCTCCATGTTCCTCTAGAAGATGGCAGCAGCCGAGCGAATCCCAAAAGGGCACCTGTGGTATATAAACAGTCCTCTCTGCATGTTCCTGCATGTCATTCAGCCAGCTCCTGTGTCATGCAGGCGGAGGTTAGGTCCAACATGGTGAATGACTTCCCCCCCGCTAATGTTGCGAACAGGTCATCCGCCTTGGGTAGCTGGTACTGGTCTTGTAATGAGACTTGGTTGATCGTTACCTTGCAGTCTCCACAGATTCTGATCGTGCCATCGCTTTTCAACACCGGAACAATCAGACTGGCCCACTTGTTGAACTCGACTGGCGATATGACTCTCTCTCATTGAACATTGTCCAGTTCGATCTCGACTTTCTTCCTCATCATATATGCAACCGCTCGAGCCTTGTGATGAACCTTGCATCGGGGACTAGATGGATCTGCACCTTGGCGCCTGTGAAGTTGCCGATGCCTGGTTCAAATAGCGACGGAAACTTGCTCAGCACTTGGGTGCACGAGGCATCATCCTCTGAAGATAGTGCTTTGATGTCGTCCCAGTTCCATCGAATCTTTCCCAGCCAGCTTCTGCCGAATAGCGTTGGGCCATCACCTGGTACAATCCACAATGATAAATCATGCACAGTTCCATCGTACAATACCTTAACTGCCACATTGCCAATGACTGGTATGAGCTCTTTGGTGTAGGTGCGCAGCTTTGTCTGAATCGGGCTCAGTTTGGGCCTTTATGCCTTGTTGCCCCACAATTTCTCAAAAGCCTTCTGGCTCATAATTGACTGAATTGCCCCGGTGTCCAACTCCATTGATACCGGAATACCGTTCAATTTGACTTTCAGCATAATAGCTGGGCTCTCGGTGGTGAAGGTGTGTACCCCATACACTGCTTCCTCGGGTTGAGTTGCCTCTCTTGTTTGTTCTGCGTGATCCGCGCCAGATCGATCATCCTCTGCCGACTCTGCCACGTGGTGAGTCGCAGCACTCTTGCACATTCACTGGAGGCGCCCCATTGTTTCACAGCCTTTGTACACGTAGTGCTTGAATCGACATTGATGGGCTCGATGATTACCCCCGCAGCGCCAACATGGTGCTAATGGATTTGCATTCACGCCCGATGGCGGACTCTGAGTCATCCTAGGTCTTGCAGCTGCAGACGTGTAGACCCTGCCATATGCAGGTCTGCCTGCTAGCGACTTTATTTTATGCACAGTACTTGCCGGTGAGCTTCGATGCTGGAAAGATATCTGTCTGGTATTATCGCTCGTGGATATGAATGCTTGGGCTATTGTGATGGCCTTGCTCAGGTCTAGAGATTCGGCGGACAGCAGTTTGCAAAGAATGACCCCGAGGTCGATGCCAAGCACAAAAAAATCCCACAGCATTTCACCCAAAAATCCAGTAAATTCGCAATTTCCCGCAAGGCGTCTCAGGTCAGCGACATAACTTGCCACGTCCTGGGAGCGGTGGTGGGTGTGGAAGCGATACCTGCCAATTAAGACGCTCTCCTTCGGCTTGAAGTGGTTCCGAACCAGCGTACACAACTCTGTATATGTCTTCTCCGCTGGTTTCTCCGGTGCTAGAAGATTCTTGATGAGGCTGTGCATTGTGGACCCACACACGGTGAGGAGAATCATCCTGCGCTTGATCGCTTTATCATCCCCATCCAGCTCGTTGGCCACGAAGTACTGGTCGAGACGCTCAACGATGGCTTCCCAATCATCACCCTCTACAAATCTCCAAAATACCAACGGCAGCCATGACTGCGTGAAAGTTTGTAATCTGTTACTCATCGCCAATTGTTAGGTATGGAAGAACTCCACAAGACTGAGTACTGTGAGCTAAAACTGATGTGACCTTCGTCTCTTTAATACAACTCCAGAGTGCCTAAGCAGTATGGCAGACAACCTTTTATACTCCCTTGCACGAGATGTGCAGGTGACCCTTGGGCCTCCAAAAGTTGCGCCCTCTGGTGGCAAGTTTTACACAGTTACAATGTTTACATACATAACACTGACTAACTTGCATTTATATAGTGCTTTTCACAATGTCAGGAAGTCCCAAAGTGCTTTACAAGCAATGAACTAATTTGGATGTATAGTTACTGTTGTAATGTAAGGAAAGAACAAGATAGCCAAAGAAATGGCACTTTGTAATTTTCAAAAGCTGAGCTATGACACGAACCCATGGATACAGAGAAAGAGGGAATTCAGACAATAAGCATGTGCTATAAACATGGGGCCCTAATTTTCTGTGGTGGGGCAATTTGCCCTTGCATGTTTTGTTTTTTGAGATTTTTGCATGGCAAATTGCTGAAAGTGAGCTGATAACTCCACAGCGAAGAAAACAGGGCATCTGGGACCTGCGCGAACAGGCAAGCAACTGTGTATCTCCTTACCCAATCAAACTGAAGGATTGTGAAATTAACAGCGCCATGACTGAGAAGGACGTGAAAGTTAGAATGCGTGAATTCAATGCAAATCAGGTACAGAAAGGAAAATAAGGCATGGGAAAGAAAGATTGGATTAAAAGAGAGAATAAAAAGAGATAGAAAGGAAAACATTTAAAAAATTACATTTTAAATTTTACATTTTTAAAATCTCTTTCAACAATTAAAACCTAAATAAATCAGACGCCACATATATAATAGTTAATTTTCAGTGCCAGAGAGGTTGACTGGCAGTAATTAACACTTATCATTATTAAAAGGGTACTTAGACTGAAATAGACAAGACTTAACCTTCTGTGGTGCGTTTTGTTCTTATTTACTGTCTTCTTCTTCTTAGGCAGCACCCGGAGTTGAGGATGATTTGCTTCCACACTAAAATTAATTCTTATGTGACTAATGAGCCCAATGCGGGATCTACAGACTCTGTCTCAGGTGGGGCAAATGATGGTTGGTGGGTGGGGTGTTTGATTTGTCGAACTCTCCGACAGCTGTTTGTGCTTGGCTTCCGATGCTCCAGATGAAGAGACTCGAAGTGTTCAGCGCCTTCTCGGATGCTTCTCCTCCACTTTGAGTGGTCATGGGCCAGGGATTCCCAAGAGTCAGTGGGGATGTTACAATTTTTAAGGAGGCTTTGAAGGTGTACTTGAAGCGTTTTCTTTGCCCTCCTGGGACTCGCTTGCCTTGACGTAGCTCGGAGTAGAGTGCTTGTTTCGGGAGGCTAGAATCGGGCATACAGACAATGTGGCCCGTCCATCAGAGCTGATCGAGCGTGGTCAATGCCTCGATGCTGGGGATGTTGGCCTGAGAGAGAATGCTGACGTTGGTGTGTCTATCCCACCAATGAATTTGCAGGATTTTGTGGAGGCAGGGTTGGTGGTACTTCTCCAGTGCCTTGCGGTGCCTACTATACGTTGTCCATGTCTCTGAGACATATAGGAGGGTAGGTATCACTACTGCTCTGTAGACCATGAGCTTGGGTGCCAGGTTTGAGATCCTGGTCTTCAAACACTCTTTTCCTTCGGCGACCGAAGGCTGCGCTGGCACACTGAAGGCGATGTTGGACTTTGTCATCGATGTCTGTCCTTGCTGATAGTAGGCTCCCAAGTTATGGGAAATGTTCCACATTAATCCAAGGTCTCATCATGGATCTTGATAATCGGGGAGCAGTACTGTGTGGTGGGGGAAGGTTGGTAGAGAACCTTTGTTTTACGGATGTTTAATGTAAGGCCCAGACTGTCGTACGCTTCAGTGAAGATGTTGACGATGGTTTGGAGAATGGCCTCCGAGGGTGCACAAACGCAAGTGTCGTCTGCATACTGTAATTCAATGACAGAGATTGGAACAACCTTGGATCTGGCCCGGATGTGATGGATGTTGAACAATTTCCCGCTTGTTAGATTAGCTCCACTCAAGCTCCAGCTTGTTGAAGGTGAGATGGAGCAATGCAGCGAGGAAGATTGAGAAGAGTATCAGTGCGATGACACAACCTCGTTTGACTCCAGTCTACAATTGTATTGAGTCTATGGTGGATCCATTGTTAAGAATCACGGCTTGCATGTCATCATAAAGCAGGCGGAGGATGGTGACAAATCTTTGAGGACAGTCAAAATTGAGAAGGACACTCGATAATCCCATCGGTTGACAGAGCCGAAGGCCTTTATGAGATCAAAGAAAGCCATATACAGAGGTTGATGCTGCTCCTGACATTTTTCTTGGATTTGTCGCACGGTGAAGATCATGTCCGTTGTGCACCACATTGCGACTCTGGGAGGAGCTCTTCAGCCACTGGGAGGAGATGATTGAGGAGGATTCTTGCGATAATTTTCCCTGTGGCAGACAGAAGGGAAACTCCTCTGTAATTACCGCAATCGGACTTGTCGCCTTTCTTGAAGATGGTCACGCTTACGGCGTCTCTGACATCCCCTGGCATGCTCTCCTCCTTCTGGGTAAGAGAGATGAGGTCATAAATATAATCATAAACTCATATTCGCGAGTATTTCTCTGCCATGCCTCAATACTTCAGCGGGAATTCCATCTGCCCCTGAGGCCTTGTTGTTTTTCAGTTGTCAGATGGTCTTTTCAACTTCATGCTGGGCTGGGATTGTGCTGAGGTGCTGGCAGGTAGCATGCTGCGGAATGGAGTCAAGGACACTCACATCAAAGACAGAGTCCTGGTTAAGGAGATCTTCGAAGTGCTCCTTGCAGAGTGCACTGACTGCCTCTCTATCCTTGATGAATATGCAGCGAGGTCAGCAGCGAGATCGGGGCCCGAGGCCAGCAGCGAGGTCGGGACACGAGGCCAGAATATTTACTCTGCAAGTACAGCAACTTCACTCCTTCAATGCATTTCAATTGTGAGGCAGACAGCCGTTTTTGCGAGACTAACAGCAGAGCAGCGCACCTTTGACAGCAACTTTTGGATTTCCGTGTTTAACCACTCACCTGCCTTCACCTGAAGTTGCTGTAGCATTGCAGATAAATAATGACGAGTGCCATTAGCCTCAATGCTATTTTGACAGCATATTATTAGCCAGTGTGTTTATAAAACATATTTAATGTGGTAGTTTAGGGGAAAGACTAATATTATAGTTTGTAGCATTTGGCTTACTGGACATAAATGTTAAGAGTTCTTCAAGAGATCATAATTATAATCTGAAACTGGTGACATCTTTTATGATTCTTAACAGCAGGAACCCAATTTTGGATTAAATCATCCCCCAAACCAGTGATTTAACAGCATAAAATTCAAGTTTGGGGTTGCCAGATACTAGTAGGTTCTAAAGTGGAGGCCCCCACAGTTATTAGATTTATATTAGTTCCTTGTCAGATTTTGTGTTTTTTGTTGACTAACTAGGATTTCGTTGCTGTGTATAAATAAAAAAACAATTATAACACCGTTTCGCTTGGGTAGTTGACATTGCCTTTTGGATTTTGGGAACATGGGCACAGGAATAGGCCATTCATCTCCTCGAGCCTGTTTGCCATTCAATGAGATCATGGCTGATCTGTATCATAACTCCACCCACCCGCCTTGGCTCAATATCCCTTAATACCCTTGGCTAGCAAAAATCTAGCAATCTCAGATTTAAAATTATTAATTGAGCTTGCAGCTACTGCTTTTTGTGGGAGAGAGTTCGACACTTATACCACCGTTTGCGTGAAGAAGTGCTTCCTAACTTCTACCCTAAATGGCCTGGCTCTGATTTTAAAATTTCCAATTTTGCCTAACACTGCGTGCCGTTTTTTCGGCGTCCAGTGAATTTTTTGCCGCTGAAGTTCAGTCCATAGATTTCCCAATGTTGGGGCACCGGCGTCTACTATCAGCGCCAAAATGTTTGGCGCCAAACATGCTGGCGCTGGTGTACCTGTACAAGAAGGCTGTGCGCCATTTCTGTACATAAGGAAAACTTTCCCCACAATTACATTTTTAAAACTGGTACAGAGACCCTAGAAGCACCGTAGGAAAAACCCGTACCTGCAGTTAGGAAATCCGGACTAGCCCTCTGCTATCCCTGGCCGAAGGGAGTCCCTGGGCTAGATTTTCCACTTTTTTTGCATGCTTAACACTCACTTAACACCCATTTTACCGCTGAAATGACGTATAACGGCCAGATTTAGCCACAAAATGGAAACGGACGGGCATTTTTCGGACACTTATCGCCGAGCATTACTTTCCCCATGTGCGTAATGCCGGGAAAAAATAACACCGCCCGTCCACTTTTTTGGGGCGGAATCTTCAGAATGGGCAAAATCAACGCCCATAATATCGCGCAGTGTTAGTTTCCGCATGGAATTAACTCCGAGATTCAATAATACTGACCGCCCACTTTTTTTTGTCATAAAGATCACATTTGCCGAAACTAATGCCCAGCGTCACTTTCACCACCCCGCACACATATTGCCCACAATATTGCTCACCCAAAGAAAACGCCCGGAAAAAGTGGAACTGTTCTGAACTAATCACAGCGGTGTGGACGCCATTTTTAAAATCGCAGGTCGCTTCATTGAAAAGGCTGCTTCAACTTCGGAGGAGTTTGGATTGACTCTGGAGTTCTTCTCAGGTGAAGTGACCATCTCAACAGACATATTTTCAGACTCTGGACTATTGGGGGTTTACTGTAGGTGTATTTTAGTGAGGAAATTATTGCTTCTGATCAATTACTATTATACTTTTATTGCAATGAAGCCAGCTATTTCTCAGCCTGCATCGATTAATACGCAGATGCTGCAGAGTGCAGATGGCTCAATGTGTGATGCACAGCATTATGTGCCCAATTTAAGACATGCAAGAATGAGGAGGAGGGCCAGACCATACACACTCCGCACTTACAGGAAAAAGAGGTCTTACCTCAACGTGTCCAAGCACACCTGCCTTTGGAGACTGCACTTCCACAAGGTAATGATTAATGAAATGTGTGAGCTCATCAGGCCACAAGTGCAGCCTGCCATCAGAACATCAGTGTCAGTCGAGGTCAAGGTCACCGTGACATTGTCTTTCTATGCGTCCGGTTCCTTTCGGGCCTCTGCGGTCAAGATTTCCCCTCTGTCTCATCATGCCACCCATCGCTGCATTAGACAGGTCACGGAGGCCTGTACGCACGAAGGATGGACTTTATTAGCTTCTCCATGACCACGGAGGCTCAGACAGACAGGGCTGGAGCATTCTACCGCATTGTTAAGTTCCCCAGGGTGCAAGGAGCAATACAGTCCACTCACACCTTCTCAGGACCCAGAGCTTTTTCGCAACAGAAAAGGATTTCACTCCCTGAAGGTCCAACTATTTGTCGACCACAATCAGATCATAATGGCAATGAATGCCAAATGTCCGGACAGCTTCGATGAGGCTCACATCCTGTGTGAGAGCGCTGTCCCTGACATGTTTCAGAGTCAGCCACAAGGACAATGCTGGATGCTTGGTGATAACCGATATGGCCTAGCCACCTGGCTGATGAGCCCCCTGCGTGACACCCACACCGAGGCCGAGAAGTGCTACAACCAGAGTCACAGAGACACACGCAATGTGGTCCAGAAAACAATAACTGTGCTTAAGCACCGTTT
Source organism: Pristiophorus japonicus (assembly GCF_044704955.1). Taxonomy (NCBI): domain Eukaryota; kingdom Metazoa; phylum Chordata; class Chondrichthyes; family Pristiophoridae; genus Pristiophorus; species Pristiophorus japonicus. Next base: position 246,235,443 of record NC_091980.1, on the reverse strand, counting down.
CAGATGTCTGGATCACTCAGGAGGGGAGCTACAATACAACCCTGAGCAAGTAGCTAAATTTGTGATCGTGTGCTCGATGCTGCACAACCTGACTATCATGAGGGGACAGGAATTGCCAGAAGGCACTGATGCTCCACCTCAGGAGAGAGAGGAAGAGGATGACGAGGGGCTGGACGCTGACCTTGGGTCAGACAATCAGGCTGACTATGCAACCATGCCCACGACCCCCTCCAGACCACAGGAAAGGGCTCATGGTGGCTACATAGCTGCAAGACTCTAACGTCAGGAGCTGATAACTGACTGATTTGCTTGAAAGAACGTTGCTGTGAATGACAATGCTGACACACTACTGTGTGTGTGCAGCTCAGACATCAATGGTGCCCATCACCTTGGTGCCAGTTAAAGTTTACGTTGATTGAAGTTAAGTTTTATTTAACTCTTTCGTGTTAAGGAATCACCAGTGTGTAATGGTCCAGCTATCTGAGACAATGCGCAACAAGGTTATGTTCAATAACAAAAATTTTATACCAACATTGGTCTGAAATCATAAGTATCACAGGCAAAAACACCTAAACCCCGCCCACACCCTACTTTTTCTACCATTTACATCAATCAAATGTTCAACATGTCCAGCAACACAGGATACAAAGGCAAAGCAGGAGGGTGGTCCCCTGCCCCATACATTACAACAAATTGCATACACCCAGATGGAGCTATAACACAGCCATCACCTGCAGACATACACCTCCCTTTCCTGCCCCCTCCCCTTCTTCTCCCCACCTCTACCCCTTCCCCTCCTCGCTCCATGCTGTCTGGTCGAAGAGCTCCTCAGGCGGTGCCTCATTGGGGGAGAATGAAGGCAGATGCGGTGGTCGGACGGGTATGGGAGTGGGGGATGCCAAGGGGGCAACATTCTCTGATGCAGAAGCAGGATTTTGGTCCTGCCTCTCATCTGTCGTTCGCAGTGGTGGTGCGGAATCTAATGGCGGAGTGCCGCGCTTTGGGACCACTGGGCGGCCTGTGCCAGCAGTGTTCCTGGCTATCACCTCCAGGGCCTCCGCCATCTATGGAATGTGCTCAGTCATGGTGGCCAGCTGTCAGGATATGTCCCCCCAATGCTTCGAGGAACTGGTCACCAATGTCTACAGTACTCCTGGACAACGGTACCATCTCTCCGCTCTCATGTCATGCTCGTGGACCAGACCTGCTGCGTCCATGAAACCTCCATGGGGTCGGCGCCGTCCTGGAGACAAATGGGGTGGCCTGTGGTGAGGTGCTTGGGGCCAGTACCTCCAGAGTGGAGGCGGGAATGACCGGAGGAGCACTAGATGGCCTTGGGGTGGAATGGCTTCTGGAGAGTGGCGATGCAGGTTCCTCGAAGTCAGCGCTCTCATCCGTAGAGAACCGCCCCCGCGAATTGACAGGCAAGAATCGTATCCAGATCCGCGCTAATCTGACTCTCAGCCTCCACATGGTGTGTCACAGCTCGCTTGCTCATCAGCGGACACTTGCGCTGGAGATGCCCCACTCTCAGATAGCCTTTGCAACTATATTGCTTAGATCGGCACTGCTGGTGCCGATGATTTCCCCCACAATGTCAACATGGAGAAGTCAGATACATTCCCGCTGGCGGACTTTGGGCAGCCACAGGTTTCGTGAACGCAGCCGGATAGGCCCTACCATGTGCCGCTATGCTGAACGCCGAATCATTCACGAACGTAGCTGGGTAGGCCCTGCCATGTGCCGCTCTGCCAAATGCCGAATCAATCACATTTACAGTACTTGCCGAGGTTCGGTTCTTCACCGATATTTGCTTTAAACTCCTGTCCGTCATCATACATGATTGAGCGATCTGGATGGTTCACCACCAGAAGATTGCGCAGGATCACCTCGTGGTTGATACCGATAACAAAGAAGTCCCGCAGCATGTCTGCCAACACCGTCCCGAACTTGTACAGTCCCGCTAGACGTCTCAGGTCGGCAACGAATTCCGCCACGCTCTGGCCTTCCGATCGAACGTGTGTATAAAACTTGTATCTCGAGATGATGATGCCGTCATCTGGCTTGAGGGGCTCCCGTACCAATGTACATAACTCCTCATACGTTTTCTCTGTTAGATCACTAGGCATGAGTAGATTCTTTATCAGACCATATATCTTTGAACCGCACACAGTGAGGAACACGGCCGAACGCCGATCTGCATCGTCGACCCCCTTCATTTTGTTGGCCATGAAGTACTGGTTCAAACGGCTCACAAAGTCTGCCCAATCTTCTCCCTCCACGGATCGCTCTAAAAATCCAATCGTGCTCATTTTGCAAACAAAGGTTCTTGTATTCTCGTCGCCAAATGTTATGTATGCAATAAAGGTACAAACTGAGTACTGTTTAACCGAACAAAGTACACCCTTGGCTCTGCTTTATTATGGTCCAAAGTGCCTGACTCACAAAATGGTTGACCTTTTATACCAGAGCAGCACCATGTGCATGCTGCTCAGTGGCGATACCATCTGGTGGCTACAAACAGCAATTACATACATGACACCCCTTATTGCCGATACTACCTCGTTCAACCGTCCCGAAAGTCTTTCAACCTGTAATGACAGTCCCCTTAACTCTGCCCTCACCCCACCAAAGGCTTCCAGGAGCAATCGAGATTGTTGGCTGTTCTCCCCGCTCATCCCCACAAGATGTTCTATGTTCTCAGAGTCCAGTGTTTCTACATCAGGTATGGAGTTCGCCCTCCTATGACGTCTCGCAGTTGTGGCTTGCTGCCCATAGTACTTTTACCCGTAGCCTCAGACGTCACACCTAGAAAAGTCCTCTCGCTTGATTCACTCTTGAGGGGTTCAGCACCTCCAAATCCAGGGTAACCATCTCGTCATCTATGATTTCTTGCTGCCCATCATTCTCCTGAGTTGGAATATATTGCGTGGCGTTTTCTTGAACATTCTCTCCTTCAACTTCAGGTGCACCTTCTGTCTCCTCCTGATGCTCAACCTCTGTGAAACAAAAGATAGATGCTTGGTCAACAGCATTGCGGAAGGAGAAGCTTAGGAAGCACACGCAGTAACATTTAGCCAACCCAGACTGTGCAATTTGCAGGGCTTACCCTCTAATGGAAAACTGGGCTCAGCTTCTGCATTGATTGTTGGTCTTCTCCTGTGACATTTATCATGACATTATCCTCTGCTCTAGGGCTGTTAGTTTCAATCTACTTGGCAGATCTCCTCCAGTTTGTGAACGTACTCGGTTGATCTGTGACACCATCTTCTGCAAAGATGCAAATGGAACTTTTTAAGAGAGAGTCCTTCTGAACACACACACACACACAGATCATATTTACAAATGTTATTGCAGTGCATAAATATACGTATATTTAAAAGCCCAAGTAAATGTAAGTTTAACATATTACTTACAGTCACTGCTTGTCCAAGGTCCTGCCACTTCTTTTTCAGCTGCACACCGGTTCTCGGGGTCATGGACATTCCATTAAACTCGACTGTGACCTGGTCCCAAACTTTTGCGAGTGCAGACGGTTTAAGCTTATTTTTACCGAAGCTTCCCTTGTTCTCAAGAACTCCCCATCTACTCTCAATTCAGTCTACCAGGGGCTCAATTTCTTCCGCGAGAAATCTCTTTGCCTTACGATTTCCCTTCTCCGTCCCTGGCCCTTTCGCCTATTCGGCGCCCTTCCATTGCAGCCATCTCGTGAATGAAGCTATATTTCCTACGTGCGAATCTGCCTCTGCCACCAATGGTTTCTCAATGGCGATCCACACAATCCTCACACATGCTATTTTTTTAATACTTTCTGCAGCGCATGTGTAAATGGCTATTTATTTTTCTTGTGCACATCGCAACGCAGCGTTCCATTTTTTTTTTGTGTGCGATGTGCATGTGCGATTTTTCATCATATGCGCTGTGCAGTTTCAGCGCACATTGAAGGCTCCACCCTGCAGATTCGGATCGGGTAGCACCAGTGCCAGAAGGTGCTCATGTGGTGAGAAAACTCTGCATTTTTATTTTCAGCATTGAGGGGCTGGAAAAAGACGGCATAAAGGTAAGTAAATGCCATTTTTCTTCTTTAGGGAAACTTGGGCCTGATGTCCCCTTGTCCTAGACTCCGCTCCACCCTCCCCCCTCACCCCCCGCAGCAGAAAATGTTTCTCTACCATATCAATTCCTTTCAAAATCTTAAAACCTTAAAATCACAGTTTAACCTTCTATATTCCAGGGACTACAAGCCTAGTTTATATAATCTCAGCAGTTTGGGAGATCGAGGCCCTGATAAAAGGGCACAGAGTTCGAAAGGAGGAGCGGCAGTCAGGAACATGAGATCGAGGCCGAAGGCAAAACAAAGAAGTAAAAAGAAATCGAAGTGTAACATCACAGCCAAAAGGGTAAGTGATTGGTTGGTTGATTGGTGAGTAGTTTTTCTTCTTTCTTTTTCTTTTTCTTTTTTGTATCAGTAAGAACCTTTGGCATTATTGCCAAATTAAGTTAATTTAAGGGTTATGTCATGGCAGGACATCCCAGACCCGTGTCGTGCTCCTCCTGTGCTATGTAGGAAATCAGGGATACTTCCAGTGTCCCTGACTACTATGTGTGCAGGAAGTGTAGCCAACTGCAGCTCCTGTCAGACCACATTGCAGCACTGGAGCTGCGCATGGATTCACTCTGGAGCATCTGTGATGCTGAGCACATTTAGTGAATTGATCACACCGCAGGTAAAGGTTACAAAGGCAGATAGGGAATGGGTGACCGTCAGGCAGAGCAGGAGTAGGAAGGTAGTGCAGGAGTCCCCTGCGGTCATCTCCCTCCAAAACAGATAAACCACTTTGGATACTGTGGGGGAGATGGCTCATCAGGGGAAGACAGCAGCAGCCAAGTTCATAGCACCATGGGTGGCTCTGCTGCACAGGAGGGCAGGAAAAAGATAGGAGAGCTATTGTGGTAGGGGACTCTATTCTAAGGGGAATAGATAGACGTTTCTGCAGCCACAATTGAGACTCCAGGATGATATGTTGCCTCCCTGGTACAAGGGTCAAGGATGTCTCGGAGCGGCTGCAGGGCATTCTGGAGGGGGAGGGTGAACAGCCAGTTGTCGTGGTGCATATAGGTACCAACGATAGAGATAAAAAACAGGATGAGGTCCTACAAGCTGAATTTAGGGAGCTAGGAGTTAAATTAAAAAGTAGAACCTCAAAGGTAGTAATCTCAGGATTGCTACCAGTGCCACGTGCTAGTCAGAGTAGAAATAGCAAGATAGTTAAGATGAATACGTGGCTTGAGGAATGATGCAAGAGGGAGGGATTCAAATTCCTGGGACATTGGAACCGGTTCTGGGGGAGGTGGGACCAGTACAAACTGGACGGTCTGCACCTGGACAGGACCGGAACCGATTTCCTAGGGGGAGTGTTTTCTAATGCTGTTGCGGAGGGTTTAAACTAATATGACAGGGGGATGGGAATCTATCCAGGGAGACAGACGGAAGTAAAATGGGGCAGAAGCAAAAGGTAGAAAGGAGATAAGGAAAAGTGGAGGCCAGAGAAATCAAGGGCAATAATCAAAAAGGGCCACATTACAACATAATTCTAAAAGGACAAAGAGTGTTAAAAATACAAGCCTGAAGGCTCTGTTTCTCGATGCGAGGAGCATTCTTAATAAGGTGGATGAATTAACTGTGCAGATAGCTGTTAACGGATATGATGTAATTGGGATTACGGAGACATGGCTCCAGGGTGACCAAGGCTGGGAACTCAACATCCAGGGGTATTCAATATTCAGGAAGGATAGACAGAAAGGAAAAGGAGGTGGGGTAGCGTTACTGGTTAAAGAGGAGATTAACACAATAGTAAGGAAGGACATTAGCTTGGATGATATGGAATCTATATGGGTAGAGCTGCGGAACACCAAAGGGCAGAAAACACTCGTGGGAGTTGTGTACAGACCACAAAACAATAGTAGTGAGGTTGGGGATGGCATCAAACAGGAAATTGGGGATGCGTGCAATAAAGGCACAGCAGTTATCATGGGTGAAACACAGAGATATAGAAACATAGAAACATAGAAAATAGGTGCAGGAGTAGGCCATTCGGCCCTTCGAGTTTGCACCACCATTCAATAAGATCATGGCTGATCATTCACCTCAGTACCCTTTCCTGTTTTCCCTCCATACCCCTTGATCCCTTTAGCCGTAAGGGCCACATCTAACTCCCTCTTGAATATATCCAATGAACTGACATCAATAACTCTCTGCGGTAGAGAATTCCACAGGTTAACAACTCTCTGAGTGAAGAAGTTTCTCCTCATCTCAGTCCTAAATGGTCTACCCCTTATCCTTAGACTATGTCCCCTGGTTCTGGACTTCCCCAACATCGGGAACATTCTAGGTGAGGCCTCACCAAGGCCCTGTACAACTGCATTAAGGCCTCCCTGCTCCAATATTCAAATCCCCGAGCTATGAAGGCCAACATGCCATTTGCCTTCTTCACCGCCTGCTGTACCTGCATGCCAACTTTCAATGACTGATGTACCATGACACCCAGGTCTCGTTGCACCTCCCCTTTTCCTAATCTGCCGCCATTCAGATAATATTCTACCTTCATGTTTTTGCCACCAAAGTGGATAACCTCACATTTATCCACATTATACTGCATCTGCCATGCATTTGCCCACTCACCTAACCTGTCCAAGTCACCCTGCAACCTCTTAGCATCCTCCTCACAGCTCACACCGCCACACAGCTTAGTGTTATCTGCAAACTTGGAGATATTACACTCAATTCCTTCATCTAAATATTGATGTATATTGTAAATAGCTGTGGTTCCAGCACCCAGCCCTGTGGCACTGCACTAGTCACTGCCTGCCATTCTGAGAAGGACCCGTTTATCCCGACTCTCTACTTCCTGTCTGCCAACCAATTCTCTAGTCACGTCAATACATTACCCCCAATACCATGTGCTTTAATTTTGCACACCAATGTCTTGTGTGGGACCTAGTCAAAAGCCTTTTGAAAGTCCAAATACACCATATCCACTGGTTCTCCCTTGTCCACTCTATTAGTTACATCCTCAAAAAATTCTAGAAGATTTGTCAAGCATGATTTCCCTTTCATAAATCCATGCTGACTTGGACTGATCATATCACTGCTTTCCAAATGCGCTGCTATTTCATCTTTAATAATTGATTCCAACATTTTCCCCACTACTGATGTCAGGCTAACCGATCTTTAATCTACATATAGATTGGGCTAACCAAACTGGTAGCAATACGATGGAGGAGGATTTCCTGGGGTGTATAAGGGATTGTTTTCTTGACCAATATGTCGAGGAACCAACTAGCGAACTGGCCATCCTAGGCTGGGTGTTGTGTAATGAGAGAGGATTGATTAGCAATCTTGTCATGCGAGGCCCTTTGGGGAAGAGTGACTATAATATGGTAGAATTCTTCATTAAGAACATAAGAATTAGGAACAGGAGTAGGCCATCTAGCCCCTCGAGCCTGCTCCGTCGGAGAGTGACACAGTTAATTCTGAACTTAAAGAAAGGTAACTTCGATGGTATGAGATGTGAATTGGCTAGGATAGACTGGCGAATGATACTTAAAGGGTTGATGGTGGATAGGCAACGGCAGACATTTAAAGATCACATGGATGAACTTCAACAATTGTACATCCCTGTCTGGGTAAAATTAAAACGGGGAAGGTGGCTCAACCGTGGCTAACAAAGGAAATTAGAGATAGTGTTAAATCCAAGGAAGAGGCATATAAATTGGCCAGAAAAAGCAGCAAACCTGAGGACTGGGAAAAATTTAGAATTCAGCAGAGGAGGGCAAAGGGTTTAATTAGGAGAGGGAAAATAGAGTGAGAGTAAGCTTGCAGGGAACATAAAAACTGACTGCAAAAGCTTCTATAGATATGTAAAGAGAAAAAGATTAGTGAAGACAAACATAGGTCCCTTGCAGTCAGAATCAGGTGAATTTGTAATGGGGAACAAAGAAATGGCAGACCAATTGAACAAATACTTTGATTCTGTCTTCACGAAGGAAGAAACAAATAACCTTCCGGAAATACTAGGGGACCGAGGGTCGAGCGAGAAGGAGGAACTGAAGGAAATCTTTATTAGTCAGGAAATTGTGTTAGGAAAATTGATGGGATTGAAGGCCGATAAATCCCTAGGGCCTGATAGTCTGCATCCCAGAATACTTAAGGAAGTGGCCCTAGAAATAGTGGATGCATTAGTGGTCATTTTCCAACATTCTATAGACTCTGGATCAGTTCCTATGGATTGAAGAGTAGCTAATGTAACCCCACTTTTTAAAAAAGGAGGGAGAGAGAAAACAGGGAGTTATAGACCAGGTAGCCTGACATCGGTAGTGGGAAAATGTTGGAAACAATTATTAAAGATGTAATAGCAACGCATTTGGAAAGCACTGACAGGATCGGTCCAAGTCAGCATGGATTTATGTAAGAGAAATCATGCTTGACAAATCTTCTAGAACTTTTTGAGGATGTAACTAGTACAGTGGACAAGGGAGAACCAGTGGATATGGTTGGCAGACAGGAAGTAAAGAGTAGGAATAAACAGGTCCTTTTCAGAATGGCAGGCAGTGACTTGTGGGGTACTGCAAGGTTCAGTGCTGGGACCCCAGCTATTTACAATATACATTAATGATTTAGGTGAAGGAATTGAATGTAATATCTCCAAGTTTGCTGATAACACTAAGCTGGGTGGCAGTGTGAGCTGTGAGGAGGATGCTAAGAGGCTGCAGGGTGACTTGGACAGGTTAGGTGAGTGGGTAAATGCATGGCAGATGCAGTATAATGTAGATATATATGAGGTTATCCACTTTGGTGGCAAAAACAGGAAGGCAGAATATTATCTGAATGGTGAAAGATTAGGAAAAGGGGAGGTGCAACGAGACCTGGATGTCATGCTATATCAGTCATTAAAAGTTGGCATGCAGGTACAGCAGGCGGTGAAGAAGGCAAATGGCACGTTGGCCTTCATAGCGAGAGGATTTGAGTATAGGAGCAGTGAGGTCTTACTGCAGTTGTACAGGGTATTGGTGAGGCCACACCTTGAATATTGTGTACAGTTTTGGTCTCCTAATCTGAGGAAGGACATTCTTATTATTGAGGAAGTGCAGCAAAAGTTCACCAGACTGATTCCTGGAATGGCAGGACTGACATATGAAGAAAGACTGGATTGACTAGGCTTATATTCACTGGAATTTAGAAGAATGAGAGGGGATCTCATAGAAACATATAAAATTCTGAAGGATTGGACAGGTTAGATGCAGGAAGAATGTTCCCAATGTTGGGGAAGTCCAGAACCAGGGGTCACAGTCTAAGGATAAGGGGTAAGCCATTTAGGACCAAGATGAGGAGAAACTTCTTCACTCAGAGAATTGTGAACCTGTGGAATTGTCTACCACAGAAAGTTGTTGAGGCCAGTTCGTTAGATATATTCAAAACAGAGTTAGATGTGGCCCTTACGGCTAAAGGGATCAAGGGGTATGGAGAGAAAGCAGGGATGGGGTACTGAAGTTGCATGATCAGCCATGATCATATTGAATGGTGGTGCAGGCTCGAAGGGCCAAATGGCCTACTCCTGTACCTATTTTCTATGTTTCTATGTTTCTCAATTTAAGGATAGTATTAGATTCAAAGTCGAGTTATACAAAGTTGCCAGAAAAAGTAGCAAGCCTGAGGATTGGGAGCAGTTTAGAATTCAGCAAAAAAGGACCAAGAGATTTATTAAGAGGGGATAAATAGAGTATGATAGTAAATTTGCAAGGAACATAAAAACCGACTGTAAAAGTTTCTACAAATACGTAAAAAGAAAAAGATTAGTTAAGACATAAGTAGGACCTTTACAGACAGAAACGGGAGAATTTATAATGGGGAACAAGGAAATGACAGAACAATTAAATAAATACTTCGGTTCTGTTTTCATGGAAGAGGACACAAATAACGTCCCAGAAATGCTAGGGAACCAAGGATCTAGTGAGCAAGAGGAATAAAGGAAATGATTATTAGTAAGAAAATAGTCCTGCAGAAACTAATGGGACTGAAGGCTGATAAATCCCCAGGGCCTGATGATCTGCATCCCAGAATAATAAAAGAGGTAGCCATGGAAATAGTGGATGCATTGGTTGTCAACTTCCAAAATTCTATAGATTATGGAACAGTTCCTGCAGATTGGAGGGTGGCAAATGTAACCCCACTATTTAAAAAAGGAGGCAGAGAGAAAATAGGGAACCACAGACTGGTTAGCCTAACATCAGTAGTAAGGAAAATGCTAGAGTCTATTATAAAGGATGCGATAACGATATACTTAGATAATATCAACGGGATTAGACAAAGTCAACATGGATTTATGAAAGGAAAATCATGTTTGACAAACCTTCTGGAGTTTTTTGAGGATGTAACTGATAGAATAGATAAGGGAGAACCAGTGGATGTAGTGTATTTGGATGTTCAGAAGGCCTTTGATAAAGTCCCACATAAGAGGTTAGTGTGCAAAATTAAAGCACATAGGATCGGGGGTAATGTACTGGCATGGATTGAAAATTGGTTAACTGACAGGAAATAGAGAGTAGGAATAAACGGATCTTTTTCGGGGTGGAGGGCAGTGACTAGTGGGCTATCACAGGGATCAGTGCTTGTACCCCATATATATATATATATAAATGATTTGGATGAGGGAACCAAATGTAAGATTTCCAAGTTTGCTGACGACACAAAACTAGGTGGGATTGTGAATTGTGAGGAGGATGCAAAGATGCTGCAAGGCAATTTAGATAGGTTGAGTGAGTGGGCAAACACATGGCAGATGCAGTATAACATGAATAAATGTGAAGTTATCTACTTTGGTCTGAAAAACATAAAGACAAAGTATTATTTAAATGGTGATGGCTTGGGAAATGTCGATGTACAAAAGGACCTTGGTGTCCTTGTACACCAGTCATTGAAAGCAAACATGCAGGTGCAGCAAGCAGTTAGGAAGGCAAATGGTATGTTGGTCTTCATTGCAAGAGGATTTGGATACAGGAGCAAGGATGTCTTACTACAATTATACAGGGCCTTGGTGAGACCGCACCTGGAGTATTGCATGCAGTTTTGGTCTCCTTACCTAAGAAAGGATATACTTACCATAGAGGGAGTGCAGCAAAGGTTCACCAGACTGATTCCTGGGATGGCAGGACTGTCGTATGAGGAGAGATTGGATCGGCAAGGCCTGTATTCACTAGAGTTTAGACGAATGAGAGGGGATCTCATTGAAACGTATAACATTCTGACGGGGTTGGAAAGACTGGATATGGGGAGGATGTTTCCCCTAGCTGGGAAGTCTAGAACAAGGGGTCACAGTCTCAGGATATGGGGTAGGATATTTAGGACCGAGATGAGGAGAATATTTTTCACTCAGAGGGTGGTGAACCTGTGGAATTCTCTACCACAGAAGGCTGTGGAGGCCAAGTCACTGAATATATTTAAGAAGGATACAGATAGATTTTTAGACACAAAAGGCTTCAAGGGGTATGGGGAAAAAGCAGGAATATGGTGTTGAGATAGAGGATCAGCCATGATCATGTTGAATGGTGGTGAAGGGTCGAAGGGCTGAATGGCCTACAACTGCTCCTATTTTCTATGTTTCTATTTAACCCTTGGAGCCCTGGTAATATTCTGGTGAATTTGTGCTGCACTCCTTCATCGCCAACATAACCTTTCTACAGTGCTGTGACCAGAACTGTACACAGTCCTGCAAATCCACTGGGAAGATAGATGCACCAACGTCAGTGTTCTTGATCAGGCCAACAACCTCAGCATCGAAGCACTGACCACACTCGATCAGCTCCGTTGGGCGGGCCACATCATCTGCATGCCCGACATGAGTCTCCCAAAGCAAATGCTCTACTCAGAACTCCTACATGGCAAGCGAGCCCCAGGTGGGCAGAGGAAACATTTCAAGGACACCCTCAAAGCCTCCTTGATAAAGTGCAACATCCCCACCGGCATCTGGGAATCCCTGGCCCAAGACCGCCCAAAGTGGAGGAAGAGCATCCGGAAGGGCGCTGAGCACCTCGAGAGTATGCAGAGAGTATGCAGAAACCAAGCGCAGACAGCGGAAGGAGCGTGCGGCAAATCAGATTCCCCACCCACCCTTTCCTTCAACGACTGTCTGTCCCACCTGTGACAGAGATTATAATTCCCATGTTGGACTGCCTATGATGATGACGATGACAACACAGTACTCCAGATATGGTCTAACCTGTGCTTTGTATAGCTGTAGCAAAACTTCCTCCCCTTTATATTCTAGCCCTCTAAATACAAAGGATAACATTCCATTAGCCTTTTTGATTATTATTTATGTTGTGTATCTATAAAGCATGCACTCCCATGTTCCACCACCAGGGAGCTCATCCCCTGAAGTCCCAAGGGGTCCCAGCATCCCTTGGGAGCACTGTATATAAGCCAGCCCCTAAGGCTTGTTCCTCACTCTGGAGTGTCTTATTAAAGACTGAGGTCACTGTTACTTTAACCTCCCTGTGTTAGGAACACAATCATTTATACCTGCCCAATACATTTTAGCGATCTGTGTACATGGACTCTTAAATCTCTTTGGACTTCTACTGTATCTAGCTTATCACCATTTAAAAAATACTAGGATCTTTTTTTTTTGATCCAACATGAATGATCTCACACACTATAACTGAGTTAAAATCCATCTGCCACAGTTTTGCCCACTCACTTAATCTATCAATGTCTCTTTGTAATGTTATGCTCGTTTCTACACTACTTACTATGCCACTAAACTTTATGTCATTGGCAGACTTGAATATATGACTCTCTATTTTGTTATCGGTCATTAATAAAAATAGTGAATAGTTGAGGACCTTGTGGGACACCACTCCTCACTTCCTTCCAATTTGATTACATACCCATTATTCTTACTCTCTGTCTGCTACTGCCTAACCAATTTCCTAACCAGGTCAATAATTTGCCTTCAATTCCATGAGCTTTAATATTAACTAACAGTATCTTATGCAAAACCTTAATGAATGCCTGCTGGAGGTCCATATAAACCACATCCATAGACATTCGCCTGTCTACTACTTTCGTTACACCCTCAAAAAATTCAATTAGGTTTGTTAGAATCATAGAAATGTTCAGCACGAAAGGAGGCCATTTCGGCCCATCGTGTCCATGTAGGTCTATAATTTTCTGGTATCTTTCTCTCACGTTTCTTAAATAATGAAGTTACATTAGGATGAAGGATTCGCCACACAGAAAAGTTTGAAAACTATTGCTTCAAAGTATCTGGAATAAATTGTTTTATTCACAGCAGATTAAACCATATCAAAGGTCCACAAAAAAAGATCTTCTTTAAAGTAAACCCGTATGCTCCAAAAGTAAGAAATTTTGCTTCCAGCAGGGAGTCTTACTCAACATGACCCTCTACTGAAGTCTTGAATGAGAATATTGTTCACTCTCTCCCAATGACGAATGCCGCTCCCTTTTTAATGCATAACTGGGTGGAACTTCATGACATCACCACAAGGAAACTGGTTGCACAAAATAAGTAATTCCCAGGCTGCTACTGACGAGCAATTTTAAAACAAAGAAAATGAATAATACCAAGGTTTGTGACACTTAATATTACATGCCGGTATATATTACTATACTGTTCCTTACCTTAGTGAATACATTAGAATTCCTTGCGCTTAGCTTAACGCTGGTTTGCTTAACTTATATTTGCTTTAAGACAGACGTCTGCATACATCAGCCTCTCAATCAGCATTGTCTGTTTTTAGACATGCCATTGATTGCAGAGTGGTGCATGTGTTTGAAGCAAAAGTCTATGCCAAAAATTAAATTTTTGTCGTGTACTGAAGTCGTGGCCTCATTTTGGAAGCCTTAATTTCACGGTAGAATTTATTTTAAGACAACTAATGTTCTCTGTAGAACAAGATACGTCAGTTCAATATATTGCATGTGGCACTTCTAATCTGTGCTCTTATGAGAAAATTGTTCAATTATAATTGTTATTACACAGATTTGAGTAATAATTTCATATGGACGATATCCGTAAAAAAGCATTGTTATACTGACACGCTTTGTGATCTAAAATTATTAGTTATTAAGGATAGTTATTTAAGTTATTCCATATTGTATTATTAGAACTTGAAGTTTTGATATACTTTGTAATATAAAACGCTTATCCTCTGATATAATACACGTACGATAAAGTATTAGCAGTAATCTGATCGCCTTTATGCGTATTAGAAAACGCATTGTTACCAATCTGTAACATGAATAGAGGATACTCTGGCGATTAAAGTCAAAATTAGTCAATCTAAAAGACTTCGTTTATTCAAATTCAATTTGCTCAATAATTGCATTGGACATAAACCACAACATAATGAAAGACATTACGAACTTAGAGCACGAATGCAGAAATACAAGTAGAACTGATAGTTTTTATTCTCATGTTTCGAACACATTCAATGGATGATAAAATATGTAAAACTACAACCCATGAGTATACTATTTGTTGAGAAAATATAATCGCCGTTCAGCATACTCGTGGTCTTGGTCATGATCCAAGAATTGGCTTCGGTTAATCGAATTTTCCCAAACAGGCCAACTCTAATTCGGCTTTTGACAAAAGAGTCAACCTCAAAACACTTAACCTATTTTATCGTTTCAGATGCTGATGGGTCTGATGTGTATTTTCAGTTTTGATTTCAGATTTTCATCGTTAGCATTTTATTTTGTTTTTGGCTTTAATATCACCATACCGACATTATTCACCGTCTTGGAAAAATAAACTGTTCTGGATTGGTGCAACATTCTTGCCACAGGAACGTCCGCTGCCAAACAAAATGTGTCTTTGGACAGACATTTCTTTCATTGCCAATGTAAACTTTGGCCACTGAGCAGAACAAAAATATCCTTCGGAGCAGTCGTTAAATTGCATTTGAGCACAGTGTTAATCACTAAAATGACTAGAGCATGTGCACATTAACATACTGGTTGGAGGTTAAAGTTTAACAAAGTAAACAGCAGCATACACTTTATTTACTACAGACTGAGGCATAACACGTATTTTAGTCATCATCATAGGCAGTCCCTCGGAGTCGAGGATGACTTGCTTCCACTCTTAAAGAAAGTGAGTTCTCAGGTGACTGAGGAGTCCAATGCGGGATCTACAGTCTCTAGTTTTATTAATTTAATTTTAGTAAATGTTGGGAGGATATCCACCCGGTTGTGTGGCTCGGACTGCTGTGGCGCTGTATCTCTACACCTTGCACACCAGGTGAATTGGGTTCAAGCTCTGCGCAGGGTGGGTGCCCAGGGTTGTCACCCCTTCCCCTCCCCCCCTCACCCAGCCAGCCAGTGGGTGAGTGCGGACCGGCTGCTGGCATCAGGTGGCTGTGCGGGAGGCTGACGTCAATGAGCTGCTGCCGCTGCCGCCGTTGCGGGGAGGCGGCCGGTGAGAGCTGAGAGCGGCCGGGGGTGGGGATGTGGTGCAGGCGGCGGCGGTAGCGGTGGGCGGCTCCCGGCAATTAATCTCCGAGTGAAGGTGAGAGTCGGTTCCGCGCCCTCGGCCCGGCCTCCACTCCCCATCGCGGTTGGCGGTGTCGGTTCGCCGGGCCGCTCGCAGTCACCGGGGGCGGGAAGCAGCTGACTGCCGCAGGTTCGGCCTAGCGCAGCTGTGGGCCGCCGGTGCCAGGTTAAAGGCTGAGGCGGTTCCACCGGGCCCGGATTAGCCGTCACCTGCAGTGAGTGCAGAGCTCGGCCTGTCTAAACCGCCGCCTTTTGTCGAGTGATGTTTATAATTATCTATTTTATTGTCTCGGGCCATTTATTGTTCTGTTCGTGCATCTGATTATTTTAACATTTCACCAAGGATCGTCGTGAAGAAAAGGCGAGAACCCCAGATTGCACGTTGTGTTGTGGTTTGTCAGGAGGGTTTGGAGTTTTCTTTTGTATATTTGAAACGGGCAGATCTCAGATTTTTAAAAGATGTAATTTATTGAATGATTTTTTTTTAACAGCAATCCCGCGAGAATTACATTTGCTGGAGGATCTTATTAATTCGCAAATTTCCTTTTTAATATTGTTTTAAACCATAATTAGTAAATTGTATAGGGGATATTCATCCAGTGAGAGATTTCCCAATTTTTG
This sequence comes from Pristiophorus japonicus, assembly GCF_044704955.1. Lineage (NCBI taxonomy): Eukaryota > Metazoa > Chordata > Chondrichthyes > Pristiophoridae > Pristiophorus > Pristiophorus japonicus. Next base: position 246,219,248 of record NC_091980.1, on the reverse strand, counting down.
TTTACAGCTTAATTTTCAAACTCGCTCTCTTTTTTATTTAAAAAAAATCTAAATCAACCTGAAAAAATAAAAGTTTGTTTTACAAATATAAAATGAAATTCATGCATCACATTTTCTGTGGAGCTTTGAATAATTTAGTGGTGAGCTGTAATTTTCCATTTGCTATTGCTGGATTTATTTTAGTTGCATGTAGCAAATAACTGAAAAGGAAAAATCTGGGTGGGAACTGGAGAGAGTGACCTACTTCAGTGCCATGAATACTCCATGTGCTGTGTATAGTCAGTGGAATAGTTAAAAGCACAAGTGTCCCAGCACTCAGTGTTCACCACCACAACTACTTGTAAAAGCTACTGCAAATTGCCCCCCCCCCCCCCCCCCCACTACCATTGAAAATATATACAATGGAATGGTGGATATGTGAGCGTAATTTCAAGAAAGTAATTCATCTCAAAGTCCTACAGACTAAATCCACTGAACCCCTGGAAGAGAATGCTGTGCATGTAATTATTCCCAGATATCAAAAATTATACATCTGGTTTCAATTGGTAATATAGTTTTGAAAAACAAAAACAAGGGTTTCCTTTAGTCAGTTTGTAAAGACTTTTATAATGAATACTAATATTTTGACCATGTTTAGCACTGCTTTATTGTGAAAAGTGTAAATAATAGAAAATCTTGAATACGAACTGTAATTAGTTCCTATTGCTCATTATTTCTGCATTTCACAGGGACAATAGTTTCCTCTCTCTCCCTTTGCCTCAATAGTTATTTTAAAACATGACTTTAAGAAAAAAAATATGGCAAATTACTAATGTAATCTGTTGTATTTTACTTTGCTTAGAATGTTGAATTGTGGAAATTAGGTGCGAAGACACCAAGAATGAGTGTGACATCTTGGTTCCTGGTGAGCAGCTGTGGCTCTCGCCACCGACTCCCAAAAGAGATGATTTTTGTTGGGCGAGAAGACTGCGAACTAATGCTTCAGGTAAATCATTTTAATCATCAGGTGGCTTATTGAAAACAAGAAATCTGGAGATAGAGCACAAATAAACACATTGTAAAAGCACGCAATTTTCTCATTTAGAAATAACTAATACTTTATTTCTGTTTTCTACTATTATCCCATTTAAGTATTTTCCTGTGCCACTCACTTGCAAGAGCAGAGGCTGGGTGTACGTACCTCTTTGCAGCATTGGTAAAGTCTTTACCAATGTTGCAAAGAGGTACATCCGTGTGCTTAGCCTGACTACCCTCTTTTGCTTCCCCCTCTTTTATCACTTTGAGGAAAGACTTGGCCGCCTTTTAGTGTTTAGACAAACTGTTGCACATAAGGAAAGATTACAGTTGACAATAATTAAAATAATTTTTTAAACTTTATAATGTCAGGTGAGAATATATGGTTGTCAATGAATATGCAAATAGTTTTCACACTGCAGCCATCAGTACAACCAGAATGCTAAAAAGGAATGGCCATAATACCATGTCAGTACTTTTTGGACAGGAGCTGTGATTCAGTTGATTTCAAATCATCTTAAAAGAATATTGTACCTTTAACTCCTCATGCTTGTTTTTACTGACAGAAATGTCAAATACCAACAAGGGGCCAATGCTAAGTTATCTTTACATACCAGGCTGAGGTCTGTGCTTTACCAAATGTAAAATTGTCTGAGCTTGTTGTGTTGGATTAATGGAACATGACTCTCTGCACTCCCTCCCATACATTATGGTGAATTAGATTAAAAGTAGCATAATAATTGAGTGATCAAATTGCAGGATATGGGTGCTATGAGTGGGATATTTCTGCTTGCTTTCGTATCATCTGTTGGCATCAAGAAATCCCATGCCAGGTAAACATGGGATTACCAGGAAGGTAAAACTTTCTGAACCTCTTAAAATCCTTGTGTGGAGCATAATGTGCTTTATATGACCAAAATCAATTTCTCTCAATTAAAACAATGAATCTCTTGCTAATAGCAAGTCAGAGTAAGCACTGTTTTGTAAGAACTCTATACCATGTAAAATAGAATATCGGTATGTGTCCCTTTAAGGCTATATGATGTAATTGCTCTGAATTCTTGTAACACATTGGAGGATTTGTGTAACCAATATGCTCTTGGAGAGTGGCAACTGAAACAACATTTTTTGTTTTGCATCTGTAAGAAAAAGCACCAAATGGAAAGAGTAGAACGTGCCAATTGTAAGAATTATTTTTGAACATTTTGTTATAACTCTCATCTCTATGGTCTGCTGTAGCTCTTGAGAAGCACCTGATGTGTCTGTTCCACTTCAGGTGTAGCACATGCATGTTTTTTGTCTTACTTTTTATAACAAAAAGTATATAAAAAGAGCCAGTAAGCCACTTGTTTCCAAAGTACAGAGAAACGTCCCACCAACAGAGAATACCTTCCAATTGACTTTAGGAATCACCTTTGTTTTAAAAAAGCTAAAATTGACCCAAGGATCCGACTTTGAACAATGAGATTCTAATAGATCCCCAAGGTACAGCAGCTACCCCTTGTGACCTTAGATATATAAAGTACACACAATTGCACTACACCAGAATAATGCATTGTATGTTATTTTATATTGCTCATATCCATATTAAACAGCATATCCTCTGGTTTAGCATGACCACACCACGAGGTGTTTACAAGTTTTATATGATGGTGCACATATTCATTGTGAAGCAAACAAGTGGGAAATAACGTTTGTATACTCTTTTTGGACCTTTTACCACATGATGGCAAAGAATAAAAGGACGTGCAACTTTCACCAGTAGTGTGCAACCAGGGCTGAAATGAAGTCTGTGCTAAGAATGTGGATTGCTCTACTTAGTTACATGTCAGCCTCAGAAGAGCAGCCTCCTCAGCACCATTTTATTTCCCACATCAACCATCCTTGTGATCTCTGAGTGAGACTGTTGTTTTATGCGTTGAGTCACTCCTTTTAGGAACTGGATTGAGACTGCCCAAACTTGTTTTATGTCAGACTTTTGCAGGCATTAAAGAGAGGCATTAAATTTTAATCCCATTAGTTTGGGCTGAATTTAATTTGAGTCCCAGAAGTAAAAGTACATTGTGTCACCCTGATGTGCATAAGGTCGTAAGTTGATTGACTACTACATTTAAATGGCAAATTAAAAATACATTCAAAATACTAATTGATAATATAAACTTTCAAGTGTAGCTTATGCTTGAATAGAAGACATCACGGTCCTCGACTGCACCTCACGCTTTAATTTGCTGTAGGTCCTTTATTTCCGTGAAAAATACAAACTAGAATGTTTATACGATGTGTATTGAAAGCTTATAAGTACAATTACTTTGGTACGCTCGAAAATTAATTTTGTTGCAACACCTGGAAGCTTATTGTAGATTGGATGAGTTTTTTGGTCATGAAGGAAGTGAATTAAAATAACGTATACAATTAAATTATCAAGGTTACAGAAGCAACCTGAGGTAATGATTGCATAATTTGGTATCAATAAATTAATGTTCAATATAGTTGAATCCTAGTTATAATACTTTGGAAATGAGAAAATTGTTCTAGCAATTCTGGCTCACCTGGGCCAAATTTAAATTAAATTCAGTTTAATCAGACATTTTGCTATAACATTCAGCAGTTATTTCAGTCTTACAATTATGCTTTTATGTATATGTAAGGTTTAATTTCTAGTGTGAACTTTGATGAGCAATGCCATCAACGTTTGATATCTGGGTGGTGTAGCAGACGTCTGTTCTATTGGGAGGTCACCGAGAGAACAGCCCAAATTCCTAACACCTTTACATTGGAAAAATAGCAAGAGTTGCAATTATGTTTGTATCTTCAGAAGTAGTTAACCTACCACTGCCAAGTAGTCTGAAATTCTCAATGAAGCAGAAATTACCTATAACTACCTAGTCAAGTCTGCTATCCAGATTGCAGAGTTCAGAGAAGTCCCGCGGAAGCCATCTCGTAGTGCTTGGGTTTGACATCGCAAGAAGTATAATTCCAGTATGGCGTTGAGCCAAGTTTGAAAACTTTTCCGGTGGTTGGTTGGCTTTCCGATCTCTGGGGTACTTTATAAACTTAAGCACAGCTTATTTAATTTTCTAAGCAACAGGAATTCAAAACTACACACTCAGAAAACAGGGGTTTCTATCTCAACACATTTAAAGTGTAGCGGGTGAAAGCTGAGCTCTGTAGGGGTAGAGGTTTCTCCTGGCTGCAATGTCGGAATTGCAGCCAGACAGGATATGGCGCTCCTGCTGCAAATTGAGACTTTAGCTATCGATGGATATAACCACAACCTATTGTAGCTATCAATTGGTCTAACTAGAGCCTAAGTTTCACCCCATTCTGGCGATAAAACACCACCTAATCCTGTATTTTTTTTGTACGAATAGTAGTATGTGGGCAGTTTCTCCTGGACAATGTTCTGGTTTATAATTTTGTTGTGTTTTTTTACATTCGAGTATTGTCTACAGGAAATGCTTTTGCATTTTATCTTCCTTTCTCCTCCCTTCTTCTCTCTCAATTTCTGATGATCACATTTTAATAGCCTCGCACTTGTACTTGTATGTAGTCATCTGTGTGTATGACATCACCAAAAAAACAATTGATGGTCTCGCTGATCATGAACCCTTTAAAAAAATAACTTTAATTATTACCATTAATACATTTTTGTCTTTGTCTCTCGAGTTGAATATTTTTTTAACTTAAACAGTAAACTCTGATGATATCATGGGACCTCTGGGAGGAGATGCAAGGGAGATGAATGAACATCTGACACAATGCATCATGTTTTAGTTGTATATATTCAAGTTTTTCCCACCATCTGGGAAGCAACTTCTCCAAGCCAGTTCTGCAGGTCTCAAAAGCACTCCTTGTTTAAACAAAAATATTTAAAATATCAACAGAGAGAAATTGAATCCTAATTTTTAACTGGGCTCTAAGGTCACTGTATACTTGAAAGCATAT